>NC_133026.1:967976-1270714 GCF_048771995.1 Taeniopygia guttata | reverse complement strand
GGGGTGGGGTGGGGTGGGGTTGGGGTGGTTGTTGTGGGGTTACCTGGATGAGGGGTGGGGGGTTCCAAGCCCTGGGAATGCCTCTCTGCTCGTCCAGGTGCAGCCCACCATGGCCCAGTTTGAGATGGACACGTTTGCCAGGAGCCACGACCTGATGTCCAATTTCTGGAACGCCTGTTACGATGCCTTGATGAGCAGCTCCCAGCGCCGGGAGCAGGAGAAGGCGGCCAGCCGCAAGTTGTTCCAGGTACTGCCCGCTCCTTGTCCCTGGGATGTCACCCTGGGGTGTGCTCTTTATCCTGGGGACGCTCTGCTCACCCCTGGGGTGTCACTCTGGGTGCTCCTCATCCTGGGGATATGTTCCTCACCCCCGGGATGTCATCCAGGGATGTGCTCCTTATCCTGGGGACATGCTCCTCACCCCAGGGATGTCACTCTGGGTTCTCAGCCTGGGGACATGTTCCTCACCCCAAGGATGTCACTCTAGGTTCTCCTCAACCTGGGGACATGTTCCTTACCCCAGGGATGTCACTCTAGGTTCTCCTCAGCCTCTGGAAATGCTCCTCACCCCAGGGATGTCACTCTGGGTTCTCCTCATCTCCTCATCCTGGGGACAACTTCTCACCCCGAGGATGTCGCTCTGGGTTCTCCTCAAACTGGGGACATGCTCCTCACTCTGGGATGTCACTCTAGGTTCTCCTCAGCCTGGGGACATGCTCTTCACCCTAGGGATGTCACTCTGGGCTCTCCTCAAACTGGGGACATTTTCCTCACCCCAGAGATGTCACTCTGGGCTCTCCTCAACCTGGGGACATGTTCCTTACCCCAAGGATGTCACTCTGGGTTCTCCTCAGCCTCTGGACATGCTCCTCACCCTAGAGATGTCACTCTGGGCTCTCCTCAAACTGGGGACAAGCTTCTTACCTCAAGGATGTCACTTTGGGTTCTCCTCGAACTGGGGACAAGCTTCTCATCCCAGGGATGTCACTCTGGGTTCTCCTCAGCCTAGGGACATGCTTCTCACTCTGGGGATGTCACTCTGGGTTCTCCTCAGCCTCTGGACATGCTCCTCACCCCAGTGATGTCACTCTGGGTTCTCCTCAGCCTCTGGACATGTTCCTCACCCCAGGGATGTCACTCTGGGCTCTCCTCAAACTGGGGACAAGCTTCTCACCCCAGGGATGTCACTCTGGGTTCTCCTCAGCCTAGGGACATGTTCCTTACCCCGGGGATGTCACTCTGGGTTCTCCTCAACCTGGGGACAAGCTTCTCACCCCAGGGATGTCACTCTGGGTTCTCCTCAGCCTGGGGACATGCTCCTCACCCAAGGGATGTCACTCTAGGTTCTCCTCAGCCTAGGGACATGTTCCTTACCCCAAGGATGTCACTCTAGGTTCTCCTCAGCCTGGGGACAAGCTTCTCACCCCAGGGATGTCACTCTGGGCTCTCCTCAAACTGGGGACATGCTCTTCACCCCAGGGATGTCACTCTGGGCTCTCCTCAGCCTAGAGACATGTTCCTTACCCCAGGGATGTCACTCTGGGCTCTCCTCAACCTGGGGACATTTTCCTCACCCCAGAGATGTCACTCTAGGTTCTCCTCAGCCTGGGGACATGATCCTTACCCCAGGGATGTCACTCTGGGTTCTCCTCAGCCTGGGGACATGTTCCTCACCCCAGGGATGTCACTCTGGGTTCTCCTCAACCTGGGGACATGCTCCTCACCCCAGGGATGTCACTCTGGGTTCTCCTCAACCTGGGGACATTTTCCTCACCCCAGGGATGTCACTCTGGGCTCTCCTCAAACTGGGGACATGCTCCTCACCCCAGGGATGTCACTCGGGGTTCTCCTCAGCCTAGGGACATGTTCCTTACCCCAAGGATGTCACTCTGGGCTCTCCCCAGCCTCTGGACATGCTCCTCAACCCAGGGATGTCACTCTAGGTTCTCCTCAACCTAGAGACATGCTCCTTACCCCAGGGATGTCACTCTGGGCTCTCCTCAACCTGAGGACATGCTCCTCAGCCTCTGGACATCCTCCTCACCCCAGGGATGTCACTCTGTGTTCTCCTCAGCCTGGGGACATGTTCCTTACCCCAGGGATGTCACTCTGGGTTCTCCTCAGCCTGGGGACAAGCTTCTCACCCCAAGGATGTCACTCTGGGTTCTCCTCAGCTTGGGGACATGTTCCTTGCCCCAGGATGTCACTCTGGGCTCTCCTCAAACTGGGGACATGTTCCTTACCCCAGGGATGTCGCTCTGGGTTCTCCTCAGCCTGGGGACATGCTCCTCACCCAAGGATTCATGCAGGGAATGTGCTCCTCGCTCTGGGGATGTCATTCTAGCAATGCGCTCCTCTCCCTGGGGTATCAATCCTGGGGTGGTGCTCTTCACCCCAGGGATGCCATCCTGGGGACATTGCCTTCAGGAAGTGCTCCTCCTCCCGGGGACATTGTCCTGGGGATGTGCCCCTCGTTCCAGGCACATTATCCCGGAGATGTGCTCCTCATCCTGGGGATATCATGCCCGGGATACACTCCTCATCCCAACCACATCATCCTGGCGATGTTCTCCTTACCCTGAGGACGTCACCCTGTGGATGTCCCCAATCCCCAGCCTGTTGTCACCTCACTCTGGTGCTCCCCTCGGCAGGAGCTGGTGCTGGAGCCGGCGGCGAAGCGCTGCAAGGCGGAGAACGCCCGGCACGCCAACGTCCTCAAGCAGACCAACAACCACCACAGCACCATGCTCAAGCAGTGGCGCTCCCTGTGCCGCCTGCTCACCTCGCCCCGCTCCGCCTGGGCCGACCGGTGAGTCCCCAGCTCGTCCCCAGGGAGGGGTGGCACAGCCAGGGCTCCCCAGGGTGCCTCACCACCCACTGTCCCCCAGGAACCCGCCGGAGGTTCGCTGGAAGCTGTCAAGTGCCGAGACCTACTCCCGGATGAGGCTGAAGCTGGTGCCCAACCTCAATTTCGACCAACACTTGGAGGCCAGCGCCCTACGGGACAATCTGGGTGAGGTGGTGGTGCTGGAGCACCCTTGGGTGCTCCCGTGCCACGGGCAAGGGATGTCAGTGGTGGGGTTGGGCTGGGAGATGGCATGGACAGCGTTGGATTTGGGAGCCCTTCACAGGAGCTGCCCCCAGCTCATGGGGGTGGTGGGTCCTGCTGACCCCCTCCTCATTTCAGGAGCTGACCACCTCCAGAACCCCACCGAGTCCCTCCCGCTCGCCATGGCCAAGGAGGCCAAGGTGAGCGAGCTGGAGGATGACCAGCTGGCCGAGGAGGACCTCCCTGTCCTGGACAACCAGTGAGTGACCCACCCCTGCCCCAGCGTGGGCTCACCTGGGCTGGGGGTGTCACCAGAGTGTCCTCACGCCACGGTGCCACGCAGGGCTGAGCCCAAGGAGCAGAACCAGCGGGAGAAGCTGGTGGTGTCGGAGGACTGCGAGCTCATCACCACGGTGGCCGTGGTCCCCGGGCGCCTGGAGGTGACAACCCAGCACGTTTATTTCTACGACGGCAGCAGCGAGAAGGAGGAGACGGAGGGAGGTAACAGCGGGCGCTCCTTGAGGGGTGTGAGGAACCCCAGCCCAGCCCCATCCCTGCCTCGGGAATGGCAGGATGGTGACATCTGGGGGGCTTCCGTGTCCCCCCACCCTCGGCAGGGATCGGCTACGACTTCAAGCGCCCTTTGTCCCACCTGCGCGAGGTCCACCTGCGCCGCTACAACCTGCGCCGCTCCGCCCTCGAGCTCTTCTTCATCGACCAGGCCAACTACTTCCTCAACTTCAGAAAGAAGGTGGGGACGCCCTCATCCCCTCCCAGGTCCCTCCCAGGGCCACAGCTGCAGCAGCTCCCTGTCCTTCTGTCCCCCCCAGGTGAGGAACAAGGTGTATTCCTGCATCCTTGGCCTGCGGCCCCCCAACCAGACCTACTTCGGCAGCCGGTCCCCCCAGGAGCTGCTCAAAGCCTCGGGGCTCACGCAGGTACCGGCCCCACCACGCCCGTCCGTGTTCCGTGTGTCCCCTTCCCAGATGGAAAAGAGAGGGTGACAGCATGGGGTGGGGATGCCCGTGGGACCAGGGATGGACGTGGGCATGGACAGGGGATCGGGGATGGACATGGATCTGGGATCAGGGATGGCTGTGGATCTGGGAGTGGCCATGGGACCAGGGATGGACATGGACATGGGATCAGGGATGGACGTGGACATGGGATCAGGGATGGCTGTGGATCTGGGAGTGGCCGTGGGACCAGGGATGGACATGGACATGGGATCGGGGATGGATGTGGACATGGGATCAGGGATGGCTGTGGATCTGGGACCAGGGATGGACGTGGACGTGGACGTGGACGTGGACATGGACGTGGACATGGGATCAGGGATGGACGTGGACATGGGATCTGGGAGTGGCCATGGGATCAGGGATGGACGTGGACGTGGACTTGGGATCTGGGAGTGGCCATGGGATCAGGGATGGACATGGACATGGGATCAGGGATGGACGTGGACATGGGATCAGGGATGGATGTGGATCTGGGAGTGGCCATGGGACCAGGGATGGACGTGGACGTGGACGTGGACATGGACGTGGACATGGGATCAGGGATGGACGTGGACATGGGATCAGGGATGTCTGTGGATCTGGGAGTGGCCGTGGGACCAGGAATGGACGTGGACATGGGATCAGGGATGGACATGGATCTGGGAGTGGCCGTGGGACCAGGGATGGACGTGGACATGGGATCAGGGATGGCTGTGGATCTGGGAGTGGCCGTGGGACCAGGGACGGACGTGGACATGGACGTGGACTTGGACAGAGGATGAAGGATGGCTTTTGGGAGTGGCCATGGCACCAGGGATGGCAATGGGGTGAGGACAATCATGGGACAAAGGACATCTGTGACACATGGGATGGTCTGAGTGCAGGGATGGCCATGGAACAGGGGGTGTCTCCGTGGGATGGGATGGAGGTGGCCATGGGACTAGAGGTGACTGTAGAACCAGGGATGACCATGGGGTGGACACAGCCACAGTTCTGGAACAGCTGCAGGACCAGTGATGGCCATGAGACTAGGGACAGCTTTGGAACCAAGGATGGCCAAGGGACGGGCACTGCCATGTGGCAGGGGGTGTCTGCCCTGTCTCCTCTGCCCCCAAGCCCATCTCCTCCCTCTCCCTGCTCTCCAGAAATGGGTCCTGCGGGAGATCTCCAACTTCGAGTACCTCATGCAGCTGAACACCATCGCGGGCCGCACCTACAACGACCTGTCCCAGTACCCCGTGGTGAGCCCCTGTGTCCCCCACTGTCCCCACACTGACCTGGCGCCCCCCCACCTCACCCACCTCACGCCCCCACCCAGTTCCCCTGGATCCTGCAGGATTATGTCTCCGAGACCCTGGACCTCACCAACCCGGCCGTGTTCCGGGACCTGTCCAAGCCCATCGGGGTGGCCAACGAGCGGCACGCCCGCGACGTCAAGGAGAAGTGAGTACCCCACAAACCGAGGGCAGGGGATGCAGGGGGCACCTGGCCGGCTCCTGGTGGACCCCACCCCACCTGGCCTGCAGGTACGAGAGCTTTGAGGACCCCACGGGCACGGTGGACAAGTTCCACTATGGCACTCACTACTCCAACGCCGCCGGGGTGATGCACTACCTGATCCGCACCGAGCCCTTCACCACCCTCCACATCCAGCTGCAGAGCGGCAGGTGGGCACCCGGCAGGTGGGTCCTGCAGAGGGGACCTGGTGGGGACAACCAGGCTCCAGCCAGGTGTCCTGTGCCTCCAGGTTTGACTGCTCGGACCGGCAGTTCCACTCGGTGCCGGCGGCGTGGCAAGCCCGCATGGAGAACCCTGTGGATGTCAAGGAGCTCATCCCGGAGTTCTTCTACTTCCCGGAGTTCCTGGAGAACCAGAACGGTGAGGGACACCGTTGTCACCAACAGGGGAGCACGGGGGGGTGGGTCTGTGTCCCTCATCATCCTCGTCCTGCCCGCAGGTTTTGACCTGGGCTGCCTGCAGCTCTCCAATGAGAAGGTGGGGGACGTGGTGCTGCCGCGGTGGGCGCGCTCCCGCGAGGACTTCATCCACCAGCACCGCAAAGCCCTGGTGAGATGGGGAGCCCACTCAGCCCTGGGGGCGTTCCGGGGCCGTTCCCACCCCGCCCTGACACCCCATCCTCGCACAGGAGTCGGAATATGTCTCCGCCCACCTCCACGAGTGGATCGACCTCATTTTTGGGTACAAGCAGCGCGGCCCGGCCGCCGTGGAGGCCCTCAACGTCTTCTACTACTGCACCTACGAGGGTGAGCTGTGGGGCAGAGGGAGGGGGATGCCCACCAGGGCTGTGTCCCCCCGTGACCGTCCCCACCCGCAGGGGCCGTGGACCTGGACGCCATCACCGACGAGACGCAGCGCAAAGCTCTGGAGGGCATCATCAGCAACTTCGGGCAGACGCCCTGCCAGCTGCTCAAGGTAGCCCAGCCCCCAAAACCAGCCCCTTTTGGGGGGTCCCCCCACTTCTGACGGGTGCCCTGCCCCCCCAGGAGCCGCACCCCGCCCGGCTGTCGGCAGAGAGCGCCGCCCGCAGGCTGGCACACCTGGACACCCGCTCCCCCAACGTCTTCGAGAACCTGGGCCAGCTCAAGTCCTTCTTTGTGGAGGTGAGGACACCCCCGGGGGTCCCTGGGCAGCGCTGGGAGGGCTGGGGTGGCCAGGAGGGTGCCCAGCAGGTGCTGTGTCCCCACAGGGCATCAGCGATGGGGTGGCCCTGGTGCAGGCCGTGGTCCCCAAGAACCAAGCCCATTCCTTCATCACTCAGGGATCTCCCGACATCCTGGTGAGTGTGGGGAAACTGAGGCACGGGGATGTTTTGCTGGTCCGGGAGGGTCCAGGACCAAACCAGGGAGGATCCCAGCAGTGAGAGGGGTGACACCTGCCCTCCCCCTCTGCCCAGGTCACCGTGAGTGCCAACGGCTTGTTGGGGACCCATAACTGGCTGCCCTACGACAAGAACATCTCCAACTACTTCAGCTTCACCAAAGACCCCACTGTCACCAACGCCAAGTGAGTCACTGGGGCACAGGGTCCCCAGGGATGGTCCCTGGAGGTGCCACCAAATCCACCATCCCACGTTCTCCTCACAGGACCCAGCGCTTCCTGCAGGGCCCCTTCGCCCCCGGGGCCGACCTGAGCTCGTGCACGCTGGCCGTGTCCCCCGACGGGAAGCTGCTCTTCAGCGGGGGACACTGGGACAACAGCCTCCGTGTCACCTCGCTGGCCAAGGGCAAGGTCGTGGGGCACATCACCCGGCACATAGGTACGTCCTCCTCCCGTGGTGATGATGATGATGATGATCTGATGGTGCCCTGAGGGGGTTGTAGGGCCACAGCAGGAGAGAGGTGACACCATGAGGGGCATCTCCCGGTGTTTCCATCTCCTGGGGACAGTCCAGGTTCCAGCCTCAGAGCTGGAGTGGGGTGAGGAGCAGCAGCATCCACACACCTAAATACATCTTGGAATGGGATTGGCAGCAATTCTACATCCAAAAACACATTATGGTGCCATCCCATGGGATGGGGGGGCCAAGTATGGTGGGAGGGGACCGACACCTCATGGTGTCCCTCTGGCTGTCACAGATGTTGTCACCTGCCTGTCGCTCGACCTCTGCGGCATCTACCTCATTTCTGGCTCACGGGACACCACCTGCATGGTGTGGCAGGTCCTACAGCAGGTGAGGGCTCGAGGATGAGGGGGAGCTCATGGTGTGGGCACTGCCAGCAGGTCACTGATGTCCCCATGTCCCCAACGCCAGGGTGGCTTTTCCAGCGGCTTGGCTCCCAAACCCGTCCAGGTGCTGTACGGCCACGACGCCGAGGTGACATGTGTGGCCATCAGCACCGAGCTGGACATGGCCGTGTCCGGCTCCAAGGTGAGCTGGCGGTGCCATGGGGTGGACGTGGGATGGGCAGCGCCACCACCACCACCACCACCCTGTGTCCCCTTCCTCCCCCAGGACGGCACCATCATCACCCACACCGTGCGCCGGGGGCTCTTCATCCGCTCCCTGCGGCCGCCCGGCGAGAGCTGTCCCCCCGCCGTCCTGTCCCACCTGGCCGTGGGCCCCGAGGGGCAGGTGGTGGCCCAAACCGCCGTGGGGCAGCCCTCCTGCTCCAAGGTACGTCCAGGTGTCCCCAGGGTCCCCTCCTGGCCACCACCGCCATGCTCCCGCTGTGCTCCTCGCAGGAGAGGTTCGCGCTGCACCTCTACTCCGTGAACGGGAAGCTCCTGTCCTCCGTCCCGCTGGACCGGGAGGTGACAGCCATGTGCCTGACCGAGGACTTCGTGGTGCTGGGGACCTCGGAGTGCGGGCTGGAGATCCGTGAGCTCCAGAGGTGAGGGATGGCTGCGCCCTGTCCTGTCCCTGACACGCCCTCAGGGTGTCCCGTGCCGTGGTGTCCCATTCCGTGGTGTCCCATTCCATGGTGTCCCATTCCGTGGTGTCCCATTCCATGGTGTCCCATGCCGTGGTGTCCCATTCCGTGGTGTCCCGTTCCGTGATGTCCCATGCCGTGGTGTCCCGTTCCCTGGTGTCCCATTCCTTGGTGTCCCATTCCGTGGTGTCCCACGCCGTGGTGTCCCGTGCCGTGGTGTCCCATGCTGTGATGTCCCATGCCGTGGTGTCCCATTCCATGGTGTCCCACGCCATGGTGTCCCATGCGTGGTGTCCCTCACTGTGGTGTCCCATTCCATGGTGTCCCGTGCCATGGCTCGTGTCCCATTCCATGGTGTCCCGTTCCATGGTGTCCCATTCCTTGGTGTCCCATTCCTTGGTGTCCCATGCCCTGGTGCCCCATTCATGGTGTCCCATTCCGTGGTGTCCTGTGCCATGGCTCGTGTCCCATGCCGTGGTGCCCCATTCCATGGTGTCCCATTCCGTGGTGTCCCATTCCGTGGTGTCCCATTCCGTGGTGTCCCATTCCGTGGTGCCCCATTCCATGATGCCCCGTTCCATAGTGTCCCATGCCATGGTGTCCCTCACCATGGTGTCCCGTTCCATGGTGCTCCATTCCATGGTGTCCCACGCCGTGGCTCCTGTCCCATTCCATGGTGTCCCATTCCATGGTGTCCATTCCATGGTGGCCCATTCCATGGTGCCCCATTCCATGGTGCCCCATTCCATGTTGTCCATTCCATGGTGTCCCACGCCGTGGCTCCTGTCCCATTCCATGTTGTCCATTCCATGGTGTCCACGCCGTGGCTCCTGTCCCATTCCATGGTGCCCCATTCCATGGTGTCCCATTCCATGGTGTCCCTCACCATGGTGCCCCATTCCATGGTGTCCATTCCATGGTGTCCCACGCCGTGGCTCCTGTCCCCAGCCTCAGGGCGGCCGTGCCCCCCGTGCCCATGCGGGTGCCCGTGCACAGCGTGTCCGTCACCAAGGAGAGGAGCCACATCCTGGTGGGGCTGGAGGATGGAAAACTCATCGTGGTGGGCGCCGGGCAGCCCGCGGAGGTGAGCGGGACCCCGCCAGGGCGGGCTGGGACGGGGACGGGGCTCGGTGTCCCCTGGGTGTTCCCGGGGTGGGGACATCGGGGTGTCCTCGCCAGAGCTGAGGGGGACCGGGCTGGGGATGGGGATGGGGATGGAGGAGGATGAGGGGCTGGAAGGGGATGGGGACGGTGGAGAGGATGAGGATGGAGAAAAGGATGAGGATCTTGAAGAAGACGAGGATGGAAATGGGGAAGGAGAAGAGGATGGGATGGAGAAGCAGATCTGGGAAGGAATGAGGAGGAAGAATGGGATGAGAAACTGAGAGGAGGTGGGGATGGAGAAGGGGATGAGGACCTTGGGATGGGATGGGGATGGAGAAGGGGATGAGGACCTTGGGATGGGGATGGAGATGGAGAAGGGAATGAGGACCTTGGGATGGGATGGGGATGCGGAAGGGGATGAGGACCTTGGGATGGGATGGAGACGGAGAAGGGGATGAGGACCTTGGGATGGGATGGAGATGGAGAAGGGGATGAGGATGGTGATGGAGAAAGGGATGAGGACCTTGGGATGGGATGGAGATGGAGAAGGGGATGAGGATGGTGATGGAGAAAGGGGATGAGGACCTTGGGATGGGATGGGGATGGAGAAGGGGATGAGGACCTTGGAAGGGGATGGAGAAGGGGATGAGGACTTGGAAGGGGATGGAGAAGGGGATGAGGACCTTGGGATGGGATGGGGATGGAGAAGGGGATGAGGATTTGGGATGGGGATGGACAAGGGGGTGAGGACATTGGGATGGGGATGGAGAAGGGGATGAGGACTTGGGATGGGATGGAGATGGAGAAGGGGATGAGGATGGTGATGGAGAAGGGGATGAGGACCTTGGAAGGGGATGAGGATGGAGAAGGGGATGAGGATGGTGATGGAGAAGGGGATGAGGATCTTGGAAGGGGATGGGGATGGAGAAGGGGGTGAGGATGGGGATGGAGAAGGGGATGAGGATGGTGATGGAGAAGGGGGTGAGGATCTTGGAAGGGGATGGTGATGGAGAAGGGGATGAGGATGGTGATGGAGAAGGGGATGAGGATGGTGATGGAGAAGGGGGTGAGGATGGGGATGGAGAAGGGGGTGAGGATCTTGGGATGGGGATGTGGGAGGGGACAGATAAAGGATTTGGGGATGGAAAAGGTGCTCACCTGTCCCCAGGTGCGGCCGGGGCAGTTCCACCGGCGGCTGTGGCGTTCCACGCGGCGCATCTCCCAAGTGTCGGCCGGAGAGACCGAGTACAACCCCTCCGAGGGCAGGGCCTAGGCTGGCACCCACCACCCACCCACCCACCACCCACCCAGGGGGGCCGTGCCCCCCACACGGACTGGGGCACCCCTGGGTGCCGAGGGGGGCCCGGAGAGCCCCACCCTGCCCAACATCCGTGGCCTTATCCAGCCCCGCCGGGGTGTCCAGCCCCCCTGGATTTTTGGGAGCCGCCCCCCCGCTGTTGTCACAGCAGGGTGGGGGACAGGAGGAGGAGGTGGGGACCCCTCGCTGGGAAAAGGGGGTGGCACAGCCCCACCCCGCCGTGCCCGCTGGCCAGGAGCCGGCAGCGTGTGGGTGTCCCCCCTCCGTCCCTTATTTTTTATTTCTATCCATTTTTAGAGCTTTTACAGAAAATGAATTGTTATTAATAATAATAATTAATAATAATAATATATGAATGGGAAATCAAAGTGTGAGGCCCGTGGCTGCCCCAGGATGGGGACACAACCCCTCCTGCGTGTGTCCCCCAGTGTGCCCCTGCTCCGGTGTCACCAGTTTGGGGGGTCTCAGCAGTTCCCCACACATGTGTCACCAGTTTGGGGGGGGTCTCAGCAGCTGTGCACCCCCATGTCAGGAGTTTGGGGGGGTCTCAGCAGCTTCCCACATGTGTGTCACGAGTTTGGGGGTCTCAGCAGCTGTGCACCCCCATGTCAGGAGTTTGGGGGGTCTCAGAGCTCCCCACATGTGTGTCACCAGTTTGGGGGGTCTCAGGAGCTCCCCACACACGTGTCACAATTTTTGGGGGTATCAGCAGCTCCCCACATGTATGTTATGAGTTTGGGGGTCTCAGCAGCTCCCCACATGTGTGTCACAAGTTTGGGGGGGTCTCAGCATCTGTGTACCCCCATGTCAGGAGTTTGGGGCTCTCAGAGCTCCCCACATGCATGTCACGCATTTGGGGGGTCTCAGCAGTTCCCCACATGTGTGTCACAATTTTTGGGGGTCTCAGCAGCTCCCCACATGTATGTTATGAGTTTGGGGGTCTCAGCATCTCCTCCCACATGTGTCACCAGTTTGGGGGTGTCTCAGCAGCTCCCCACACGTGTCACAAATTTGGGGGGGGGTCCCAGCAGCTCCCCACATGTGTCACGAGTTTGGGGGTCTCAGCAGCTCCCCACACGTGTGTCACAAGTTTGGGGGTCTCAGAGCTCCCCACACATGTGTCACAATTTTTGGGGGGGGGTCTCAGCAGCTCCCCACACATGTGTCACCAGTTTGGGGGGTCTCAGCACATCAGCTGTCCCCCCCACGTCCCAGCAGCACCTGACACGTGTCACGGGCACGCGTGGCCGCAGTCCCGTGGCCGCTGTCCCGTGTCGCTCCCGGCTCTCGTTGTCCCCTCCCGGCCGGGCTGTCCCCGGCCTGGCAGCCGCTCCTGGCCGCATGTCCTGTCCTGGCCCTGCCACCCCCGGCGCGGCCCCCGGGCTGGCAGCGACCCTTGTCCCCTCGTCACGCGGGGCGGGGGACACGGGGGACACCGCCGGGAGCGGACGGAGCCATGGACGGGGACACGGACAGGTGGGCAGGGCACGGGGGGGACACGGGCAGGGGACAGCGGGGTGGCGGGGACAGAGGTGGCGCCGCCGGAGGTCGGGTCGGTGTCGCTGGTCCCGGATTTTGGCTCCATCCCACGGGAAACAGCTGCCAAAGTGTCCCAAATGTCCCAAATGTCCCAGGTGTCCCTCTGCCCCGTGTCCCCGTCCCATAGCACCCGGTTCAGGTGTTCCAGTCCCAAATATCCCAGTCCCATATATCCCAGTCCCAAATATCCCAGCCCCATCTTTCCCAATCCCATATACCCAGTCCCAGCTCTCCCAATACCATATATCCCAGTCCCAGCGTTCCCAATCCCATATATCCCAGTCCCAGCTCTCCCAATCCCATAGATCCTAGTCCCAGCTCTCCCAGTCCCATATATCCCAGTCCCAGCCCTCCCAATCCCATATATCCCAGTCCCAGCTTTCCCAATACCAAATATCCCAGTCCCAGCTCTCCCAGTCCCAGCTCTCCCAATCCCATATATCCCAGTCCCAGCTCTCCCAATCCCATATATCCCAGTCCCAGCATTCCCGATCCCAAATATCCCAGTCCCAGCTCTCCCAATCCCATATATCCCAGTCCCATCTCCCAATCCCATATATCCCATTCCCAGCTCTCCCAATCCCAAATATCCCAGTCCCAGCTTTCCCAATCCCAAATATCCCAGTCCCAGCTCTCCTAATCCCAAATATCCCAGTCCCAGCTCTCCCAATCCCATGTATCCCAGTTCTCACTTTCCCAATCCCATATATCCCAGTCCCAGCTCTCCCAATCCCATATATCCCAGTCCCAGGGTTCCCAATCCCATATATCCCAGTCCCAGCTTTCCCAATCCCATATATCCCAGTCCCAGCATTCCCAATCCCATATATCCCAGTCTCAGCTCTCCCAATCCCAAATATCCCAGTCCCATCTCTCCCAATCCCAAATGTCCCAGTCCCAGCTTTCCCAATGCCAAATATCCCAGTCCCAGCTTTCCCAATCCCATATATCCCAGTCCCAGCTCTCCCAGTCCCAAATGTCCCAGTCCCAGTGTTCCCAATGCCATATATCCCAAACCCAAATATCCCAGTCCCCACTTTCCCAGTCCCATATATCCCAGTCCCAGCTCCCCCAATCCCATATATCCCAGTCCCAGCTCTCCCAATCCCAAATATCCCAGTCCCATCTTTCCCAATCCCATATATCCCAGTCCTCACTTTCCCAATCCCATATATCCCAGTCCTCACTTTCCCAATGCCATATATCCCAGTCCCATCTTTCTCAATCCCATATATCCCAGTCCCAGCTCTCCCAATCCCAAATATCCCAGTCCCATCTTTCCCAATCCCAAATGTCCCAGTGTTCTCAATCCCAAATATCCCAGTCCCAGCTCTCCCAATCCCAAATGTCCCAGTGTTCTCAATCCCATATATCCCAGTCCCATCTTTCCCAATCCCATATATCCCAGTCCCAGCTGTCCCTGCTCCCAGTATCCCTCTCCCAGATGTCCCAGTGCCCCTCTCCTCACTTTCCCAAATCCCAGTCCCGACCTCACCTGACTCCAGGGACCCCCTGGATTGTCCCCAAGGAGGAAGGGACACCCTGGGGCTGCCCCAGCACCGCCCCCACCCCAAACTCCCCCAGTGCCGGGTCCCTGGGGGTACCTGGGACCCCCTGCTCCTCCTCTGGGGGTGTTGGGGGGTGGAAGGTGGGCACAGGGGGATGGGGGCGGGTTCACAGCAGATCCCCCCACTCCTGCTGCCCCCCACACCCCCAGCTCCTGGCTGGGAGCCCCCCTGGAGGATTTGCCCACCCCGGCGCTGACCCTGGACCGGGCCGTGCTGCACCGGAACGCCGAGAGGATGCGGGAGCGCTGCCGGGCGCTGGGGCTGGGCCTGCGCCCCCACGTCAAAACCCACAAAACCCTGTGAGTGCCACCCAGAGCCCCCAGCAGCCGCCCCCTGCCTCCCCTGGACCCCCATCCCCATCCCCATCCCCATCCCCATCCCCATCCCCATAACCACCCCCATCCCCATCCCCATCCCCATCCCCATCCCCATCCCCTCTGCGTCCCCTCAGGACCCCTCAACCTCTTCACCCAATTTGCCCCCCAGCAGCTCCCCATTCTCACCCCAAAATCCTTCCTCAGCATCTCCCCATCAGCCCAGTATCCTCCACCCATCAGCTTCCTCCCCAGTATCCCCCAGTTCGTCCCCAGTATCCCCCCCATCCTCCCCAGTATCCCCTCACCATCCCGCACAGTATCCCCCTACCATCCTCCCCAGTATCCTCCATCCTCCCCAGTATCCCCTGCCATCCTCCCCTGTATCCCCTCACCATCCTCCCCAGTATCCCCTCACCATCCTCCCCAGTATCCCCCCACCATCCTCCCCAGTATCCCCCCACCATCCTCCCCAGTATCCCCCCACCATCCTCCTCAGTATCCCCTCACCATCCTCCCAGTATCCCCCCATCCTCCCATTATCCCCTCACCATCCTCCCCAGTATCCCACCACCATCCTCCCCAGTATCCCTTCGCCATCCTCCCCAGTATCCTCCATCCTCACCAGTATCCCCCCACCATCCTCCCCAGTATCCCCCCACCATCCTCCTCAGTATCCCCTCACCATCCTCCCAGTATCCCCCCATCCTCCCATTATCCCCTCACCATCCTCCCCAGTATCCCACCACCATCCTCTCCAGTATCCCCTTACCATCCTCCCCAGTATCCCCTCACCATCCTCCCAGTATCCCACCACCATCCTCCCCAATATCCTCCCCCCATCCTCCCAGTATCCCCCCACCATCCTCCCCAGTATCCCCTCACCATCCTCCCCAGTATCCCCCTATTCTCCCCAGTATCCTCCATCCTCCCAGTATCCCCTCACCATCCTCCCAGTATCCCCCCACCGTCCTCCCAGTATCCCCCCACCGTCCTCCCCAGTATCCCCCCACCATCCTCCCCAGTATCCCCCCACCGTCCTCCCAGTATCCCCCCACCATCCTCCCCAGTATCCCCTCACCATCCACCCCAGTATCCCCCCACCATCCTCCCCACTATCCCCTCACCATCCTCCCCAGTATCCCCCCACCATCCTCCCCAGTATCCCCCCACCATCCTCCCCCGTATCCCCTCACCATCCTCCCAGTATCCCCTCACCATCCTCCCAGTATCCCCCCACCATCCTCCCAGTGTCCCCTCTCCATCCTCCCAGTATCCCCTCACTGTCCTCCCAGTATCCCCTCACCATCCTCCCCAGTATCCCCCCACCATCCTCCCCACTATCCCCCCCATCCTCCCCAGTATCCCCCCCCATCCTCCCAGTATCCCCTCACCATCCTCCCAGTATCCCCCCACCATCCTCCCCAGTATCCCCTCACCATCCTCCCCAGTATCCCCTCACCATCCTCCCAGTATCCCCCTGCCATCCTCCCCAGTATCCCCTCACCATCCTCCCAGTATCCCCTCACCATCCTTCCAGTATCCCCCCCCATCCTCCCCAGTATCCCTCCACCATCCTCCCCAGTATCCCCTCACCATCCTCCCCAGTATCCCCCCGCCATCCTCCCAGTATCCCCTCACTGTCCTCCCAGTATCCCCCCGCCATCCTCCCAGTATCCCCTCACTGTCCTCCCAGTATCCCCCCGCCATCCTCCCAGTATCCCCCCGCCATCCTCCCCACTATCCCCTCACCATCCTCCCCACTATCCCCTCACCATCCTCCCAGTATCCCCTCACCATCCTCCCAGTATCCCCCCACCATCCTCCCAGTATCCCCTCACCATCCTCCCAGTATCCCCCCCCATCCTCCCAGTATCCCCCCACCATCCTCCCCAGTATCCCCTCACCATCCTCCCCACTATCCCCCCACCATCCTCCCCAGTATCTCCTCACCATCCTCCCCAGTATCCCCCCACAATCCTCCCCAGTATCCCTCTATCCTCCCCAGTATCCCCCCACCGTCCTCCCCAGTATCCCCTCACCATCCTCCCAGTATCCCCCCACCATCCTCCCCAGTATCCCCTCACCATCCTCCCAGTATCCCCCCCCATCCTCCCAGTATCCCCCCACCATCCTCCCCAGTATCCCCTCACCATCCTCCCCACTATCCCCCCACCATCCTCCCCAGTATCCCCCCACCATCCTCCCAGTATCCCCTCACCATCCTCCCCTGTATCCTCCATCCTCCCCAGTATCCCTTCACCATCCTCCCAGTATTCCCTCACCATCCTCCCCAATATCCCCTCACAATCCTCCCAGTATCCCCCCACCATCCTCCCCAGTATCCCCTCATCCTCCCCAGTATCCCCTCATCATCCTCCTCAATATCCCCCCATCCTCCCCAGTATCCCCTCACCACCCTCCCAGTATCCCCTCACCGTCCTCCCCAGTATCCCCTCACCATCCTCCCCAGTATCCCCTCACCATCCACCCCAGTATCCCTTCACCATCCTCCCCAGTATCCCCTCACCATCCTCCCCAGTATCCCCTCACCATCCTCCCCAGTATCCCCCTGCCATCCTCCCCAGTATCCCCTCACCATCCTCCCCAGTGTCCTCCATCCTCCCCAGTATCCCCTCACCATCCTCCCCAGTATCCCCCCACCATCCTCCCCAGTATCCCCTCACCATCCTCCCCAGTATCCCCTCACCATCCTCCCAGTATCCCCTCAACATCCTCCCCAGTATCCCCTCACTGTCCTCCCAGTATCCCCTCACCATCCTCCCAGTATCCCCCCACCATCCCCCCCACTATCCCCTCATCCTCCCCAGTATCCCCTCACCATCCTCCCAGTATCCCCTCACCATCCTCCCAGTATCCCCCCACCATCCTCCCCAGTATCCCCTCACCATCCTCCCCAGTATCCCCTCACCATCCTCCCAGTATCCCCTGACCATCCTCCCCAGTATTCTCCATCCTCCCCAGTTTCCCCTCACCATCCTCCCAGTATCCCCTCACCATCCTCCCCAATATCCCCTCACCGTCCTCCCAGTATCCCCTCACCATCCACCCCAGTATCCCCCCCCATCCTCCCCAGTTTCCCCTCACCATCCTCCCAGTATCCCTTCACCATCCTCCCCAGTATCCCCCCACCATCCTCCCAGTATCCCCTCACCATCCTCCCCAGTATCCCCTCACCATCCTCCCCAGTATCCCCCCACCATCCTCCACAGTATGTCCCCATCCTCCCAGTATCCCCTCATCGTCCTCCCAGTATCTCCTCACCATCCTCCCCAGTATCCCCTCACCATCCTCCCCAGTATCCCCCCGCCGTCCTCCCCAATATCCCCTCACCATCCTCCCAGTATCCCCTCACCATCCTCCCCAGTATCCTCCATCCTCCCAGTATCCCCTCACCATCCTCCCCAATATCCCCTCACCATCCTCCCAGTATCCCCTCACCATCCTCCCCAGTATCCCCCTGCCATCCTCCCCTGTATCCCCTCACCATCCTCCCCAGTATCCCCTCACCATCCTCCCCAGTATCCCCCCTCCATCCTCCCCAGTATCCCCCCACCATCCTCCCCAGTATCCCCTCACCATCCTCCCCAGTATCCCTTCACCATCCTCCCCAGTATCCCCTCACCATCCTCCCCAGTATCCCCTCACCATCCTCCCCAGTTTCCCCTCACCATCCTCCCCAGTATCCCCTCACCATCCTCCCCAGTATCCCCCCACCATCCTCCCCAGTATCCCCCATCCTCCCAGTATCCCCCAACTCTCCCTCAGCACCCAACCCCCCCAGCCCCCCCGGGCCTTCCTTCACCCTCCTCCTCCTCCTCCTCCTCCTCCTGGCCAGGGAAGGAGCGTTGGTGGCCACGGGCGGTTCCCGCCGGGGCATCGCGGTCTCCACGCTGGCCGAGGCTCGCTTCTTCGCGGCCGGGGGCTTCGATGACATCCTCTACGCCTTCCCGCTGTCCCCTCGGCGCCTGGCCGAGTGCTCGGCTCTGGCCCAGCGCCTGCAGCGCTTCCAGGTGCTCCTGGACAGCCCCCAGGGGTTGGAGATGCTGCTCCAGAACCCCCTTCCCGCCGGGAAGCGCTGGCTGGTCTGGCTCAAGCTGGACTGCGGTAATGGGCGGGGTAGGTGAACCCCAAATCCCACCCCGGGGTGCAGGGAGGGGGCAGTGTGTGGGGGGTTCATGGGGTGGGGTGCTCTGAGTGCCCCCGGATCCAGCATCTCAGTCGGGGTGGAAGATTGAAGCCCCCTAAAATCATTCATCAAGGGTGTTCCTCTGGGAACGATGTCCTGGGTCCCTCCAAGCCCCCAAATCCTCCATCTCAACCATGATGGAGCAGCTAAACATCCCCAAAATCGTTATTTAAGGATGGTCCATGGGAAGGAATCCCCATGTCCCTTCAAGCCCTCAGATCCACCATCAAAACCATGATGGAGCAGCTAAACATCCCCAAAATCATTATTTAATGATGCTCCATGGGAAGGAATCCCCATGTCCTTCCAAGTCCCCAGATCCTCCATCTCAACCATGATGGAGCATCTAAATGCCCCCAAATCGTTATTTAAGGATGCTTCATGGAAAGGAATCCCCATGTCCTTCCAAGTCCCCAAATCCTTTATCCCAGCCACGATGGAGTATCGAAACCCCCCAAAATCAATATTTAAGGATGGTCTACTGGAAGGAATCCCCATGTCCCTCCAATCTCCCAGATCCTCCATCCCAACCACCATGGAGCAGCTAAACCCCCCAAAAAATCATTATTTAATGTTGCTCCATGGGAAGGAATCCCCATGTCTCTCCAAGCTTCCAAATCCTCCATCAAAACCATGATGGAGCAGCCAAGCCCCCCAAAATCATTATTTAAGGATGGTCTGCAGGAAGGAATCCCCATGTCCCTCCAATCTCCCAGATCCTCCATCCCAACCATGATGGAGCATCAAAACCCCCCAAAATCGTTATTTAAGGATGGTCTACAGGGAGGGATCCTCATGTCCCTCCAATCTCCCAGATCCTCCATCCCAACCATAATGGAGCATCTAAACACCCCAAAATCGTTATTTAAAGGTGGTCTACAAAGAGGGGTCCCCATGTCCCTCCAAGTCCCCAAATCCTCCATCCCAACCACCATGGAGCATCTCAGCCCTTCCAAAGCCATTTTTCCCCATCCACGCCTGGAAAACCCGGCCAAAGCGGCCCCAAACCCCCCCAGGGCACTGTCCAACCCCATTCCCACATTCCCACCGCCGGGATGCTCCAAGTGTCCCCTCACCCCATCCCCCACCCCCTCCCCAGCCGGGATTCGTCCCACGGACCCCGCGGCGCTGCCCTTGGCTCGGGCCATCGCCCAGGGCTCCCCGGAGCTGGTGACACTGGTGGGGGTCTACGCCCACTGCGGGAACACCTACGGCTGTCGCGACATCGCGGCCATCCAGGCCATCGCCAGGGCCACCACTGTCGCCGTGTTGGAATTCGTCACCGCGTGAGTGGCCCCAGGAGCGACCCCGCGGGGATTTGGGGATGGGAAGGGTGGAGGTGGCCGCTGTCACCTTCCCGTTGTAAATGCGAATCGCCCCCATAAAGGGGCCATCAAAGCCATCCCCGGGGTGCAGCGGGCTTTGATGTGGCTGTGGCGGTGGGCTGTGACCCGGGGCATTGTCGCTGTCCCCTCCCTGTCCCCCTTTCATCCCGGCGGGGCTCCTCATCCTGCGGGGAATCGCGGCCGGATGGTTCCTGCTGGGATAAGGAGGTGGCACCTCCCCCCCAGCCCTACCTGGGGACACATCCCGGGGGTCACCGGCCCGGCCCAGCCCGTGGTGGCACCGGGTTGTGGTGGGGAAACGTCAGATTCAACCCCCTCCCCAAAATCTGGGGGGCTCCCGAGCACATCTGGGGGTCCAGAAACATCTGGGAGGGCTCCCGGGCACATCTGGGGCTGGTTCTGAGCACGTCTGGGGGTCCAGAAACATCTGGGAGGGCTCCCGGGCACATCTGGGGCTGGTTCCGAGCACATCTGGGGGTCCAGAAACATCTGGGGGGGCTCCCGGGCACATCTGGGGCTGGTTCCGAGCACATCTGGGGGTCCAGAAACATCTGGGGGGGCTCCCGGGCACATCTGGGGCTGGTTCCGAGCACATCTGGGGGTCCAGAAATAGCTGGGAGGGGTCCCGGGCACATCTGGGGCTGGTTCCGAGCACATCTGGGGGTCCAGAAATAGCTGGGAGGGCACCCAGGAACATCTGGGGCTGGTTCCGAGCACATCTGGGGGTCCAGAAATAGCTGGGAGGGGTCTCGGGCACATCTGGGGCTGGTTCCGAGCACATCTGGGGGTCCAGAAACAGCTGGGAGGGGTCCCGGGCACATCTGGGGGGGCCTTTCTGGCACATCTGGGAACGGCCTGGCGCAGCTGAGGGGATCCCGGGCACATCTGGATGACCTCTGGCACAAGTGGGGCCTCCCAGGCACATCTGGTGGCGCCCTCACAGGTCTTGGGGAGGTCTCCTGCACATCTGGGGGCTCCCAGAAGCACCCGGAGGGGGTCTCCAGCACATCTGGGAGTGCTTTAAAACATCTGGGGGGGTTGTCCAGCTCATATCGGTGGATGTCTGGAACATCTGGAGGTGCTTGGGCACAGCTGGAGGGGGGATCTGGAGGGACACCCTCCAGATGAGTCTTTGAGGGGGATTTTGGGCACATCTGGCTGGCACCCGGGCACATCTGGATGCGTCCCCAGCACATCTGGAGCTCTCCCTGGCACACCGGGGGGAGGCTGTCCCACATCTGGAGCGTTTGGGGGCCTCCCTGGCACAGCTGGGGCACCCAGAGGCGCAGGACCCACCTCCACTCTCGTTCCCGGGGGTGACATCGGGGTGTCCCCCGCGTGTCCCCAGGCTGCGGCAGGCGGGGATCCCGTGTCCCCAAGCCACCATCGGCTCCACCCCGTCCTGCAGCCACCCGGTACCGGAGATGTCCCAACTCACCGAGCTGCACCCGGGCAATTATCTCTTCTACGGTGAGCAGAACAGACACCCCCGGTATGGAGGGACCCCCCCACGAGGGTGGTGACACATCCGTGTCCCCGCAGACCTGCAGCAGACCCAGCTGGGGTCGTGCCAGCCCGAGGAGGTGGCGATCCGCGTCCTCAGCAGGGTGGTCGGGCACTACCCCCACCGCGGGCAGCTCCTGCTGGACTGTGGCTGGGCCGCCCTCAGCCTGCACGGTGCCCACCGGGGACCCCCGGGCTGCGCGGCCATCGAGGGCCACCCCCAGCTCAGGTGACACCCGTGGGAGGGGGTGACACCCGCGGGGGGACACGGCAGGGGGTGACACTCTCATCCCCGCAGGTTGGTGGGGCTGACCCAGGAGCACGGGCAGGTGGAGGCCGTGGATGGGCAGATGGATTTTGGGCAATTCCCGCTGGGCAGCACCTTGGCGCTCATCCCGTTCCACGTGAGTGTCAGCCCCGCGTGTCCCCTCCGTGCCACCCCTGTGCCACAGCTCGGTGTCCCCCCCGTGCCAGGCGTGTGCCACGGCTGCCATGCACCCCGTGTACTTCGTGCACGCTGCTGGAAAGGTGGTGGAGCTCTGGCGGCCCGTGCGTGGCTGGTAGAGAGGAGAAAAAGGAGATTCCGGGGGTGGCACCCGCACCCAGCCCTGGCACCCACCCTGGAGCAACGCTCGGCACCCACAACGAGACCCCGCACCCGCTCCGAGTCGCTCCGTGCACCCACGCTGGGGTCCTGCACCCACTGTCACACCCTTCACCCACTCCTGCACCCATTCCCACACCCTGCACCAATTCCTACACCCTGAACTCACTCCTGCACCCACTCCTACACCCTGCACCCACTCCTGTGCCCGCTCCCACACCCTGCACCCATTTCCACACCCTGCACCCATTCCCACACCCTGAACCCACTCCTGCACCCATTCCCACACCCTGCACCCACTCCTGTGCCCGCTCCCACACCCTGCACCCATTTCCACACCCTGCACCCATTCCCACACCCTGAACCCACTCCTGCACCCATTCCCACACCCTGCACCCACTCCTGAACCCTCTCCCACACCCTGCACCCATTCCCAGAGCCACTCCCACACCCTGCACCCATTCCTACACCCTGCACCCACTCCCACACCCTGAACCCACTCCTGTGCTCGCTCCCACACCCTGCACCCATTCCCACACCCTTCACCCACTCCTGTGCCTGTTCCCACACCCTGCACCCATTCCTACACCCTGCACCCACTCCTGCACCCATTCCCACACCCTTCACCCACTCCTGTGCTCGCTCCCACACCCTGCACCCATTCCCACACCCTGAACCCACTCCTGCACCCGCTCCCACACCCTGCACCAATTCCTACACCCTTCACCCACTCCTGCACCCATTCCCACACCCTGCACCCACTCCTGCACCCAATCCCACACCCTGCACCCATTCCCACACCCTTCACCCACTCCTGTGCTCACTCCCACACCCTTCACCCACTCCTGCACCCATTCCCAGAGCCACTCCCACACCCTGAACCCACTCCTGCACCCATTCCCACACCCTGCACCCATTCCCACACCCTGCACCCACTCCCACTCTGCACCCCCTCCACGTCCCTGCACCCTCTCCAGGATGCTGCACCCCCAGCGGGACTCAATAAAGCCGCTTCTCCCTCTTCCAGGCCCTTATTCCCGCGGGAAGAGCCGTGGGAGGTGGCGGGAGCGGTGGGTGACCCCGTCCCTTGGGTGCCCTCGGTCCCACTTGGAGCCGTCCCCACGGGTGGGAATCGAACCCGCGACCCCCGGGGCTGCGGGGGGCGGGGCTCCGCGCATGGCCACGCCCCTCGGGCGGCGCGCAGCCAATGGGAGCGCGCCCCGCCCGGCCCTGCCCGGGGGAGCCACGCCCAGCCCGGCCCGGCCCGGGCGCGACGGGGGCGGCCGAGAGGAGCCGAACGGAGCCGAACGGAGCCGAACGGGGCCGAACCGGGCCGAAAGGAGCCGAACCGGGACCGAACGGGGCCAAGCCGGGAGCCAGCGGGGCCGAAAGGAGCTGAGCCGGGTCCAAAAGGGGCCGAGCGGAACCGAACCGGGACTGAACGGTACCGAACCTAGACCGAACGGAGCCGAACCGGGTCCCAGCGGAGTGGAGCGGAGCCGAACCGGGACCGAGCGAAACCGAACGAGGCAGAACAGGGACGGAGCGGGGCCGAGTGGTGCCGGACGGGACCGGAGCGGTTCGGCCCGGCCCGGAGCGGGGTTCCCGGGCCGGTGCCGGCCATGCGGCCGCTCCCGGTGCCGCTGCTGCTGCTGCTGCTGAGCCCGGTGCGGGCGGGACGGGACCGGGAGGGGACCGGGACCGGGATGGGAACAGAACCGGGACGGGACCGGGATGGGACTGGGAGGGGAACGGGACCGGGAGGGGAACAGAACCGGGATGGGCCAGGATGGGACCGGGATGGGACCGGAACCGGGACGGGACCGGGATGGGAACGGAACCGGAACGGAACCGGGATGGGATCGGGATGGGAATGGAACCGGGATGGGAACGGAACCGGGATGGGAACGGGACCGGGACGGGACCAGGAGGGGAACGGAACCGGGATGGGAACGGAACCGAGACGGGACCGGGAGGGGACCGGGAGGGGAAAGGAACCGGGATGGGACCGGGATGGGATCGGGAGGGGAGCAGAACTGGGATGGGACCGGGATGGGAACAGGACAGGAACGGAACCGGGAGGGAACCGGGACAGAGCCGGGATGGGACCGGGATGGGAACGGGACCGGGACAGAACCGGGCTGGGCCGGGCCGGGTCTCCCGCTGCCCCCGGGCGCTCCGGGTCACTTCTCCCGTGGCTTTTGTTGGAGTTTTTTGGTTCGGTTCAGTTTGGGTCATTTCGGTTCCGTTCCTTTTCTTTCATTTTATTCCATTTTCCTCAATTTCTTTTATTTTCCTGGTTTATTGACTTTTCATTTTCCTTCTGATACTTTTATTTTTATCGTCCTTTTCCATGATTTTTCTTTTATTTTTATTTTCCCCTTTTATTTTTTATTTTCCTTTTTAATTCCATTTCATTTCCCTTAGTTTATTTAATCTTATTCCATTTTCCTTTATTTATTTTCCTTTATTATCCTTTATTTTTTCCTTTATTTATTTTCCTTTTTTTTCCTTTAGTTATTTTCCTTTATTTTTTCCTCTATTTTCCTTTATTTATTTTCCTTTATTTTCTTTTATTTTTTCCTTTATTTTCCTTTATTTATTTTCCTTTATTTTCCTCTATTTATTTTCCTTTATTTTTTCCTTTATTTATTTTCCTTTATTTTTTCCTTTATTTTCCTTTCTTTTTATTTTTTCATTTATTTTCTTTTATTTTTTCCTTTATTTTCCTTTATTTATTTTCCTTTATTTTTCCCTCTATTTATTTCCCTTTATTTTCCTTTCTCTCACGTTCTTTCCATTTCTCCCATTTTAACTTAGTTCAGCTTTTCCCTTCCTTTCTCTTCCTTTTATTCCTTTGATTTCTTTTCATCCCTTTCCATTTCTGTACCTTTTATATCCTTTTTATTTCCAATTTCTTTCCTTTTTACGCTTTTATTCCTTTCCCTTTCCCATCCTTTGTTTTTACCCCTCTTCCACCCCTTTTTTTCCATGGGTTTTGGGGTTTCCAGTGGGAATTCGCGGCTGGAGGGGAAACTGAGGCAGGACCGCTCTGTGCCCACAGGTGCCGGGGGGGCGCGGGGGGTGCCCCCCGTGTCCCCACGGTGTCCCCGAGCCCTGGGCCCGCAGTGAGGACCCCAAAACCACCCCGAACCCCGGAGCAGCCCCCCAAAAAGCGCCCCCGAAACGCTCCGAGCCCGCGGAGGAGGAACCGGAGGAGCCGTGCCCGCCCTGCGGCCGTGAGTGGCACCGGGACCCCGGGGGGACACGGGCAGGGGGGTGGGCTGCGGTCCCCTCTTGTGCCTCAGTTTCCCTTTCCTGCCTCAGTTTCCCCGTGTTGCACCTCAATTTCCCCTCTTGTGCCTCAGTTTCCCCTTTTGTGCCTCAATTTCCCCTTTTGTGCCTCAATTTCCCCTTTTGTGCCTCAATTTCCCCTCTTGTGCCTCAGTTCCCCTTTTGTGCCTCAGTTTCCCTTTCCTGCCTCAGTTTCCCCATGTTCCTCCTTAATTTCCTCTTTTGTACCTTAGTTTCCCCGTGTTGCTCCATAATTTCCCCTTTGGTGCCTCAGTTTCCCTTTTGTGCCTCAGTTTCCCCATGTTGCACCTCAATTTCCCCTTTTGTGCCTCAGTTTCCCCGTGTTGCACCTCAATTTCCCCTTTCCTGCCTCAGTTTCCCTTTCCTGCCTCAGTTTCCCCGTGTTCCTCCTTAATTTCCCCTCCTGTGCCTCAGTTTCCCTGTGTTGTTCCTTAATTTCGCCTTTTGTGCCTCAGTTTCCCTTTTGTGCCTCAGTTTCCCCATGTTGCACTTCAATTTCCCCTTTTGTGCCTCAGTTTCCCTTTTCTGCCTCAGTTTCCCCGTGTTGCTCCTCAATTTCCCCTTTCGTGCCTCAGTTTCCCCTTTTGACCCCCATTCCCCCTATTTGTGCCTCAGTTTCCCCTTTTGACCCCCATTCCCCCTATTTGTGCCTCAGTTTCCCCTTTTGACCCCCATTCCCCCTATTTGTGCCTCAGTTTCCCCTTTTGACCCCCATTCCCCCTATTTGTGCCTCAGTTTCCCCTTTTATCCCCCATTCCCCCTTTTTGTGCCTCAGTTTCCCTCAGGGGGTGACGGGGCCGCTCTCCCCAATCCCGGGGGGTGTCTCCAAAGGGGAAACTGAGGCACGGCCTCATTCCTTTCCCTTTTCCGGGCCCGCACAGCCGAGGGGGCCCTGCCGGTGCCGGGGGACCCCCGAGTGACACCGCCGGTACCGGGGGTGCCCCCCGAGCCCCCCGGGGACATCATCCCCCTGTACTGCGCCCTCCTGGCCGGCCTCGTCGTGGGGCTCGTGGCCTACGTGGCCTTCAAGTGGTGAGTGGGGGTTCGGGGACCCCCGGTGTCCCCCCAGTGTCCCCTGATGATTCCCGGTGTCCCCCGGTGTCCCCTGGTGACCCGGGGTGTCCCCAGTGTCCCTCAATGTCCCCCGGTGTCCCCACCGACCCTCGGTGTCCCCAGTGTCCCCCGTTTTCCCCCAGTGTCCCCAGCGCCCCACAGTGTCCCCCAGTGACCCCCGATGTCCCCCGGTATCCCCGGTGTCCCCACTGTCCCCCAGTGACCCCCGGTGTCCCGGGCTGTCCCCGGTGTCCCGGGGTGTTCCCGGTGTCCCGCAATGTCCCCCAGTGTCCCCATTGACCCGCGGTGTCCCCGGTGACCCCCATGTCCCCCGATGATTCCCTGTGACCCCCGGTGTCCCGCGGTGTCCCCCGGTGTCCCCCGGTGTCCCGGTGACGCCCGGTGATCCCCACTGTCCCCCGGTGTCCCGCGGTGCCCCCAGTGTCCCCCGATGTCCCGCGGTGTCCCGCTGTCCCCCGGTGACCCCCAGTGTCCCTCGGTGTCCCGGTGTCCCCGGTGTCCCGCGGTGTCCCGCTGTCCCCCGGTGACCCCCGGTGTCCCTCGGTGTCCCTCGGTGTCCCGGTGTCCCGATGACCCGGTGTCCCCGGTGACCCCGGTGTCCCGGTGGCCGCAGCTGGGGCACCTGCCGGAGGAAGCGGCAGCTGGACAAGGCGCGGGACGCGGCGGAGGCGGAGAAGCCGCGGGGGGACGGCGGCGGCAGCACCGAGAGCGCCGGTCCGGAGCGGGGCCAGCCCGGTGAGCGCCCCGGGGACAGCCGGGGCAGGGGGACAGCGGGGACCGGGGGTTTGGGGACAGCCGCGGGTTTGGGGACAGCCGCGGGTTTGGGGACAGCCGGGCCGGGGAATTGGGGACACCCAGATCTGGGGACAGACAGCCCTCGTGGGGTGTGGGGACACTCAGATCTGGGGGGGTTTGGGGACACCCAGATCTGGAGGGATTTGGGGGGGACATCCACGGGTGTGGGGACAGCCGGCCTTGGGGGGATTTGGGGACAGCCAGATCCGGGGGGATTTGGGGACAGCCAGATCCGGGGGGGTTTGGGGACACTCAGATCCGGGGACAGCCGGCCCCGGCGGGTGTGGGGACACAGATCTGGGGGGATTTGGGGACAGGTGGCCCCGGGGAGAGTCTGGGGACACCCAGATCTGGGGGGATTTGGGGACATCCGGCCCTGGGGGGAGTTTGGGGACAGCCAGGTCCGGGGACAGCTGGCCCTGGGGGGGTTTGGGGACACCCAGATCTGGAGGGATTTGGGGGGGACATCCACAGGTGTGGGGACAGCCGGCCTTGGGGGGATTTGGGGACAGCCAGATCTGAGGGGGTTTAGGGACACTCAGATCTGGAGACAGCCGGCCCCGGGGGGATTTGGGGACACTCAGATTCCCCCGGGGGGGATCCGGGGACAGGTGGCCCCGGGGGGGTTTGGGGACAGCCAGATCTGGAGACAGCCAGCCCCGGGGGGACTGGGGACACCCAGATCTGGGGGGATTTGGGGACAGTCGGACATGGGGGGATTTGGGGACAGCCAGATCTGGGGGAATTTGGGGACACCCAGCCCTGGGGAGGGTCGGGGTTTAGGGGCACGGGATGGGATGGGGATGGGGATGGGGATGGGATGGGATGGGATCAGGGAGCACCCAAAGGGGTCGGGGAGCACCCAAAGGGGTCGGGGAGCACCCAAAGGGGTCGGGGAGCACCCAAAGGGGTCGGGAAGCCCTTAAATGGGATTAGGGAGCACCTGGATGGGGTCGGGGGTCCCCTACACCTCCCGGGGGGGGGTCGGGAGCCGCCCCCACGCTCGGTGGGTCTGTCCCGGGTGGAATTGCGGGTGCTGAGCCCGTCCCTCCCCGCAGCGCCCGCCGAGGGTCCCGCCCTGCTCCCGGTGTCCCCGCGGCGCCGGGAGGAACCGGGAGAGCCGCCGGGGGACGCCACCTCCGCCGTGTGACACCGCCGGGACACCGGGGCTGTCCCCGCCGCCGCTCCCCTTCCCGATGGATTCCTGGGGAATTTTTTTTTACGTGGGTTTTGTACTTTTTTAGGGATTCTGGGGGGTGGGACGGGGACCTTTGGTGGCCTGGGTGGGGACATTAAACGTGTCACTGGGTGCCACCAGGGTTTGTGTCCTCAGGTGTCTGTGTGTCCGTGCGTGCTCCCGGGATGTGTCCCCTCAGGTGTTCCAGGTGTCACCATGTGTCCCTGGGATGTGTCCCCTCAGGTGTTGCAGGTGTCACCAGGTGCCTGCTTGTCCCCAGTGTCCCCATTTGTCCCTGGGATGTGTCCCTTCAGGTGTCCCAAGTATTCCCAGGTGTCCCTTCTGGTGTTTGTCCCCAGAATGTGTTCCCTTGGATGTCCCCAGTGTCCATGGGATGTGTCCCTTGCGTTGTCCAATTGTCCCTGGAATGTGCCCCCTCGGGTGTCCCAAGTGTCCCCAGCTGTCCCCAAGTCCCCTTGGGTGTCTGTGTGTCACCAGGATTTGTGTCCTCGGCCATCTGTGTGTCCTTAGGGCGTGTCCCAGGTGTCCCTTTGTCCCCAGGACGTGTCCCTGCATCCCTGTGATGTGACCTCAGGTGTCTGGGCTGGATGTCCCCAGATGTCCCCAGGGAGGGGGGGACCCCTCAGGTGTCCATGTGTCCCTGGGGACAGAAAAAGCCATTTTTAACCCCAAAAAGGCTCCCAGGTCGCCCCAAACTTCCTTTCCCAGGGAGTCCAGATTCCTGGGAATGCTGAGGGTGACAGGAGGTCCCCAAGGGAGAGGTGACATCCCCAGCCAGGTCCCCCCTGTGGCCCTGCCCAGCGTCGATTTTGGGGTTTGGGTTGGTTTTTTTTATTTATATTTTTATTTTTTTCTCTTTTTTTTGCTCTTTTTTTTTTTTTTACATACAAAGTTCCGTAAAAATTGGATAAAGTAAAATGCTCGAAGCAGTAAAATCAATCTTATCAACATGGCCAGAAATCCGCAGTATTTACAGGGAAACGGAGGAAACCTCGCAGAACCAAAAGGAAAAACCAAGGAAACAACCAAAGGGGGGGAAAAAAAATTAAAAAAAAAATCCGGGAATAACTCCCAAATACTCCTGCCAAACGCTCCCGTGGGATCGGCACGTTTGGGGCTGAAAGCAACGGGGAGAGGGGGAAAAAAAAGCAAATTATTATCAATATATTCACATATACGTCAAAATATAATACAGAGCTTGGGAGCAGCGCTGGGAGAGCTGGGCTTGGGAAAGCCTGGATCAATAAAAACAGGCTTGGGAAAGCCTGGAAAAGCAAATGCAGGCTTGGAAAAGCCTGGATCAGCCAAAGCAGGCTTGGGAAAGCCCAGCTCGTCCTCCTCAGCGACGGGAACCAAGTTTGTTTTCCTTAAAAAACCAAAAATCCATTGTCATAATAATAATAATAATAATAATTAATAATAATAATAATAATAAATTCACAGGTTGGTGGCTCGGGAGGGCCGGGGGTGATTCCAGGGGCTATTCCAGCTCCGTGTCCTCTTTGGGCTTGTAGAGGATCCCGAATTTCTGCATGTACTTCTTGATGTATTCCTTGGTTTTGTGTTTGACGTTCTCGTTGCACTCCAGGTCCTCGGGGTTCTTGCAGTACTTGAGCTCCTTGTTCATCACGCCGTGGGTCAGCTGTGGGAATGCCACGAGAATGCCATGGGAATGCCATGGGAATGCCACAGGAATGCCATGGGTCACTCCCAAAATTCCCACCAATCCCAGACCTGGCACCCCCAGGCTACTGTGCTCCTATTTCCCAAATACTTCCTCTTATTCCCAAATATTCACTGTCATATTATTGCCCAAATATTCCCTAAATACTTGGTACTGTTCCCTCAATATCTGCTGTTATTTTCCCAACATTCCCAAGCTGTTTTCTTATTTTTCCACAAATATTCCCTCTCATTTCCAGGTACTGCCCAAGCTATTGTTATATTATTCTGCAAATGTTCCCCAAATATTTCCCAAATTTTTCTCACATGTTCCCCGAGCATTCCCAAATATTCCTCAAATATTCCCTAAATATTCCTGAAATATTTGGTAGTGTTCCCCAAATATCTGATATATTTTCCAAACATTCCTCAAGCTATTTCCCAAATATTCCCCAAATGTCCCTTGTTATTTGCAGACACTGCCCAAGCTATTGTTGCATTATTCCCTGAATGTTTACCAAATATTCCTCAAATATTTCCCAAATATTCCCTAAATATTCCTGAAATATTTGGCAGTGTTCCCCAAATATCTGCTATATTTTCCAAACATTCCCCAAGCTATTTCCCTATTACTCCCCAAATATTTCCAGAGCTGCTGTCATATTATCACCCAAATCTTTCCTGTTATTCCTCAAATATTCCCCAAATATTCCCTAAATATTTACTATTGTTCTCCTAATATCGGCTGTTCTTTTCCAAACATTCCCAAGCTATTTTCCCATTACTCCCCAAATATTTCCTGTTCTTCCCCAAATATTTCCTATTACTCCCTAAATTATTTTTCTGTTACTTCCCAAATATTCCCCAAATAATTCCTAATACTCAATTTGCTTTTACTTCCCACAAATTCCCTAAATGTTTGGTATTGTTGTGCCAATATTTGCAGTTATTCCCCAAATACTTCCTATTATTCCCAAATATTCCCTAAATATTTCCTATTATTCCTCCATATTATTTACCTATTATTTCCCAGTTATTCACTATTATTGCCCAAACCTTTCCTGTTATTCCCCAACTATTCCCTAAATATTTCTGCTGTTCTCCCAACATCCCCCCACCATTTCTCCTTCCCTTCCCTCGCCCTCCAAGGAGCTGGAGGCAGCTGGAATGACACAATCCCATTTCCTGGGGCCATCCCTTGGTTCCCATGTCCCCAAACTCCATTGTCCCTGTACCTCCCGTGTCCTCATGCCCCACATCCCTGTGTCCCTACAGCCACCATGTCCCTGTGTCCCCAAATCCCAGTGTCCGGGACTTCCCATGTCCTGGTGTCCCACATCCCCATGTCCCTGTGTCCCCATGTCCCTTTATCCTCATGTCCCCATATTCCTATGTCCCCTCATGCCTGTATTCCCAAATTCCCATGCCCCTCACGTTCCCAACTCCTTGAACCCTATGTTCCTGTGTCCCCATATCCCTCTCTCCTCGGTGTCCTCATGTCCCCACTTCCCACATTCCAATGAACCTGCAGCCTCCATGTCCCCAAGTGCCACATTCTGTGTCCCCGTGTCCCCATTTCAGCATCCCTGTGTCCCTATGCTGCCATGTCCCACATCCCACTGTCCCTATGTCCCCACATTCCTGTGCCCTCATGTCCCTGTACCTGTGCTCCCATGTCCCACATCCCACTGTCCCCATGTCCCCACATTCCTGTGTCCCCATGTCCCTGTATCCGTGTCCCCATGTCCCACATCCCTATGTCCCCATATCCACTGTCCCTGTCCCCACATTCCTGTGTCCCCATGTCCTTGTATCCGTGTCCCCATGTCCCACATCCCCATGTCCCTGTACCCCATGTCCCTGTGTCCCCATGTCCCACATCCCACTGTCCCCACGTCCCCACATTCCTGTGTCCCCATGTCCCTGTACCCTCCGTGTCTCCACATCCTTTGTCCCCATGTCCTCCATGTGACCACGTCCCTGTATCCATGTCACCATCTTCCCCTACTCCTCGTGTTCCCGTCTCCGTGTGTCCCATGTCCCCATACCCTCCACGTCCCCACGTTCCTGCATCCGTGTGTCCCTGTGCACGCCGTGCTCCCCCATCCCCGTGTCCCCGTGTCCCCCCACACTCCCACCTTGCGTGCCAGGTGTTTGAAGTCCTCGGTGGTGGTGATCCGGCCCACCTTGCAGTCGGGCTTCCGGTAGGGATTCAGGCACTGCACGATGAACTGGGACATCTGCGGGACACAGTGCTGGATCTACTCCCTGCTGCCACCACCCCATCCCACCTACATCCCATCCCATCCCATCCCATCCCATCCCATCCCATCCCATCCCATCCCATCCCATCCCATCCCATCCCATCCCATCCCATCCCATCCCATCCCATCCCATCCCATCCCATCCCATCCCATCCCATCCCATCCCATCCCATCCCATCCCATCCCATCCCATCCCATCCCATCCCATCCCATCCCATCCCATCCCCATCCCCATCACATCCCATCCCATCCCATCCCATTCCATTCCATTCCCAGGGTGGGATCCCTCACCTCTTTCCTGAACACCTCCTTGCTCTTCTTGGCCAGCTCGCTGGACGTGTCGGCTTCCGCCGTCTTGGGCTTCTTGGAAGACTGGAGAGGGGAACACAGGGATGGGCAGCACAGCTTCCAGCCCAGGGACATTCCCAGGGACATTCCCAGCCCAGCACCAGCACACTCCCCAGTCCAATCCAGATTTCCCAGCCTGATCCCAACAATCTCCTCAGCCCAATTCTGAGGAGCTCCCAGGCCCCTTCCAGCGCCTCCTCAGCCCATTCCCAACACCCTCCCCAGCCCAAGGCCGGCACGTTGCCCAGTCTGATCCAGGTACAATTCCCAGACAAATGCCAGCACGCTCCCACCCCAAACCAGGGACTTCCCTGCCCTCTCCTGGTGCTCTTCCCACCCTTATCCCAGCAAACTTCCTCGCTCAGCCCGGGTGCATTCCCCGGTTCAATCCTGGTGAACTTTCAGGTCAGCTTCCCAGTTCATCCCAGTGAACTTCATGGCCCAATCCCAGCCTGATCCAGGCACACTTCCCAGTTCATCCCAGTGAACTTCCCAGCCCAATCCCAGCCCGATCCAGGCACACTTCCCAGTTCATCCCAGTGAACTTCCCAGCCCAATCCCAGCCTGATCCAGGCACACTTCCCAGTTCATCCCAGTGAACTTCCCAGCCCAATCCCAGCCCGATCCAGCCACACTTCCCAGTTCATCCCAGTGAACTTCATGGCCCAATCCCAGCCCGATCCAGGCACACTTCCCAGTTCATCCCAGTGAACTTCCCGGCCCAATCCCAGCCCGATCCAGGCACACTTCCCGCCTCATTCCTGGTGAGCTTCCCAGCCCAGTCCCGGCACGCTCCACACCCCAATCCGGGCACAATTCCCAGCCTGATCCCAGCTCAGTCCCAACACATTTCCCAGCCCAATCCTGGCACAATTCCCAGCACACTCCTGGGCTGGGAGGCACAGGGACCACTCCTTGCTCGTTGTTTTCTTTGGAAATAAAAGCTGGAAAAAGAGCAGGAGTGGGTCCTGGGGAAGTCAGGCAGGTCCATAGTGGGAATAAGTTCTGTGGTGATGGATTTTCCTTCAGAAGTTCCCTGGAAGGGCAGGGGCTGCCCACAAGTATGCACATGGATTATCTTTAGCTACAGTCAAGATAAAGGGAATTTTCTAGGAATTTCTGGCTGCTTCCCTGAGTGCTGATCCCTGATTTACTAACGGGGTAGAATCCAGTCCAGCTGCATCCCGCAGCCCATCCCTTCATGCTGCATCCACACCCACCTCCCACACGCTCCCATCCCAAGCTCTGCCATCTCCTTGGAGCCTAAGAAGGGAAAAGCAGCATCCCTGCACCAGCACCATTTTCTGGGAGAGGTCTGGGATCCAGGTCATCCCAGATTGTAAGGACAGGAAGAGCAAAAGGATTTGTTAAAGGTTTGGAGAGCCAGAGGAGGTTTCCATCCTCCTTCTGCTCTTTGATGATGTCCCAATATTTCTTTTAATTTTAAAAGTCCCACTTTTTACAAGTACTTAAACACTGAAAAAAAAGCAGGGAAAAAAAAAATCTCTTTCAATCCCTAAAAATGTGCTTGGCTGTAGGGCAGAGCTGCAAAACCCCAGAGCGAAGGGCCGGGGTGTAAATCAGCCGTGCCAGGGAGGTTTTATGGCCAGGCCTGGCCGGAGCAGGGACATCAAAGCTCCTGCTCAGCCCCGGGCTCGGCTGCACTTCAAAAGGCCGGGAATGGGGAGCAGATGGCTCCGGATGGCTCCGGCACTGCAGTGCTCCATCGGCAAAGTCATTCCCAAACCCCTCGCTGTTCCCAAAGCCTTCCCAAACTCATAATTCCCAAACTCTTCCCAAACCCTTCGTAATTCCCAAACCCCTCATCATTCTCAAACCCCTCATCATTCCCAAACCCCTCATCATTCCCAAACCTTTCCCAAATCCCTCATTATTCCCAAACCCTTCCCAATCCCTTCGTCATTCCCAAACCCTTCCCAAACCCCTTGTTTTTCCCAAACCCTTCCCAATCCCTTCATAATTCCCAAACCTTTCCCAAACCCCTCATTGTTCCCAAACCCTTCCCAAACCCCTCGTTATTCCCAAACCCTTCCCAATCCCTTCGTCATTCCCAAACCCTTCCCAAACTCAATATTCCCAAACCCTTCGTAATTCCCAAACCCCTCATCATTCCCAAGCCCCTTGTCATTCCCAAACCCTTCCCAAACCCCTCATCATTCCTGAGCCCCTCATCATTCCCAAACCCTTCATAATTCCAAAATCCTTCCCAAACACCTCGTCATTCCCAAACCCTTCCCAAACCCTTCATAATTCCCTCATCATTCCCAAGCCCCTAGTCATTCTCAAACCCTTCCCAAACTCCTCATCATTCCCAAACCCTTCATAATTCCCAAATCCTTCCCAAAGACCTTGTCATTCCCAAACCCTTCCCAAACCCTTCGTAATTCCCAAACCCTTCCCAAACCCCTCATCATTCCTGAACCCCTCGTTATTCCCAAACCCTTCCCAAATCCCTCATCATTCCTGAGCCCCTCTTCATTCCCAACCCCCTTCCAAATCCCTTGTTATTCCCAAACCCCTCCCAAACCACTTGTCATTCCCAAACCCTTCCTGAATTCATTATTCCCAAACCCTTCCCAAACCCCTCATCATTCCCAAACCCTTCATAATTCCCAAATCCTTCCCAAACACCTCGTCATTCCCAAACCCCTCATTATTCCCAAACCCTTCCCAAATCCCTCATCATTCCCAAGCCCTTCATCATTCCTGAGCCCCTCATAATTCCCAAACCCTTCCCCAAATCCCTCATCATTCCCTGAACCCCTCGTTATTCCCAAACCCTTCCCCAAATCCCTCATCATTCCCGAGCCCCTCTTCATTCTCAAACCCCTTCCAAACCCCTCGTTATTCCCAAACCATTCATAATTCCCAAACCCCTCATCATTCCCAAACCCTTAGTGGTTCCCAAACCCCTTGTCATTCCCAACCCCTTCTACTGCCCCAAATCCTTTCTCCATTCCCAGATCCTTCTTTATCTCCAATCCTTTCCCCACCAAATCCTTCTCCATCCCCAAATTCCTTCTCCATCCCCAAACCTTTCTCCACCCCAAAATCCTTCCCCACCTCCAAATTCCTTCTCCATCCCCAAACCTTTCTCCACCCCAAAATCCTTCCCCATCCAACCCCTCTCCACGTGGGATGAGGGCAAAAATCAGTGTCAAAATGGGCAGGGAAAGATGAGGAGGAGAAATGAAAACTTTGTTTCCAAGCTGCTCCTCCTTGGTGACAAGGTGCCAATTCCTCCTTGGAGAATTCTTCCTAATTTTAGGCTAAAATTCCATTTTAAACTTATTTAAATATCGTAACTTCCACATCAAAGCCTTCCCCCCTCACCCCTCCAAAGTGAAATCCCATAATCCAAAGGCTGCCAGGAAAACTAACACAGGAAAATCCCCAGAATGGTGCTGTCCCTGTTTTCCAGCCTCTGGAGGAGATTGGAATGGAGAAGCCACAAAGATGAGGGGAAAACCAGCCTGGGAGGGGATCAAGAAGCCAAATGTTTGGGAAAACCTGGGATTCTCTCTTCCAGCAGCTGGGATCTGCTCCACTGACACCAACCTCTCCATGGAGAACCAATCCATCCCAAATCCAAACTTTTTCCATCTAAAAGGATGCAAAACCTTCAGCATCCAGCCTGATATCCCTGCCAGCCTTCCTGCTGGGGCACTCCCTCAGGAAAGCCGTTTTCCAAGGGAAAAACAGGATTTCAAGTGTGCTTTAAAGGGAATTGTGATCCTGGCTCCCCACTCCTCTTGTGCCTTTCCATCAAAATCCTCCCCCACAGCCCGGGAACACCGGGAGCAGCAGCAGCAGCTGTTGGACACGGTACTGGTGGGTTTAATCCCTCCTGGGTGGGTTTAATCCATCTGGGAAAGGTGTGGAGTGGGGTGGAGAGGAGAGTAAAAAATCCAAGGAATGTGGTTGTAATTTCAGGGTGGAAGCGTTGGAGGCAGGAGCTGCAACCATGGGAATTCAGTGCCAGGAAAAACCCGACCTTTCGGCCATCCTGGCTCAGAAGAAAAGGAATTAAAGCTCTGGAGTGAGTAGGAACCACCTCAGCCTGAGGTCAGCCACAGCCATGGCTCATGTAGGAATGAGGGATTCAGGGAAATTCAGGGATTTTGGGTTTGGAGTCAGCAACAAAACCTGGAAGGAGCAGCCTGTTCATGTCCGGCCTGAGGTAAAGCCCTTGGATGGTCACCTCAGACCTCGGCTCCTCTTTATCCCAATTAATTGGATAAAAGCCCACATCCATGGAAGCACCTTCCCCTGCTGCTTCCTCTGCTGTGCAGGCAGCACTGAGACCATCAGAATTCCATAGGAAAACAACTTCCAAGCTGGAAAGCACCAGCACAGATTGATTTCCCTGCTCAGAAGATCCCAACCTTCTCCTCAGCACCTCATTCCCATCCCAGGGATGTTCCCAAACATCTCCAATCTGCTCTCCACCACTGAACTTCAGCTCATCCCTCCACAGCGATGCATTTCCCAGCTATTCCAGCTTCAAATCTCCCTTTGGAGCCTCCAATTAACATTTTCTTGCTCAATCCCAATATCCTTCAACAATATTTGCAATCCCAAGATCCCAGAATATCAGGGAATGTCATGGGACAAATGTGACACTGATCCAGGGATAAAAATCCTTGAAAAGGCTTCCCTGGATTCCTCTGTGGAAGCAACAGCCCCTTGGCTGAGCGGGGAGTGCCAGCTCTGAGCTCATTTTCCAATTAACTTTTTTCCAGGACAAGTATTTGTCCGTAATTTCGTCGGAGTGAACTCGCCAGGATTCCTGGCTGGAGCACTGAGAGGTGATCTGGGAATGGGATTAACCCTTGGGATCCTGGCAGCACAAGGAAAGGCAACAGCAGCCATGTGGGATGTTCCTGGGCGCTGCAGGATGGACAACACCTCCAGGAAAATCCCAGGAATGTGGGAGCACCGGAGCAGCAGAACTGATTCCTCTCTTTCCATGGATTTTCTCCAGCTTTTTAAGGAATCAGAAAGGTATGGGAAAAGCTCCTGAGCTACACCATTAGTTTGTCCTTTTTCAGTGTTACTCCCCCTCATTCCCACTTTTCCAGCTCCACACAGAGGCTGGAATTCCGGGCAGAACTTCAGGAAGTCTGGTGCCCACTCCAGCTGTGGCTGGAACAGCCGAGCCCTGAGTGTGGCCAATGGAGCCACTCCAAAGGATCCAGGGTCACTTCTGTCCCCCTGCCACCTCCCATCCCATGGCCTATCCCAAAGATTTGTCTCCTCACCTTCATGGGGTTCTCGTCGTACGTGGGGGTCCCGAGGTCCATCTCGGCCTCGTGCTCCAGGCTGGCGTCGTCCCCGGGGCTGTCCCAGGTTGGGGGATCCCACTGGGTTTGTCTGGAGGAAGGAAAACACAACATTGTCACCTCCTCAGAGAAACTGCTCATGGATTATCCCATCCAGATTCCATCAGCCATTGGAATTCCTGGCACGTGGAATTCACGGCCTTGCTCTCAATTTGAAGGTTTCTAAGTTGGAGAAGGTTAAAACCAAGCAGGAAGAACAGAAAAAAAGAAATCTGCACCATTTTCTACCATGGTGACACTGTGGGATCAAGGATGTTCATCACCAGGATGGAATTCCCAGCATGGAAAGGTGGGAACATCCCAGCAGAGAGCCCAGGGAAGGTTCAGCCTCCACCAAGGCTCCCCAGGGTCTCCTCATCTCATCCCGAGACTTCCAAATGTCACAATTCACCAATTCCTGCTCCGCTGGTTTGAATTCCAGGTGTTTGAAGGTCTCCTGCTCTGCTGTGTGCCAGGGGGCAGGGAGGAATCCAAAAGGGAAATGGAAAAGATTTATGGATGCAGGGAAATGCATGCCAGGAGCAAGAAGTGACAGCAGGAAACTGATATGGAAGAAAATACCCCTGCTTATCCCTTCAGAGGTGGATCCTCATCCACACCTCCCACAGAGTTGGAAATTTTTAAAAAGTCCTTTTTAGAAGCTTAAAATTAATTTTAATTTCAGGTGAATTCATAGGCATTGACCCAAAACCTGGTTCTTTCCAAAACTGATGGGAAAGATGTAGGAAAAACATTGGGAACACTGTGTCTCTTCCCATGGAGGTGGGAGCTGGGCTCTTCTCCCAAAAAACAAGCAACAGGACAAGAGGGAACGACCTCAAGTTGTGCCAGATATGGGATATTGGGAAAACTCCTTAATGGAAAGGGTTGTCCCTGGACAGGGGTGCAGTGCCCATCCCGGAGGGACCTCCAAGCCCTGTGGATGTGGCACTTGGGGACAGGGGTCAGCGATGCCCACACCCACCTGGTGACCACGTGGTAGTAGTAGATCTTCCCCTCAGGATCCCGGGCTGTTTTCCAGTTGGGAGGGAGGACGATGGTTTTGGGTTTGGGAGGGGAAGGCGGAGGCAGATCCAGGAGGTTGTTGGTGACCACCAGCTCTGGCTGCAAACAGCACGGAAGGGATGGAGAGAAAGTTGTGAGGGATCACAAAAAGTGGCCTGGCAGCTCTTTTATCCCACAGGAAAACCCTGCCCAGCCCCTGGGATCCTCACCTGCTGGATGGGCTGGGGCTGCCCGGCGGCCACAATGGTGGTGACGGCCGTGGGGGGCTGCACAATGACTCCCTGCGGGTGAGCCGTGTAGATCTGCTGGCCCTGGATGTACTGGAGACCTGGCTGTGCGTAGCTCTGGAACAGGGAATCACACTCAGCTGCTGCTCCCAAAAAAACCTTCACTGCAGAAGCGCGGCTTCCACCAGACCAGGCTGCTCCAAGCCCACCCAACCTGGCCTTGGACACCGCCAGGGATCCAGGGACAGCCACAGCTGCTCTGGGAATTCCATCCCAGCCCCTCCTCACCCTCACAGCCAGGAATTCCTTCCCAGTATCACCCTCAGATTTTTGTGCTATCATTAATTCTGGTAGCTCCAGACTCTACTTCTAAAAACCAGTGGAAGCTGAGCTCCCACATCCGTGTTTTACACATTTCCTCAGCTTTTATCCACAAATCTCCCTTCAACAGTCAAAAAACCAAAATACTGCTGCAAGTTGCAAATTCCTGATTGGGCCCAACAACTATGGAATCATCATCCCTGGATGTCTTCAATAATATCCCCTATCCCTGGATGTGTTCAATAATATCCCCCACCCCTGGATGTGTTCAATAACCTCTATCCCTGGATGTGTTCAATAATATCCCTCATCCCTGGATGTGTTCAGTAATATCCCCTATCCCTGGATGTATTCAGTAACATCCCCTATCCCTGGATGTGTTCAATAATATCCCAAACCCCTGGATGTGTTCAATAACCCCTATCCCTGGATGTCTTCAGTAATATCCCCCATCCCTGGATGTGTTCCATATCCTCCACCCCTGGATGTTCTCAGTATCTCCCATCCCTTGGAATGTCCAAGGCCAGGTTGGACAAGGCTTGGAGCAATCTGGGATAACAGAAGGTGTCCTGCCCATGGCAGTGGGTGGCACTGGACACTCTTTAAGGTTCCTTCCAACCCCAGGCATTCCAGGATTCCACAATTCTCTAATTTATGCCATTTGTAGACGGAAAACACCCTGGAATGTGCTTTCCTCCTATTCCAGGGGAAGACCTAAGAAGATGCTCCAATAAGAGAAGCTCAGGGTGAGTAACTCAAGTGTTTTTCCCAGCTGGTTCCCCCATTCCGTGGGAGCTCCCAGCTGGAATTACCTGGACGATGGGCGGGGTGGTCTGCGAGTAGGGCGAGGTCACTCCGTAGACGGTCTGGCAGGTCTGGCCCTGGTAGTAGATGGCGGGTTGGGACTGGGCCGGGGAGTAGGGCTGCTGCACGGCCACGGCGGGCTGCTGGCTGGAATCCCACACCCCGTAACTCTGGCTCTGCACCGCCCCGGCCGCGGCCACCGGCAGCACGGCCACGTTGGCCTCCTGGTGCACCACGGCGTCGCTCTGCGCCACGTACTGCGGCGTGGTCACCTCCATGGTGGTGGCCACGTGCTGCACCACGGGCACCGGCTGCGGGGTGCTCAGGGCCGGCTCCACCGTGTGCCCCACCAAAGTCTGGGAATGCTCGTATCCCGCCGGAGAGCACATGGAGTCCATGCTGGGCGTGGGCAGCAGCACCTTGCCGGCGTTGGGGTTGCTGGGGTCCACGTAGGCCTGCATGGGGTACCCTGGGGGGTATCCCATGAAGCTGTGGTGGGGTGTTCCGTAGCCCATGGAGTCGTAGGGAAGCGGGGATGTCATTCCCAGGTTTTGGAGCTGCTGCTGTTGTTTCTGGGCTTCCCGTTGGGCCACCTCCTGCTCGAAGAGCTTCCGGCGCTCCTCCGTGGACAGCTTGTTGCGGTCCTTGGGACGGACTTTCTTCTTGGAAGACGCTGGGGTGTCGTACCTGGGATAAAGGGAACAGGGAAAGCGGCTGTGAGGCCTCAGGATGCTGCAGGCCCGGGGCTCCAGCAGCAAAAGGGACTGTGGAAAACTTGGAATGCCCAACAGCAGCATGAATTCCTAAAAACATTCCCTTTTTTCCCAGATGTTTGACCGTCTGAAGAGAAACACCCACTGGTCCTGCTCATCCACAGGGAACCAGGGATGAGCAATCCCAGTGGATTGGCCAATGTCAGCCTGGTGCTGATGGAGATGCAAGGATGCCAAGGAAGTTGTCTGGAGGAGCTGTTCCAGGATACCTGGAGAGGGAGGGAACATCTCCAAGAGAACCCAAGGAAAGGTCACAATCTGCAGGGTATCCCAAACAGACCCTGCTGGAAACACTCTGCATGTTTTCCCAAAGCAGAACAAACAAGGAATTTGGAAAACGATCCCAAACAGGAGCAACTCACAACGCAGCACCTTCCCCCCAAAATTCCAGTGCTGGGGTGAGAATTCCATCTTTCCCGTCTGGAACCCCCACATGGGAGCTGCAGACACAGCAAAGAACAAGGGAATCACAAGCAGCACATTTCTGTTTGGAATTCTGCTCGTTCCCAGACCGCAGCTTCAGCTTCAAAAAATAATGCTGTGGATGGGTTTTTTTAATTCCTTAACAGTTTTCATCCCAAAAGGCGCTGCAGCTGGAGGGATTTTTCCAGGGAATTAAAGGAGGAGGGGGGAAAAAAAAAGCCTAAGGACTTTGATCAAAGCCCAACCAAGGAAAATTTCAGATCAAAGGTGGATATTTCCAGACATTATGAGTCTGGTAAAAGAGGGATTACAAGGAAAAATGCTTTGCTGCCTTAATATAATGGATTCTACAAAGCATCCAGGATATTCTCCATATATTCTGTGTTCCCGGGATCCATTTACATATCAAAAGCACATTGCTACCAACAGATCCGCTGGAGCTGTTTCCTGGCATTCCCAGAGGAGCTGCAGGATCCACTAATGGGAACCTCATTGCCGGGAGGAGTTTGATTTCCCTAATTAAAGTCTTTCCTGGCACTGCCTGGAGAGTTTGGAAGAGAAGCAGCTGCCATGGAGGGAGTGGGAAGAAGGAAACTGAGGGTTCAGCATTCCTTTCTCCATCTATTTGATTATTTTCCTTATTAAATCCTTGGAATAACAAAGAGGGATGCTCAGAGTGGGGAGAACATTCCCAGAGAATGAATTTGGTCCTTCACCAACATGGACACGGCACAGGGGGGAGAGCCAGAGCAGCAGCTGCTCACCCAAAAAAATGCTTGTTCTGTTTAAAACAACCCCAAAAATCCAGGTTTTACTTCCTGGGGATGTTTCCAGCCTCATTACAGAGGGATAGATTTACATCTGTATTTTTGATCCAGATGTTTCCAACTTTCCCAGCTCAGCTCAACGCGAGGTTTCCTCGTCTGGCTGACTCGGCACCAATTGTTCCCTAATTATGGAGTGGCTTTGAAAGGGACAACAGAGAAGTGACTTATTTAAAGGAAATTCCATGGTATTTCTGCTGCCTCTAACACGATCTCCAGTCCCTCTGAACTGCAAGACATGGAATATTTTCCTTCTCTTCATTAGGAGTCGTGTGCTCAGCCGTGGCAGCGATGCCACCATTCCCAAGGAAAGGCAGGAGACCTGGCAGCAGCCTGCTGGGATCACAGCAGGACTGGACTGTTGTCCTTGCAGCTATCTTTAGGGAACAACCAATCAGTCAAGAAAATTTTGGAGTCAGAAATCCTGGTTTGGGCACTGCTTCCTCCTGTAGAGGCAGGGATTGCTCCAAGCTCAGAACAATTCCCAGCACGACGGGGGGGCAGGAGAAGGGAATGGGCTTTGAAGGACCCAGGGAACTCTTTGTATTAGGAGGGCTGCATTCTGGAATTCCTGGATGCCCCATCCCTGGAAGTGTCTAAGGCCAAGTTGGACAGAGCTTGGAGCACCCTGGGACAGTGGAAGGTGTCCCCATGGCACGGGGTGGACTAGATGGGCTTTAAGCTCCTTCCAACACAAACCATTTCATAATCTCTAATTTCTGTGCAGGAGCTGGCACAGCTTCCCTCATTTCCCACCTCATTCCCAAAACACACCTGAAGATGGAGGTGCAGGTTATCCCAGAGAAGAAGCCACCAACACCAAGGAACCACCCAATTCCCACCAGGATTAAATCTCACCACCAGTGTGGGAACCCAGGGCTTCCCTCTGGCTGCCCTGGCAGCTCTGGGACCCTGGCAGGGGGTCAGGAACCCCACTGGACAGAGCCCCCAGAGACACTGTCTGTGATCTCTGTCCATGGAAAAGAGTTTTCTATCTCACAGGATGAATTACAACTCTGAGGGTTTGATATAAGTAATAATTAAGGGTGACAGGGGTGCAGAAGTAAAATTTTAGGATTCTAGATTAGGGGTCCAAAGGGGACAAGATGGAGGAAATTGGGTGTGCCTTGTCCTTTTCCTCCTTCTTCATGCCCTCCATGTTTCACTGTGGTGTTGGCATTTTTCTGTTGGTTCAGGCTGGGGACACACTGTCCAACGTAGGTGACAGATATTGGCACGTTATTGTAAATCCAGCACAGGTAGTTTGTGGTATTTAATGTTTGTACCATCCCACTGAGGGCAGAGCCCCACACGCTGCCCTGCAGGACAGAGCTGCGGCAGGGCAGCAGAACATGTTAGAGATAAACAGAATAAACCACCTTGAAACCAGCACAGACCAATTATGGCTTCTGCTTTGGCAGTGGGGCTGACAGACAGAGACTTTTTACAGTCTCAGAATCATCAATACCACAGACTCCAACACACCAGGATCCCTCCAGGACAAAACTCCCTTCCTGGGGGCATTCCAAAGATCTCCAGGATGGTTTTTCCAGGAGGTTTTACCCAAATCCCTGGAATATGGCAGCTCCCTGCCACCACTTGCCTGTCCTCCGGCCTCTTTGTGCCCCGCTCGTAGGCCGAGGACGGAGGGGACAGGGAATCTCTGCGTCTCTTCCTCTCCTTGCTCTGGCTCTGCCGCTCTGGGTCCCGCTCTCGGCTCAGGATGGGGTTCTTGGGAGTGGGGGTCTGATCCCGGAGCCCGCCCGTGTCTCTCCCACGCTCAGCTGTTGGGAAAACAGGGGAAAAAAGAGAGGGAATTTTTATCATTTGGGTATTAAGAGCTCCCCTCTCTTAGAAACGGCCTCAGGTTGTGCCAGGGGATGTTCAGGTGGGATATTGGGAATATTTCTCATGGAAAACGAGGGCAAGGGTGGAGTCCCCATCCCTGAAGGGATTTAGAAGCCACGTGGAGGTGACACTTGGGGACATGGATCAGTGGTGGCTTTGGCAGTGCTGGGGGATGGTTGGACTCAAATCTTGGAGGGCTTTTCCAAGCTCACCAATTCCATGTGTTTAATTCTAGGTTGTTGCTCCATGTCACCCTCAGGGCCCCATCTCTCCCCACCCACCACTCAGATGATCCTCCCTATTCCCAGGAGGAGCAGCTATGGAGGCAGAACATCCCCTGACATTCCCAAAGTTTCATGGGAGCAGAGGAAAACATGGGAAAAGGTGAGCACTTACCACTGCTCTCCTTTTCTGCTTGGCTCTTCTTCGGGATGCGATAAACCTCCTGTGGAAAAACCACGAGCAGGGTCAGAATTCCAACTGCTCCCAAAACCACCCCAAACAGCCAAGAATCCCATAAATCACACATTTACAAGAAACCACCAGAAAAGGGTGCCTTGAAGGAAAGTTCTGGGGGTTTTGTGGTGCTTTCCATATATTTCCTCTGCTCAGTGTTTGATTTTTGATGGATTTCAGTGGGATTTTGGGCAGAGCTGTAGGTCCTACACCTTCCAAAGTGATGGAAGAGTGTTCCAGCAGCAGCTCCTGCTGTTCCTGGTCTCCAAGGCAGTTTGAGATAACCCAGCAAGGAGCAGGGAGCTGGGCTGGGTGATCCCAACAGATCCCCTCTGACTGGAGACATCCCACGGCTCTGTGACCCTGGCTCTGGTGGCCAACATCTGCTCCCCCTGCTCAGGGACCACCCCTGGGCTTCTCCCAGCTCAGCCTCACATTTCCATGATGTTCCCAAGCTCTGGTGTTTGATGTGGGACCATCCCAAGGGACATGAGCAGCAGGACCAGGCCCAGCTCTGAGTGGCCCTGTTGACCAAGGGCCTCCTGAAGCTGCTGAGATCAAACCCCAACGCCCACCACGTCCTCAACAGCAGCAAACCCCAAACCCTCTGCTCATCCAGCTCCTCCCCAGCACAGGGAAAACCTGGAGCTGCTGGGAGTTAATCCAGAGGAGGTCCTGGAGCTGCTCCAGGGCTGGAGCCAGGCTGGGAGAGCTGGGAATGTTCCCCTGGAGAGGAGAAGCTCCAGGGAGAGCTCAGAGCCCCTGGCAGGGCCTGAAGGGGCTCCAGGAGAGCTGGAGAGGGACTGGGGACAAGGATGGAGGGATAGGACACAGGGAATGGCTCCCACTGCCAGAGGGCAGGGATGGATGGGAGATTGGGAATTGGGAATTCCTGGCTGGGATGGAATTCCCAGAGCAGCTGTGGCTGCCCCTGGATCCCTGGAGCAGCCTGGGATAGTGGGAGGTGTCCCTGCCCATGGCAGGGGTGGCACTGGATGGTCCCAAAGGTCCTGGCAACTCCAGGTGGAGATGGCACCGTGGGCAGAAAGGGAAGAGCTGGAAATGAGGATCAGAACTTCCCCTAAACTCCAGGTTTAGCACAACATCCTTGTTAATCCCCCCTGGATTGGGCAGAACAGCCATTCCCACATCACTGGAACCAACTGTGCATCCCTCCAAGTAAGAAATGAGGTTTATTAGCACCTTTCCATGCTCCACTGTATTTTTAATTGGAATATTCTGGCATTCCCAATGTAAATCCCATTTACCTCAGTGATGCTCATGATCCTACAGAGGTTTTGCAGCATTCCTGACTGTCCAAGTATTGGAAGGTTGGGGGAGAAAGCTCATTTTTGTTTAAATCCAGCTTCTATCAAGCCCTTGCTCTGTTCCCTTCCTGAAGGAATACAGTATTCCAAGAAATCCCAGTTATTTCCAGCAGAATGTGATGAACCAGCTGATTTGTGCCTGATGGAACAGCAGCTGCATCCCAAAAAAACCCCACCATTAAATTATAAATGAGAAGCTCAGTTTAACACAAATAAATTTTTTTGGGGAGCTGTGCTGACATTCCAGCTTTCCCAGAGCACCTTCCCTAAAATATACTTTAATTTAGGCCCTGGATGAGGCAGGGAGGTGAATTCCAGTTGGGAATTTAAAGCTTCCACATATTCAGAAATGTGGTGTTTACCTTGATTTGACTCTCAGATTTTACACCTCTTTTTTAATATCTTCTTTTTTTTTAAATTCCTTGACACTTTAAAGCTGTTTGGGAATTAATTAATGGGTGGCTCAGGGGGCTCATTAGCAACATGTCCACCCCCAGCACTGACTGGGCTAAAAATGAGAATTTCCTTTAGCAAAAAAAAAGGGAAGGAGAAGAAACCCTGTTGTGGTTTGTCCATGAGGCAAAACCACTTCAAAAGTGCTACTGCTGGCTAAAAAAATAGGGATTTGGGCCAAGAGTTTTAGGTTTTTAAAGATATTTTTGCTTTTCTGTGGAGCCCAAACACACCACATGGAGTTTGAAGCATCTACAAAAAAGAGAGGCATTGAAATTCCCAAAAAATGCCCTTCCAATTAAAGTTTTTAAAATTCGTTTATGTGTTTGCTATGGGGTACAGTACTCTAAATCCAGTTTTTAAAGATGAAATGTAAAGAAACAAAGCAGCAGCTCCATGTTTGGGGTAGGGAGGGATACAAGATGAGCCCATAATTATACAGGATTTATATATTTATGAATGCTGTAATCCATATAATGGAATCATGGAATCGTGGAATGGTTTGGGCTGGAAGGACCTTGGAGCTCATCCAGTTCCAACCCCTACCATGTGCAGGGAACCTCCCACCAGGCAGGCCAGGGTGCTCCAAGCCCCATCCAGCTATAATCTATGGATTTAATTTTATTTTCCTACAGATTTCCATATCTATGGATGGCAGGGATGACTCTGCCTCTCCCTACCTCGTGTGGGACGGAGGTGACCACAGGGGCAGGTTCTGAAGCCACAAAATCACCTTCCACCAATAGGTTTTGCCAGGTTTTTCTTTCTTTCCCACATTAAACTCCTAAAAATATTCATTTTCAGAGCAGCACATCCCAAAAATTCCCACAAGTCTACCCAGGGGGAATGAGGAGCCACCAAGGAACGGGATCATGGATGAACTGCCCAGAGCAGAAGGACAACGCAAGTGTTGGGAAGAGCTAGACTACACCAAGTCCCCAGCTCCTAAAAAAGGATCTGTCCCATTAAAGAGCAGGATGGGGACGGAAAATCGCCAGGAAAAGTGGGAAAAGAGGGAGGATAAGGAGCACCTGGAGAAAGGGGACTCGGCAATCCTGGTACTGCCACACCTTGCTGTAGCTTCACCAGGACATTGGGGGAGCCCACTCCAGGATCCATCCCAACAAAGTGGCCAGCCCCAAAAAGTCCAGGAAGCCCAAAATCCAAGTTAATCATGAGCAGGGAGTGAGCTCCGTGCTGTTGGGAGAGAAACTCCAGCATCCATTCCGTGTGGGAAGATGGAGGCAGAAAGGCTTTGAACCAGGAACAAACGGAGGGATCTGTGCAAATTGCTCCATGAAAAGCAGATGGTGGTCAGGCCAGGCTGGGGAAACTCCCAAGAAAAGCCGATTTTATTTTTGGAAACGGAAGCTGCTGGCTGGGAGCTGCAGAATTCCTCAATCAACGCGACCGCCGCTAACGGGCTCCAAATGGCTCCCGAGCTTCCAGCACAACTTTGAAGGGATGGCACGGAAAATTAAACACAGAAGGAAAAGTGACACGAGTCTGTTTGACACAAAAGAGGGGGGAAAAAATGGGATTGAGGCTGTCCAGCCTCAGGCACAACCCAGCCTTGGCTTGGGAAAGGGAAGAGAGCTGCAGGATGGAGTCACGACTCCAAGGATTCTGCAGTGGGAAAGGAAGATTGTGTCTTGATGGAACCTTCTCCAAAAATCTGTCCCTCAGCTGCCAGTCATTCCTGAATTAATGGTTTGACTTTATGATCTTGGAGGTCTTTCCCAACCTTAATGATTCAGTGAGTTTATTCTATGAGTTTGTGAACTCCTGTTGACTTGTCTAAGGAACAACGCAGCCAAATCCATCCCCTACCAGGCTGGATGTTCTTCCCTCCCTTCCTCTCCCCTCTCCTCTTTTTTCCTCGCAGCTCCAACGTGACTCCAAGGGATGGAGCAGAGCAAGAGGAGGGACCAACACCATGAAATCCCTGCCTGAAGGCCAGAAGATCCCACAGCAAACCACGGCCTGGCTGCTCCCCAGTCCTATTGTTTCCCCCAACTATTCCTTGCTCTGAGTTATAACAAATCATAAAATTCCTGATTAAAGCATGGGATGTGCATGCTGGGGCCAGAGCCAGGCACTCCAGGATGGCTTCACTGGGAAAGGGACAAGCAAGAGCAGCTTCAAGAGGCTTTACCAGGATAAGCCAGAGGAGACTTGGAAAGATCATCCCAGCAGATGAAGGAAGCTCAGTTGCCTTTGGTCACCCAAGATGTCCCATTCAGGGTGAAATGGCCTCCAGGGGAGGTTCAGGTTGGATACTGGGAAAATTCCATAAGGAAAGTGTTGTCCAGCAGTGACAGGCTGCCCAGGGCAGGGGGGAGTCACCATCCCTGCAGGGATTTAAAAGCCTTGTGGATGTGGCACTTGGGGACAGGGGGCAGTGGTGGCCTCAGCAGTGCTGGGGGATGGTTGGACTCAGTCATCTCTGAGGGCTTTTCCAGCCTCACCAATTCCCTGATTCCATGATTATTAAGCTCCCAGATGGGTGCAAAAAAAAAAAAAAAGTCCACTTTGGTGCAAGTCAGGGTGAGGACTCAGCCTTGAGCTCCAAGTCACTGCAAATGCTCACAAGGCCAGAAGTATCCAACTAAAATCTTTTAAACCCAAGACCGGCTCTTCCAAAAGATTTTTCCTAAAACCAAGACCTTCTCCAAATAACAAGGAAAGGGCCTGTGGATCCTCAGAGCCACAACTCCCAGCTGCCCTTTCCCAGAAGGTGAGGGCCTCCTCTGGGGTGGGGCAAGATTCCCAAAGTTCGGTCCCACATGAGGCAGAGAAGCACCAAAACGTCCTCTCTGTCCCTCAGCTCAGCCACTCAACCTCAGCCCTCAGGAAAACCTTGGGAAGAGCTTCCCAAGCTTGGCCCTATGGTGATTCCAAGAGGTCTGCTGGCCATCACACCACGTGTCACCTCCAGCACGGGCCTCTCCACACATATCAGCCCACGAAGCCTTACCTGAGCACAATCCACCTGGAAGAACCACGTGGAACCACCACCTGTGCCCTTGCTGGGTGTCCAGCAGCCAGCCTTTGGCACTGGGAGGGAGTTTTCAGCCCGGGAGAAGCCATGCAGCGCTCCCTCGCAGAGCAGGAACGGCGCCCACGAGCCCGGGCTGAAAACTCATCCCATTGGGAATGTGAGTGTGTGTGTGGTGCCAGGGCTGTGACCGTGGCCCTGGAGCCCTGGAAGGACTTATGAGTCCTGTGTGTAGAGGTAGAGAAAAAAATTAAGCTCACTTAATCCTTTCAGGCCAGGAGCTGGGATTTCCCCGGAGCGACGTCCATTGCCGGCAATGGACGCACCAAAATAACGTCGGCATCCCCGAGTTAACCACCTCTGTCCTCCTTTCACCTATCACACTGCTCATGCATCAGCCAGCTTCCCAACCATCTTCCCGGCTCTTGGCGCTATGTCCTCTCCCTTCTTCCGCACGGAGTTGGAGAAAAGGAGCCCCTTGGTCAGCTCTGGCTGCCCGGAGAAGCTGGATGGAAACGGTGGAAATTACAAGGGGGTCATCAGCAAGGCTGGAGAGGACAGCGCTTAAGTCACGACGTTTCCGACCCTCCCACCCCCCAGCCAAGGCCAGGTGTTCCACCACTCCAAAAACCCGGCTTTTCCAAAGCTTGGATGTGCTGGGAAAGGCACCTGGGGGTGAATTATCCGTCCCCCTTCCAGCTTGGATTTGTCTTTTAGACATCCGGGGAGGGTTTTGGTGGCACCTTATGAGGTGAGAGTTGGACAGAGGCAGTTAACTCCCAGAGCCATGAAAAAGTCCAGGACAGGATAAATTCCCAGCTCCCAGTTTCCCTACAGTTGTTTTATAGGAGAGAAATGAATTGTCACAGCCCCGTGTCACGATCTTGCTTTTTTGGGGTGGATTTGCTGGGATTACTCCAAGCCCATGAGATCCAACCCCATCCCTACAAGCAGACCACGACCTGAGGTTCATTAATAAATACACAGAGAGGATGAGAATCCACATCTAAAATATGGGAATGTGTCAGGACTCCATGGTCCGACCACAACTTCAAAAAAATTCTACCGATTCCCAAGCTGAGCTTCTCCAAGCTCCAAAGAAAAAACAAATCCTGGGGATAAAACGACACCACCCAATCAAATTTGGTCTTAAACCAACGTTTTGGGGGAATTTAGTGAAATTTCACACATTTTATTAATATTTTATCGTTTCTCTGTGCTGTTGCATGTACATGAGTGTGGAAGGGAACACAACTGTTCCAAAGAAGCAGCTCAGTCTGGATACCCAAAACAAGTCTCCAAAGCAGAGGATGACTAAGGCCTGACTTAACTTTTAGTTTAAAACATGTTGGACTTGATCTTGGAGGTGTTTTCCAACTTTTAACAATGCTCTTTGCAATGATGGAAAAGGATTTTTCCCAACTGAGCCACAAATTCAACCTGACGGTGTTGCTTCGAGAGGAAAAACCACACCAAGAGTCTGCAAATTCAAATCTGGTAAATGATCAGATCCATTTGGGAAAAAAGGAGGGAAAACACCAAACCACAACCCAACCTCTCTACAGAAATGTGTTTTACTTCACTTCTTCCCCCCTCTAAGATTTGTGTCACAAATTATTGTGCCCAAAATCTGTGAAAGTTCAGGAGTATCTGATCCTCCTGAAACATTCAGGCTGAGGTAAAATGTCCCTGAATTCTCCTGGGAATCTCTGCATTTCTAAATCCTGATATTTGCAGCTCCAGAAATGGCACAAGCAAAGCTTAAGGTGAGGTCTCCTCCACCTGCACTGGTACCACACCACAATTAATACCCATTATTTTAATTTAACTTTTCCATTCATTACACATTATCAAAGTCAATGGGTAAATCCTTAGCTCTACCATGCATCAGAAAACATGAATTTGCTTAAAACTACTTCCAGTAATTAAAGCTGGGCTGGTAATTGATTAAGAGAAGGGCAGAATAGCCTCCAAGTCCCACCAAGGAATCTGGAATTGTGGTAGTGCCTTTAATTCCTGCTGGATCCTCAGGAATCACTGGGTTTGACTTATTAAAGAGGCTCCCAGCCCTCCTGCCCTTCAATGTAAGGAATATGAAGTAATGCATGGAATGCAATCCTACAGGAGCAGCAGACGAGTGAAGAGTTTCCAAAGATCTAAAGACCCACAAAACCATGGAATGGTTTGGATGAGGAGGGACCTTAAAGGACATCCAGTGCCACCCCCTGCCACAGGCACGGACACCTTCCACTGTCCCAGGTTGCTCCAAGCTCCAACGTGGCCTTGGGCACTGCCAGGGATCCAGGGGCAGCCACAGCTGCTCTGGGCACCTGTGCCAGGGCCTCACACCCTCACAGGAGGAATTAATTCTTTCTTAACCACTGAGCTAAATCTTTCCTCTTTTCATTTAGAACCATTACTGGAATATCACCCTACATCCCACCAAAGGAAGCTGTTGGCTGCAGATCCCACTGGCCACCTATGGGACAGGGACACAATTCCAGAGGACAGAGGGAGCCACCAAGCCCTTCTCTTGAAGAGGTTTTCTGCTCCAGAAGACCCTGATGGGAGTGAAACCACTGAAGTCCCAAATAACACCCAAATCCAGGCATTTCCAACTGTGAACACCCAGGGGCTGAGCCAACAATGCCTTTGAGAGAACCTGGCATGGCCAACAGACCCTTCTCTGGAGGCTCCACACGGTGCAGATCCAAAGCAGAGGTTGAAAGGACAGGAAAAGCTGGGGATTTTGGGATAACTCAATGCAGAGAATCCCAGAATGGTTGGGCTGGGGGGAACCTTAAGAATCATCTGATTCCACTCCCTGTTATGGGCAGAGACACCTTCCACCATCCCAGGTTGCTCCAAGCCTTGTCCAACCTTGGACATTTCCAGGGATGGGACATTTAGGAGTAGCCTTGAACACTTCCAAGGATGGAATTCAGGAGCAGAGAGTCCATCAATCTGTTTCCACATTGAGGGATGTGGGCCAATTCCACCCAAAATGCTCATGGGAATCTCAGTCCCTCAGAGCTGCCCATTCCTTGGAAGTCTAAGGGGATGAGCAAAGTGTCCAAGCCCAACCAGCTGCTGGTTTCACCAACACCTGGACACTTCTCAGGTCACACCCAGGGCAGCTGCCACCAGAGGATTTATACAGAAAGCACTTTGTGTGGAGAAAAGGCCATTCAGTCACCAAATATTGACCAAAAGACATCAAACCAGCCCCATTTGCACCACACCACCACCAAATCCACATCTTTCTGAGCTCTAGGTGCTGGAGCTGCACGGAACTGCCTCTTACCTTGAGTTCCTTCCAGCTGTCGAGCAGCCTGGTGGCCAAGTCGCTCACATCCACAATTTTATCCGTCTGCTCCTGGCTCCTCTCGCTCTCCACGTCGGAAACTCCTTCCTCTTCATCCTGCGACGGCGTTTCCATGGCCATGGGCTCCTCCAGCTTCGCTCCATTGCTCTCCTTGACCTCCGCCTCGGGCTCGGCCTCCAGCTCCGCAGGTTGGGATTTGCTGCTCTCCACCGGTGCCTCCACAGCAGTTTTGATGTCCTGCTGCTGCTGCTGCTGCTGCTCCTCCATCACCTCCACTGGGGCCGCCTCCAGCTGGTCCAGGTCCTCCTTGCCCTCCTTCCCTTCCAGCTCGCTGGTGGTGTCCGAGATGGCGCTGTCCATGCTGTTCTCACTGATGATCTTCAGCCTGCGGAACACCAACTTCTTGGGGGTGTCCGTGTCACCTTCCACGCTCTGCTTGGCCGAGAGCTCCGGGGTGTTGAGCGGGGTGTGGGCCCGGGACGTGTTCTCGCTGGAGTATCCGTCGCCCTCGCTGAGCTGCGGCACCGCCGTCTTGGTCTGAGCCCAGCGCTGGATGATGGGCAGCACCTTGCTCTCCTCCAGCATGTTCTTGGTAGGGATGGGCAGCAGCTCCAGGGTCTTCATGATCTAAGGGCAAGGACAAGCAGGGCACTGTCAGAGCCAGCAGGATTTAAAGCTGTGTCCAAGCTGGAATAATTCGCTTTTCTCAGGAAGAATTAACTCTGGATTATCAAGGTGATCACAAAATCCTGGTTTGGGTGAGAAGGGACCTTAAAGCTCATTTAGTTCTCCTTGCCATGGGCAGGGACACCTTCAGCTATCCCAGGTTGCTCCAAGCCCCGTCCAAGCTGGACTTGGACACTGCCAGGGATGGGAAGTCCACAACCTCTCTGGACAACCTGTACCAGGACCTCACCACCCTCACAGCCAAGAATTCCTTCCCAATATCACAAAATCTAAGATCTAAATATCTGATCTCATCTATCTAATGACGGTCACAGGTCATAAGTGATAGATTTTGGGAAGAATTTTTCACAGAAAGGGTTGTTAAACATTGGAATGGGCTCTCAGGGAGGTTTGGAGACCCATCCCTGGAGGTGTCCATGGAACACCTGGAGTTGGCACCCATTGCTCTGGGCTGGGAACAAGGTGGGGAACGGGCACAGCTTGGACTCAGTGACCTTGAACTTCCAGAAGTCTTCGGGCATCTATTCCTAAATTGTTTATGGAAAACTGAAACATTCCAGCTCCACTTCAGACTCTCAGGATCTCTGTGCTTCAGCATGGAATAAACAGCAACAGCAACAACCCTTAAGTCTGGCTCATGGAATCTATGTCAGGAATCTAAGGAAAACCACAGGAGCAAATTCCTTCCATCTATTAAGGATCTGCCTGAGGGCAGAAATTTCGGGCCTGTAGTTCTGAGGCACCTGAGGTTGTTTTCCATGAACACTTGGCAGAGATTTGCATTTTAAAAAAAAGAGAAGAAGAAAATTCTGGTGATCCCAAGCATTCAGCAAAGCTGCCAAAACCCCTTCCCCCAAAAAGGGCTGGCCAGCCCTGGCACAGGGCGAGTCCCCATTCCTGGAAGGATTTAAGGGCCTTGTGGATGTGGCACTTGGGGACAAGGGTGAGTGGTGGCCTCAGCAGTGCTGGGGAATGCTTGGACTCGATCTTAAAGGGCTTTTCCCACCTCAAGGATTCCATGAGAACTCCCAATCCCAGGGAATCACTGACCTCCAGCTGCAGCTTCAGGTTGTTGGCCGTGCTTCCTCTGCCATCGCCCAGCTCCGTCATCCAGATCCAGAGCAGGGACAAGCCGTGACACTCCAGGAAGGACTTGAGGCAGGACTGCGAGTGCGTGTTCTGGAGAGGCAGATGTGGGAACAGTCAGAGACTTTCAGGCAAAAACATGGAAAACTGCTCCACTGGAAGCATGGGCAAAGCCATGGCAGAGCCAGAACTCGGCACCTGAGCAGGTCCAAGCTGATTTGAGTGGCTGGAACTGCTGGGACTAGAGCAGGGATCCAGCAGCAGGACCATTCCAACTACTACAGCTCACACTGGGCAATAACACCGAAGGATAACGGATCCTGGAGCTGCTTGGCTGAGCCTGGGGTGCAGCAGAAAGGGCAGGACCTGCCTCCCACACTCCCCCTCTTCCTCTGAGGATGTAAATTTGAACAGGACGTGGATCCCTCCCCTTCCCAGGCCGCTCCTCACCTGGATGAGTTTGAGACAGGTGAGTTTCTGCTCCAGGGTTTCGATCCGCACCATGAGCCGGGACAAGCTGAGCACCTGGTTTTTATCAGAGAGACCCTCCCCGTTCTCCAGCAGCGCCTCCAGCTCCCCATCCACCTGCACAGCCACAGGAAAACACCCTCAGGCTCAGGCCAGCCAATTCCCTGACTCCCAAGCTCCCTTTTCCCTATGGAAAATGTTTCCGCTCTGCTACAAATTCCACGTGATTGCACCAAAACCCTCTCAGTCCTGACTTGACCTTTTCATGCAGGAAAACAAACTAAGAAAATATCTTTAATTGCAGGTAAAACTTATTATTTATATTCTGAGTTGTATAAATTCTTTACAAATTTGTAATGATTAATGGATTATAAACTGTAACAGATTTATAATCCTTACAACCAGAGATTCCCTCTCCATATGCACACTGAAATATCACCCTCTCATTTAGTGACTAATTAGTGTTTTAAAACACCCTATAAATTATTTAGGAATTATTTCTTGGTTTCCTCACTCTCTGATACAGCACATTAAAATGAAACTGGCATTTTTAAACTTCCCAAAAGAATTAGGAATCAGTCTTCTCCATAGGAACAGAGGTTTATCCCTTCAAGGATAGAATAATTACAATTTGTAGGAATTAAAGAAGAGCCTGTGCAGGTTCTTGCAGAAGATTTCACCCAAAAAATTCCTCCTGCTCTGGATTCTCTGCACTTTTTCCACATGGCATGAACCCAAACCTGAAATTCCATGTGTTCTCTAAAATCCCACCTCCCAACCTGGAAATGGTGAAACTCTGCCCTTGGAGCTGCCAAATTTCAGGTGATGCCCTAAACGGCAAAGACAGTATTGTTCATCTTTCATCAATGTTTAAAAATCACGGAAAGCAACACACATTTTTAAATCCAGTTTACGGTGGGGTTTAGTTATGGATGAGCAAATACTGGACCTGGGAAAGTCACTCTCTGGTGGGACTTTAAATAACCAGGAGAAAAGAAATTGCATGTAACTGTAGATCCAAGAACACAAATCTTGAGGGGCTTTGTGAAATAAAATAACTGGAGTTGGAAAAGACCTCCAAGATCATCAATCCAACCTTTAATGACACATCCATGAAAAGATTGAACCCCGAGGCCATCAGGATCATCTCCTAAAGGAACAGCGATGGGATGAGAGGAAACTGCCTCAAGCTGTGCCAGAGGAGGCTCAGGTCGGACATGGGGGAAATTCCTTCATGGGAAGGGCTGGTGGTGGTGGAATGCCCATTCCTGGAGGGATTCAAAGCCACGTGGATGTGGCACTTGGGGACATGGGTGGTCTTGGCCGTGCTGGGGAATGGTTGGGCTCAATGCCAGGGGCTCAATCCTCAAACTCACCGAGTCCTTTTTCCGGGAGCGCTCCTTCTTCATCTTGCCTCCAGCCGCACGGATGCTGACCCTGTTCTCCCCACCCAGGTACCCCCGGCAGTTGGAGGAGCCACAGAAACATTTCTGGGCCTCTTTGCTGTGGGGGGACACAAAGGGAGGTTCAACAACAGCTCAACCCCAGCCACAGCCACCTCTGCACCTTCAGAAGCCAGGAATGGGAATGGCTCTGCGTGGAAAAGCCACTGAAAATCCAAATAAAGTCTTAATTCCCAACACAGCTGCCATGATCCTGAGCTGGAAAGCCAAGCCTGCCTCAGTTCCAGGCTCTCCACAGGCCAAGAACCAGGAATCAGAGATGAAAAGGTGGAGATGGTGGGGCTGACAACTTCTTATCCCACATTGCCATCAATATCCTAATTTTTCTAAGGAATTTATCCTCAGGATTATACATCCATTAGGACAAACTTGCATTTCATAGCATTTCATAGCTCATATTCTGAATTTTAGAGCTGAAAACAGGATAAAGAACAAGCTCAGGATTCATGGAAGCAGCAAAATCCACACGGAAAATTTGTTTTGGATGTTCAGCCATGGCTAATAAACACAATAAATATAATGCAATACAGTTCCCAAGGAATATTTCTACCAAGCCTCTGTATTTCTCACTTGACACACCATCCATTTTAAACTCCATTCCACAATTTCTTGGGAAAATGGCAGGGTTTTATTTTAAATATGTGGAACCCACTGGAGGAACGTGGCTCTGCTGTGGTAAGAAGCAGGGATGCTCAATTCCAGGAATTTCTAGGAAGGAGGAATAATCTTAAAACGTAACTAAAAATTCATTCCTGCTTACAGAAGGGCCTGGAGAAGGTTCCAGAAGGAAAAGGAAGAGATGTTCCTCAAGTTATACTTCACCAAAGAGTAATGGAGGAATCTTAGGCTCAGGTTTAGCCAAGGGATCCCAATTCCAGGCTGGATTAGGCCAGGCAGAGGGGATGATTTATCCAGGGGATTTTACAGCTCCTTAGGTACTTGCAAAGCCATAAAACAGGAGTGGGAAGGGAAGAACGGGAATTCTTGAGGAATATTATAAAATCTGGAGCATGGCTAATTAACAATCAGACAGGAAGAAGCAGGGAAGGTAATTGTCTGGGAAAGGGATGGAGTAGGAAGAGTGGGGAAGGGGAAGAGCAGGAATTCCTGTGCCAGGAAAGGGGACGTACCCGTATCTCTGGAATTGGTAATCAAACGTCAGCTCCGAGCCCGACGGGACCAGCTTGGTGGTGAAAAACCCAACCCGGAGCTGCCCATTCACAGTCCACTGTGGGAAAAAGATGCCAGGAGTTATTCCAGGCTCCACTCCAGGTTTGCTTTCCCTGGACACACCAATCCTTGGGAAAGCTGCACTGGGGAATTCCAAACCGAGCAAAGCGCCCGGTTCAAATCCAGGTGTTTTCACGTCACTGATACAACAGCAACAAAAATCCCCAAAATAAAGGAAGAAAATGTTTCAGTCTGAGCTCTCCAGAGGGAGGAGCTGCAGGATTTGACCCAGCATTTTACCTTTTGGGTCTCACAGTTTGGCTCACAGCTGTGGTTCATGAAGCGGGAGCAGTTTCCTTTCTGGGTGGCGTCGATGATCTGAAAAGGGACAAGAAATGCAGGGGAAAAGACTCAATCCTTGGAATGGGAACCAGCTACAAACACAGCCCATGTGGGAATCATCCCCCTTCCCACTCTTTATCTCATATTCCCCATCTTTATTTTAGAGATTGGGGTTTGCTAGGACATTGATTCCACCCAAAAAGAGCACTTAGATACACGGCTCCTCATTTTCAAGAGCTCTCCAGCTGAATGCAGATCCTGAATTTTGTTTCTGATACAGCCATGAGGGGCTGGGACAGTGAATTTTTCTCCCACACACTTCATGCTCCAAGGGAAAAGTCATCCCAGAAATAAAAACTCATTTGATAACTGGAAATGCTCATTTGTGACACTTAAAATCACACAACAATCTCAAAAATCCTTATTTTAGGAGAAAAAAACACCCAGGAAAAATCACTCTGAGTATTTTTAGCTCCTTTTCTCTCAAGCTCCCCAGACCTATAAAGTCCTGACAGGAGAGACGAGGAGAATAAGGAGAATAAGAGATGGAATTTCTATTTATCCTTCTTGTTCTCAGGTAGAGGGAACAGCTCCACATCCCCTGCAGCTGAAGCAGCCATAAATAATTAAGGATATCCCATATATAAATATTCCAGTGGCAATCCTGCACAGAGGAACTCTGCCAGCTTTAAATATCCCAATTTCATGGAGTTTAATGTGAAAGGAAATGTGGATTTTTGGTGTATTTGGGCACCCAAAAAGGGTGAGTTTGGCTTGGAGCATCTTCCCAAACTTCTCTCCCATGGATGTTTGCCCATGGAACAACGAGCCATGCCCCATCTTTTCCTTTGGAAAAACACCTTTCCTCCCTAAGGATGCTGGGATACATTTAAACTGCCACAATTTTGTTGGAACTGAGCAATGAGTTAAAAAATCCTGAGGCTTGAAGTTTCCTTTCCTCAGGAAAACATTCCCAAAGGATTCAGGATGTTGCTCCATGGGTTCCCAAGGAGCTGGTGCTGTACACAGCTAAATCCAGCCTTTCCCAAAGCCCATCCCAGCAATCCCACTGCTCACCTCATCATTCTTCAGGGCCATGAAATAATAGTGGATGTTCTTGTTCCGGGCATATTCCTTCACCCGAGCCTTGAATTCCTTGTGATCCAGCACTTCCCCACAGTATTCCAAGACAAAAGTGTTGCTGTAAGAGGGAAAAATATTAATTTTCTTAGAAAAAAACTACAAACACAAAATAATCCCTGTTCAGGAGGATTTCCTGAACACAACTCCCAGCCTGGCCATCCTGGTGGTGTAACACTAATGATGTGCCTTAATCTCAGGGAATTCTGATTAATTTGGGATTGTACGCTGTCACATGAGGTGACAGAGTGACAAAGCTCCCCTTAGAGCAGGGTTTGTTCTATAAATTCAATATATTCATAGAATTACAGAATGGTTTGGGTTGGAAGGGAACTTTGAGCTCATCCCATTCCAACACCATTCCTATGGGCAGGGACACCTTCCACTGTCCCAGGCTGCTCCAAACCCCATCCAACCTGGCCCTGGACACTTCCAGGGATCCAGGGACAACCACAGCTGCTCTGGGCAGCTGGGCCAGGGCTGGAGAGCCTTTTCCAATAGGAATTTTCCCAATATCCCCCCTGAGCCTGCCCTGGTCCAGCCTGAGGCCGTTCCCTCTCCTCCTGTCCCTGTTCCCCAGGCTGTCCCCTCCTGTCAGGAGCTGTGCAGAGCCACAAGATCCCCCTGATCCCCCTTTTCTCCAGGCTGAGCCCCTTCCCAGCTCCCTCAGGAATTCTCCAGCCCCTTCCCAGCTCTGTTCCCTGCCCTGGACACACTCCAGGATGCTTCTTTCTCCCAGTGAACCTCATCTTGGTCTCTCCATCCTGATCCTCCCCTGTGCCTCAGGAGATTTCAATGTCTTCACTCCTCTCTCCTTTCCTGGCCTCACCTAACCCAGCACTTGGAATTACAATCCTGAATTAACAACAAGGAGGAAAGATCCCCTCAGGATCTTCTCGTTGTCCCAAGAGGAGGAGGAGGAGGAGGACTCAGGAAGAGAAGTTTTGCAGAGATGGGAAGAGATGAACAGACACAACAGGAATGAAGTAGGGACAGAGAAAGGGGAGGCAGATTCATCCCAAGAATAAGCCATGGAAAGGATGTTGGGAAACCACAAAGAACAAAACCAGGCTGGGAGATCAAACAATAGACAGGCAGATGCCAAAGAGGAAGAGGGACACCCAGCAGGGACGAGGACGAGCTGGAAGAACTCAACCCATCTCCTGTCAGGAAAATCCAGACCCCACAGGCCCTTTTCCCTTCAGGAGGGAGTAAAAGGGTGGGAAGGCTTACGATGGCAGGTCCTTGGCAGCTCTGAGCCCCCAGCCCTTCTTCTCGGTCAGGATCACCTCCACATCCGCGTGCTGTTTCTTCTGGAAGCGCCGGTTGGAGCAGTAGTCACCATTTGGACACCGGGAGGAGCTGAGGGAAGGGAAGGGAGCAAATCAATTCCCAGCAGGAAAACAGCACCAACAGGAAGGGCTCAGATGGGAAATAAACCCCAAATAATCACGAGAAATTCTGTGCGAAACCTTCAAATGTGGTTTGCTATAAAAAGCAGAACCACGGGGCTGTCAACGTGCAAATGTAGATCATTTATTTCTGGAAAGACAAAAACATTTGGAATGCTGATCCCACTGTATTTCTGTATCAGGGCATCCCAATGGGGAGAACTGGGCTCTTCTCACCTCGTTCTGGGGGTTATTCCCTCAAGATATTCCCTGCTCTAGGCCTGACCTACGAGATAAAAGCAAAAATTGGGATTCTGGCAGGTAATTCCAATCCTTCCACAATCCTCGTGCCACGGGGAAATCCCACCAAGCACCCTGTCCCTCCCTCCAGCTCCCATGGAGCAGCAAACCTCTTCCAGAGGAAGAAGGAGACAACAGCCATAGGCTGGAGAGGCTCTGGGGAAAGGAGATCCAGGAGGTTGTGAGGGCTGATCTCCCGCAGATCATCCAAAGATTTGAATAACGGAATCAAGGAATGGTTTGGGTGGAAAAGGCCCCTAAGGATCACCTCAATCCACCCCCTTGCCATGGGCAGGGACACCTCTCACTCTCCCAGGCTGCTCCAAGCCCCATCCAACCCCCAAAACCTTCCAGGGATGGAGCAGCCACAGCTTCTGTTGGCAGCTCCGAAGCTCACTCCAGGCCAGCATGGACACTTCACTGCCACCTCCCAGGAATTCCCTGGTTATTTGAGGGATTCCCAGGACACCTCCAGGCCAATCCATGGACCCCAACTCACCACTCGATCATGAGCAGGCGATTCAGACAATCTTCTCCACAGGCCACCTCCCCCTGGGCCCGCTCCTCCTTGGACAGCGGGGGACACTCGCACAGCATCCGCTTGATATCCCGGTGGGATTTGTTCTTCTTCCTGGGAAGCCAAGGCATGGAAATGCAGGTGAGACAGCAGCCAGGTGGAGAAACTCCTCCTCAATCCTTATCAGTGGTTTTTGGAAATAAGAGAAAATAAATTTCTCGATGTATGGATTGATAACCCTAGGGACAGGAATAACCAAGGACACTTGGCTTGGTGATGACTTTGTGATGACAAAAGGTGATTTCTTAAAGAGAATTCCCAGGATATTTAGCTGGTTTTCCTTTCTCCTCCCTGTCTATGTTCAGTTGGACACCCACATTTTAATAAGGCAAATTGCAGGGTTTGGTTACTGCAGCCTCTGCTTTGCTGTCAAGTGAGAGGATGAAAAAAAGGAGAAAATCAGAGTTAGACAAAAAGCAGGGAATCCACTAATTCATATTTTAGCTTCCATGAATGATTTGGGGAATGCTCTGGAGCGTGGATCCCAACAAGGCAAAAAATCCATAAGGAAAAAAAATCAAACTATGGCAATTAGATCTAAAAAAGCTCCTCTGAGATGATAAATAAAGACATGGAAGTAACCAAAACCTTTGGAAAAGTGTCTTGTGTGTCCAAGAGCTTTTCCACACCCTGACAGAATTCCCTGTGCCAATTGAGTGAGCTGGAATTTGGGAACATTAAACAGGCAGGATCTGGTAAAGCTATAAAAAAAGAGTATAAATAAATCAACCTTGCCCTCTGATCCTCCCATTTTCCAACTCTTCTCAGCACTTGGGACTGTCTGGGCCAAACTGGGTGATTCCCTTTAGGAGAAGAGAGCCTGGGGTGGCTTTGCCAAATGTGGGGAATGCAGCACCCCTGCCCCTTCCTCCAAAGGATGCCAATTCGGCCATAAAAACCCCCAACCATCCTGGAACCAAATGGAAGCTAAATCCCAAACATGCTCCAGGAATTAAAACAAGGACAAAGCAGCAGTTACCTCTCTGTCAAGTAGACGTTCTCCTCGATGAGGTCAAAGTAACAGGGCATCTTCCCCTGCTTGGCAAACTCCTTCCAGCGCTGGGGGTCCCTGAAATCATCCATGATGCATAACCTGCCCACCATGGAGGAATCCTGCGGCGCTGGCTCCACCTGCTCCCCCTCCAGCTTCCCCTTCCTCTTCTCCCCGGAGTCGCCGTCGCTCTCCGAGTCGCTCTCCAACTCTGGCCGCCTTTTTTTCGGTGGGCCTCGTTCCTTCACGTCGTTTTTTTCCAAAGCTTTCGCCTCATCCTTCTTCTCCCCGCCCGGCACCGGCTCCTTGGTGGAATTGCTGCTGATCTCGTGTGCCTGCACCGAGCCCTTTTCCTTCTGCTCGGGCATCTGGGATTTTCCAGAGGGGCTGGGAAAGCGGGGTTTGCACTCCTCATCCCAACGCTCATCCTCTTCAAACTCTTCGTGGTCTTCCGTGAGGGAGTCCGGCACCTGGCCCTGGATGCGTTCGTAGTTCACCACGGAGGCTCTGCTGGCTGCCCTCGCATCCCAGTAACAGTTGCCTTGCCAGTAGCTCTGGGAGCTGGGATAGGCTCCCGGGCCCGGCTGGTAAACGTAGCCTGAGTACATCCCAAAGCTGCTGTCCGGCTGCTGGTAGGTGCTGCTGGGCTTCTCCTGCTGGGAGAAGTCCCAGCCCACGGCACCCATCTCCTCCGGAGCACGGAAACCATCCAGCCTGGAGTAGTCTCCGAGGCCGGACTGGTTCAGCCCGCCCTGCCCTTGCCGACTGTCAGGCTTGGAAGAGCTCATCTGGTGCCGGGATGTGTCGGTGCTTTCCAAACTCTCCGGGATGCAGAAGGGCTGCTCCTCCGGCCGGCCCATGGGCCTTCCCATGGTCACCGCGTCCGGCAGCCCCAGCCTCTCCTCCGTGACAGCTTTGCCGTGGGAATCGGCCGTGAGGTCCGCCTGGCTCGTGCTGTCCACACCATCGCTCTGGGCCTGGCACGGATCCGCCCGCAGCTCCTCCAGATCCTTCCTGCTCAGCTCTGTGGAGGTTGCCGGACTCTTCTCCATCCCTCTGGGAGAACACCTGCTCTCCACCTGGGGACCACCTTTACTCCCCATATTTTCTGACCTCTCCTCATAGTAGGGCCTGCTGGGCTCGGGGCGCTCATCATCCCAGTGGTCGGAGAAGCGCCGGTTGCTCCGGGAGGAGCCTGGGCTGCTCTCCTCCATGGCTATGGTGGAGTTCTTGGGAACCACCACAACTGACTGGAGCTTCTTCCGCGGCGTCCCATCGTCGGAATCCGAATCCTCCGTGTCACTGTCCTCGCTGCCCGCCTCGCTGTTGCTGTCCCCCGAGTCGGAATAATCGTCGTGGCCAGCAGGAATGAATTCCAAGGCATTGCCGCTGCTGTCACACGTTGGGGCTTGGGTCACCATCTCCGTGTCGTCTGCTGTGACGATGACATCGGAGGAGGGATACAAAGTGTCTGGAAAAGCTGAGGCCACCAAGGGCTCGCTTCCCTCATCCCTCTCAGCTGATACACCAGGAGACTGAACCCTCAGCTCATCCAGCTCAGCTCCCTCCGTGGAAACAGCACTTTCTTCCACGACCTCTCTGCCGCGGTGCTCCAGCGGCACTTCCGAATAGTAGGAATGTTCATTCTGGAACGACAACTTGCCTTTTGCTGAGCCAAGATCAACGTGCTGAGCATCCAACTCCAGCATCTCTTCGGCTTCCGAATGCTGGAGTGGCTCCTGGCACACACCCGGTGGGGGCACATCCCATTTGGAAGAGACACTTTCCTCCAGCATGGGATGATCTGACTGGAGCCTCTGGGAACAGCCATCCTGGGAGGAATCCCTACTCGAGCTTTCCACTGCCAGGCTGATTTTATGAGAAGGATGGCCATGTTCATCCTCCCCGGCAGACTTGGAATGGGAATCCTCCGCGCTCTCGTAATCACACGTCACCGTCTGTGGCTCCACCTGCACGTCCAGGAAAGTCTCGGATGTCATTTTCAAATCCGCAGGTTCCGCTTCGATTTCCACTTCCGAGTGGTACAAACCAGGGGTGGCATCATCAGAAATGTAGCAAAAAACAGGTTCTTTGGTTTTGTCACACAGAGTGTGAGTCACCTCCTCATCCAACTTGTTAAGGTCAGTGTTAGTGGGATCTACATTCACGGCAGGGAGAGGGGCGGCTTCCTCCAGCTGCTGCGGCTCCGGAGCCTCCGCTTCCTGGAACAGGCTGTTGCACTCGCTGGACTGGACCCGGGAATCATCCAGCTCTTGTTCTTGGGACACATCTGTGCTCTCAAACCCATTGGATGGCAACGGATATGATGGGCTGGTATTGATGGCAGGAGATGCTTCCGACCGACCTGGGCCGTGGTCGGAGGATGCAGCAACATCCTCTGCTTTGCAGGCACTGGAAGTTGCCAGACCCTCATCCTGACCCTCTGGGGAGCCATTCACGCTCGATTCTGTGGGGAAACACATTCTTAAGGGATCGTGCTTTGCCCTTAAGAACGTTTCTTGCTCCTTAACACTGTCATGGCCTTCGTTTGCTGCAAGTTCCTCAGATTTTGAGTTTGCCAAACCTGCCTTGGACTCGTTGGCCTTTGGCAAAGCGGGAGAATCGTTGAACTGATTTAATGGAGAAAGTGTCTTTTCCCTTTCCAACTTTTTCACACTGGACACCCTGATCTCATTGTTCTTTACACAAGAGGTCTCTAAATCTAGAGAATTAGACTTGGACTTGATTTCTTCAATTGATTCTGTACAACAGAAAGAACTCTTAAATTTATCAGGCTTTGGTGCGGGGGCCTTGGAAGGGGTGGATTTATAGCGGGAGGAATTCACATTACTGTCGGGCTTGGAATGGGATGTCCCCTTCCGATAGCCCAGTTCATCAAGGGGAGAGCACCTTTTGGACACTTCACTTTCAGAAGTCCTTTTGGAATCTCGATCCGCTTTTGAAGACGACCTCCCCCGCCTGTCCACATCGGCATGAGACGACTCCACTTTGCTGTCCCTGTCCGACTTGGAGTAAGAGGATCTCGAGTCTCTGTAGGAGGAGGAGGAATGGGAGGATGTACGCCTGGAGTCGCTGGACCTGGAATGTGTCCTCCTGTACTCGTCCTCCGAGTCCGAGCTCTCCCGCGCCCGGCTGTCCGCGTACGACCGAGAATAGCGCGACCGTTCCCGGTACGGGGAGCTCCGATGGTACCGGCGGTCGGAGTCGTAGTAATGCGAGCGTTCCGACCTCGAGTAGGAGGAGCTGGTTCGGGAGCTGCGGTCGGAGCGGGAACGCGAATGAGACCGGCTTCGCCTCCTGTCTCTGTCAGAGCGGGAGCGGGAGGACGAGTACCGTGAGTCTCTCTCCGATTTGGAATAGCTCAAGTACTTCTCATCCCTGTCCGACCTGGAGCGCGACGAGGACTTGCCCAGGTCATCACTCCGGTGGGACGCAGAGCTCCGTCTGGGATCTCTCTCCTTTTCCGTGCTGGAGATCTTCTGCTCATGCGACCGCTGGCTGGAGGAGGTCCTCACGGAATCCTCGTCGGACTCGGAGCCCTGCAGCGCGCCATCCGACTGGGAGAACTTCCTCTTGGCTCCCTGCCTCCGGGAGCACACGGGAGCACCCTTTGAGCCGTCAGAAACCTCATCCTCCTTCCCAATATGGGAATCTTCCTTGGGCGGGGTTACCTCTGTCTGCTCGGGCGCAGGTGGAGTCACGCGTTCCTCTGAGCCGCGCGACGCCGGATCCTGCTTGGCGTCCGGCTCCACGGCCTCCCTGGGCAGCGCCTGGCTCGGCTCCCTCGGCACGGGGGCTTCGGCTTCGCCGGGCGGCGACAGCAGCAGCGCCGGCATCGGCGTCACCAGCGGGGCCGTGGCTCCAGGAACCGGCATCGGTGACGCCGGTGGTGGCGGCGGGGGTGGGGGAGGCGGCGGCGTGGGGGGGAGATCCACGGCGAAGGCTACCGGTTCCGTTACCGTTGTCGCCGGAGCTGGGGGTGGCTTTGCCGTGACGTTCAGTAAATGTTTTTTAAAATGAATCTTCCCCAATTCTACCTTCGGTTTTGGAGGCGAAGATTCCTCGGCTGAACTGGCGGTATCGCCCAGGTCCAGTTTATTTTTGGGGTTAAAATCAGTGGGAAGGGGAACCGCTGGAGGGGTGGGAGTTTCATTTTGTTTCTCGTTTCCCAGAGCAGCCAGGAATCGATTGGGTAAAGTTTTCTTGGTTAAACTAAAACTGAAAGACACTTTTTGTCTTCCCTGCTCCTCAAGGTTAACCTTGGTTTTGGTGCCTTTGGGCAAAAAGCGGCTCGAGGCGACGCCTTTGAACACGGGGCCTTTGATAAAACCGGCTCTTGGCACCGTTTCAGGTTTGCCCTGTGAAAGAAAAAGAAGATGCAGTTGGAGGAATTGGATTTTGGGGGGATTTGAACTCAGTTCCGCAGCATTTTCTTTCACCTGGTGAATTTTTCATGATGATAAAAGGGAAATGCATACCCTGTGTCTATCTTTATTGCCTGGCTCTGTCCTGAAAAAATCAATTCCTAAGACTTCTCCAGCTTGAAACTAAGCCTCCTCTGAGGTTTGGGCTAAGCCTTTTTATCTGACTTACTAATGACCAAGCTCAAAGTCCTTTTATCATTTAATTCCTATTTTTTGAAAAAGAGAGTTCAGCTTATAAAGTTAATTGAGGGCAAAATTCTGCTTCTTTTATGCTGTTTCTGTGGTCCCAGGCTACAAAAGATCCTGAGTTTTAAGCTTAAAGTGCACTTGTTTATGTGAATCCACCTGGATGCAGCCTTCCAGTACCGGAGAAGGCTCCAGGGAGGGCTCAGAGCCTCTTGCAGGGCCTGAAGGGGCTCCAGGAGAGCTGGAGAGGGACTGGGGACAAGGGATGGAGGGACAGGACACAGGGAATGGCTCCCACTGCCAGAGGGCAGGGATGGATGGGAGATTGGGAATTAGGAATTCCTGGCTGGGATGGAATTCCCAGAGCAGCTGTGGCTGCCCCTGGATCCCTGGAAGTGCCCAAGGCCAGGTTGGACATTGGGGCTTTGAGCAGTCTGGGACAGTGGGAGGTGTCCCTGCCCACAGCCAGGGTGGCACTGGATGATCTTGAGAGTCCTTTCCCGCCTAAATAATTTTGGGATTCTGGAATTTGGTCCCAGCATAAACCAGACCAATAACAACTACAGCAGGAATATAAACCCCATCCTTTCCCACCTCCCCCTAACAGCCTTCTCCTGGTCATCACTAATTCCTGCAAGTTCCCATGCTCAGGCCTAGACCAGCATTAATGAACAACTCCCCAAGAATTCCCATCAGGACCCAGTGGTGCATGATGACTCCATCAGCTCTGGATCAACCAACTGTTCCAAGCTCCATGTCCTTCCCACCAGGAGCTTCTGGCTGCCTCCTGCCCAGGAGCTCGCTCAGCACCTTGCAAGCCCAAATCCAGGAATTTTCAGAGCATGCAGCACCCTCTATTCACCCATTTGAGCATTTCTTCCTCTGTTTTAAATCTTAAAGCTCATCTGTGTCCCAGGAATAAAATCCTGGAGAAGATAAAGTGGGAAAAGGGCTTTGTTGTCAATAGTACCTATCTCCAAAAATCCAAATTGCATCAGAATCATGGAATTCCCAAATGGTTTGGGTTGAAGGGACTCTCAGGATTATCCTGCTTCAATCCTGCCATGGCGGGGACACCTCCCACTGTCCCAGGCTGCTCCAAGCCCTGTCCAGCCTGGCCTTGGACACTTCCTGGGATCCAGGGGCAGCCACAGCTGCTCTGGAAATTGCATTTTGTGTCTTAACCCTAATTCCAATGGAAAGAGTCATTTCCAAATTGTCCAGAGCCAGGTTTTGCTGCTGTAGCTGTGCCATGAGCAGATTTTTGGCAGGAGCAGCAGTTTCTTGCAGCCCCCTGTGAATTATTAAGGATTTTGTTATCCTTTAACTCATGGAAAACAACGCGGAACTGCCCAGGATCAAGGCACCACAGTAAATGATTAAATGAGACATTGGTGGATTGGAAATCCTGTGTTTTCTGCACCCTGGGACATCACATATCCAAATAACTCCTCTTTTTCAGCACACTGGGGGTTTCATTGTGAGTACTTGTTAATGGTCTATCCATGACTCGTCCTGGGGACCCAACTCAGCATCACTCTGGATCTGCAGCAGCAAATTCCCTTCACTGTGGGAAAACCGGGAGCAAAACCCAAAAGCGTTTCCTTGAAATCTATGTTTTTTACTAGGGGACATTTCAGGATGATTTTAAAGGAGTTTCATGGCTGAAAGAGAATCCAAAACATTGACTTTGGAAAAAAGGAATCTCCAGCTCTGAAATGGGCTCCTCTCAGCACAACTCACAAACATCTCCACAAAGTCCTGCTGAAAATGCCATCCTGGTTTTCCAGAGAATCCACACAACAAAAGTGATCCTGGGATTCATCCACATTAACTCATGGAAGAATGAAGGACAAAATGAACACTAGTGAGACCACCCTCCTGTAGGAATTCAGCCTCCTGAGGAGTGAGGGAACAGCATTTTGGGAGAATCCTGGATCAATTATTATCCTTACAACCAGAAATTCCCAATTTTTTTACTCCAACCTGGGACAAGAGAAGGGAACAGCTTCTTCTCAAACCATACCCTGAAGGATCTCCACAGGTCAAATTCTCATCAGGGATAGGATTTTTTAATCATATCAACTATAAATGATAAATTATTAAATATATAGGTTAAAATATTGGAAATTCAGGGAATCAGCATTTCAGAGTTTTCCTTTTTGCTACAACTTTGGTGCCATTATTTTAAGTGTCAATGTTTTGATCAAAATCCTTTTAATTTCAAGACAACAGCTCTGAAATAATGGGAATAAGGGGGTTTGGATAAATCCACCTTTTCCCAAATATGGGATCTGCAGGCAAAAAAGAGCTGCCACATTTCCATTCCTCCCCTTCCCACAGCAAATTCAGCAGAGCTGACACATTGCAGGATATTTCCCCTTATGTGTCCACCCTTCCAGGGATTTTTTTCCTTACATAACAGCAACTTGAACAAAACACAATTCCCAGAATTTGAAACACACTCCACAGGTAACTTGGTAAATGTAATAGGTGGGAATTACTGAAAAGCTCCGCAGGAGAAGAGGAATTCTCCTTTCTCTCCTGTTTTACAGAAAGGGAACATTACTCAAAATGGGGAAAAAAAAGCACATCCAAAATGATTAACAGCCCTCATTCCAAAGCCAGGAGATTAAAATCTATCCCAAGCCTCCAAGTTTTCTCTTTTCCCAATAAATTCATTGAGTCACAGTCAGAAAAACTCATTATTTTTACAAATTAAGTCTTTAAATAATCAGCACCAACCCACACCAAGCTGTGCCATCATTTCTCATGTGCTTGTGGCACAAGTGGTACTGGAATTACTGCCCTTCCTTTCCAAATTTAATAAGAATTATTGCCCCTCATTCCCAAATTTAATAAGAATTTCTGCCCCTCCTTCCCCAGTTTAATGAGAATTACTGCCCCTCCTTCCCCATTTAACCAGAGGAATCCCAGAAAAGCATCCCTGTGCTTTATCCAGCCCTGGATTCATGGAATGCCTCAGTCAAACCAACCCAGCTGGGCTCACAGGAGATCCAGGAACGTTGGAATTGGTTTTACTCACCTCATTTTCTTCTTCTCTATTGCAATCCAGCCAGGGAAACATGGAAAAAAAAAACAGGAAAAGAAGGTGTGAACAGCAGGTAGGAACAAGAAATGAAGCACTGGACATCTGGATTTGGAATGGGATGGATGTGGGACACGGAGTGAGGGAAACACCAACAACACCTGGACACAAACCGGGCTCTGAGGGGAGCACAGCACAGTTGGGAGGCTCCAAAATTCCCTGGAAAATCCCACATGGATTAGGACAGAGCAAACCTTTTTGGAGAGAACTGCTGGCTTGGTGTTGTCTCCAGTTATTCCAACATGCTGCAGAAATAAAACCCTCAAAAATTGACTGAAAAAGGTGGATTTAGGATTCTTTCCATTTGAATACTTTCCTGAATAACTGAAAGTTTCTGCCTCTCACTGACAGAAATTAAAGATATTAACGAAGGTCTGACTGCTGTGCATCTGCCCTGGCTATTTGCATAATTAATCCTTACTTTGGCAGCTTGAAAATGAATTAATTAGGATCATTCTCCATGCTGAGCCAACAGGAAAGTTGGGTTCTCCCAATTTTCCACTCTTCCCAAGTTTTCTGCTCCGATCCCACAGCGAAGTCATTTCTCCTCAGGGAAGGAGAAGGAACAGGAACACAACTCCCTCTCCTTGCTTTGCTCAATTCCTTGGAGAGTATCAGGGAATTTCTTGGCCCTACTAACACACCTCAGGCAAGACATCAACCCTTCCTCTGTCATGGATCTACCAGAGATCCCAAAACCCCTCTCCAGCGCTCTGACACAGCTCAGGGCTGGAATTCCCCTACATTTTACCAGCTTTTATTCAGCACCGTTGTGGTGACAAAGATTTCCCACAGAAAAGTTCACAGATTCCACCTCAATGAGAAATACCCAATCCTGGAAGAAAAAATTTTCATTTCGGAGCAACGCAGACGTGGTGACGGCACAAGAACCACCCACGTCCCCACTGAAACCATCACCAACTGGGAACCAGGAACAAAGGGAAGTGCTGGGAAGAACTTCCCCCTCAGGAATATTCTCCTGCCCCTCCAAAGGATCCCATCTAATTGACCCAGCTTATTAAAAGACCAAAAATTATTCCCAACAGGGTTTGATTCAATCAAGGAAACCTGAACCCGGAGTTCCGGCCTGAGGGTGAGGACGGGATTCAATGGGGTCAGGCAAGGCAGGAATTCCAAATCCCACAGATTCAGCAGCTCTCCAAGAGCACCACTTTGACTGGAATTAAGGCCTAAAAGGAGCTTTCAATCTCAGGATCACCAAAAGAGGAGTTTGGGACTTTCAGGAAGCCTCACGTGGTTTGGGTTTGAGGTTTTGTGGGGTCAAAACTCAACAAAAACCTTGCATTTGGTGACTGAAGGGTCTTTCCCAACCTCAGTGATCCCAGGAAGATTTTCCAGACTTCCTGAGCAGATGCAGCAGAGAATTACGACTACCAGGTGGAAACTGAGGGTTCTAAGGCAAAAATAACTCTATTTATACACAAAAATCCATCTTTAATCAGCTGTATACTAAGAGAGAGGTTAATTAAATTTCATATTTATAAGTAATAACAAGGATAATTAATGACAAGAAGAAAAGAGAGTTGGGATCCTTCAAATCCCAGAAAATGCCACAGGAAAAAGAGAGGAAACAGAAGATCCCCATCCATGGAAGTGTCCAAAGCCAGGTTGGACAGTGCTTGGAGCAGCCTGGGATAGTGGAAGGTGTCCCTGCGTGGGACAGGATGATCCCATTTCAACCCAAACCATTTGGGATTCTGAGATTCCATCAATTAAAATAAAAGGTGTTAACCTTCTTAAAAGCAGGGTTATGGATCCCATTTCATTTCCAGCCTCTTCCTTCTCCCCAAATAAAAAATAAAAAAAAAACCAATAAAAACATAAAAATAGAATTCCAAAATTAGGGAAGGCGCTGCCGTTCCCTCAGGATCCTTGTGCCAAATTCCTCCCACGCTGGGATGAAGTTACATAAAATCCCCCTGCTCAAAGCTCGGGATCCATCCCAACACGTAACCCAGGGCTTTTCCAGCTCCACAGGTTTGGAACAATTCCCTCAGCTGCACCTTGCTCCCTGCAGGCACCAAAAATAGAACTGGGATGAAAGTGAACACGGAATTCCTGCACTTTTGTGGCTCCTTCCTGGGAAAGTCAGCAGAAAAGAGTTGGTGACACCCAAAATAAAACTGAACACTCTGAGAAGTGCTGAATAAATTTTTAAAATAACTTAAAGAACCACAAAATCAACCAAAGAACAAAAAAATAACCCCACCACCAGGAAGCTTCACCACCTTTGATCTGTTTCCAGCAGTTTGAGGTGTTCATTTTGTTAAAAAACAAAAATCAAGCACCAATTAAATGCCAGGAAAAGCTTTTCTAAGATTACAGAACTACATTTATATCAAAATTCTTTACATGGGTCACATTTCTATCAATTTTTTTTTTTTTAATATGGACCCACATTTCAACCAAAATTATTTATTTGAGGCCACATTTCCACCAAAATTTCTTACATTGAATTTTCCTTACATATATTTTGACCTTACATATATCTTGACGAAAACTTTTTATATTTAAACTTTATCAGCTTCTCTCCTGATGGAAACATCCCAATTTTCTCACAGGAATGGTGATAAAAAGTAAAATTTTTTTTAAATTTCAGCGTTCAGCAGCTCCAGCATTTCTTGGTGCTTCAACAGGTTGAGCTGGAGATTTTTCTCTTTTTTAAGTGCAACCCACACAATAATTGGAATTTTATCCTGGTTTTCCTTATGCAAAAGGAGCCAAAAAAAAAAAAACAACAAAAAAAAACGCCCTCAGGCTTCTAAAGTCTAAAAGACAAAACTTTAGGAGCCTCATCTCCCCTAAATACTGAGGTTTTTTTTTTCTTTTCTTCCCTTTAAAATGTGGAAGCTTGGGGCTTTTCTTATCTAAGTATCAGCAGCCTAACAGCCCTGGGAGCTGAAAAGGCCCATTCCCAGCAGGAATTCAGCTCAGGAATTCACAGAGATCCATCTGAAAGCCACCACAATGTCCAAAGAAAGGGAAGCTCAGCTCAGGAAATTGGGATTTAACCTGTTTTGTTCAGGCTGGGTTAGCCTGAAATATCCTGGATGCAGCTGGAATTCCATGGATCATCACCCTCATCCACAGCAGGAAACTGGAAGGCAACAAACCAAACCAAAACCTCAGCTGGAAATTTGGAATTCCAACAGGATCCTGAAGCCCAAAAGGAATTATCCAGGTGGGTTTTACCGTTTTTCCTGGATGCTGATGGAGAGCTGCACCTCTGGATTTCTGCTGGGGCTGCAATTCCCTGGAAGCTGAGGAGGAAATTCCCTCTCTGCTGATAGAATCCCAGAATTCCAGAATGGAAGGGACCCTAAAGCTCATCCCATTCCCAGCCCTGCCATGAGCTCCTTTCACCACCCCAGACTGTTCCCAGCCCTTGGACACCTCCAGGGATGCAACATCCATGGTTTCTCTGGGAAAACTCACTCCCCCCACAGCCAGGAATTCCTTCCACGCATCTATCCCAAATTTCCCCTCAGTTTATTTCCATCCTCCACACGGAAGGATTTGCTGGAACATTCCCAGGCCTGAAGTGCCTTTGCTCCTCTGTTTATGAATCCCTAAGGTGGGATAAAAAACCAAGGACAGAAGTGCAGCTGTCCCTGTGTTTAATGGAATATTAATGGAATTCCTGGGAAGGCTTTTGTGCAGAGCACTGGGCTTTTAATATCCCAACGTGTCCCTGATCCCAAAAACACCACAGTGCAAATGGAGAAGGGACAGGCAGGAAAAAAGTTGGCAAGGTAACAGGCAATTCTGCTCCTTCCCAAAAAAAAAAACCCATGGAGAGTGGAAAGGCAAAAGCACTCACATGAGGAGGGAAAATCCCTGGAAAAAATCTTATTTAACCAGGAGGTGGAATCCAAGCTGAGTTTCCTAGGAAATGAGGTCAAGGTACCTCCCAAAATCCCCAAATCCAGCTCTCCTGCTTCCCAAAATCCCCAATTCCTGGTTTAGACATCCCCACTGAGGGTTTGGAGCTGGAAGTTTGGAGCAAGGGAAGTGACACCATTTCTCCTGTGCTGGAATAGGAAAGAACAGGGAGGACTGGATATTCCAGGTAAAGAAGGAGACAAATGTATTGAAAATAGGGATTTATCCTTTCATTTATAAAAATCAGGAGGGGCTGAGTGACTTCATTTAGTAATTATTCCATCATTTATCTAGGATTTATTCCATAATGGAATTATTCCATAATTCTAGGATTTTAGAGAGTCAAGATGTGCTCCAGGAAAAAAATCCAGTAAAGAAAAAAATATCCAGTTTCTCTGCTCCTTCTCCCAGCTGCCTGAAAATTCCCAAACTCCCCCCAAATCCTGCTTTTCCCTTTCTGCTCAGGGCACACCTAAGGAAGAAATTCCACTTGAAATCCTGACAGGAATCAGGAAAAGCAAAGCTGCTCCCATGGAGGATGGGAAAAGGATTCACCTGGCACAGGGAGGGAAGGGAGGAGGATGGAAGGGTGAGGATGAGGATGGGGGTGGAAGTGGGATGGGACCTAAAATAGAGGCACAAATCCCCGCTGGAATTCAAAGCATGGCTCTTGGAAAACTTTCCCCTCCTCCTCTGGGAGCAGGGAAGGAGATTCCAGCAGCAGCTTTGGGAGTCAGCACCTTCCCATAAATCACATGGCCACGGGGTCACTTCCCAGGTAATCCCTGCCCCAAATCCCTCCTGGGGCACAAAGAGCCTTCCAAGGAAAAACCCTACAAAAAGGGAAAAGGGAAAAGTGCATTTTCCCAAATTAAATCCTGAAATCTGGGCACATCCCTGAGTCCATCCAGGGTGCAGGGGGAAGGGTGGGGCTGGATCCACACACAAATGCAGTTCAGCACCTCCAGGGTGGGTTCCCATGGATCTCTCCCTGTGGAATACCACGGGAGGGATGGACAGGTGGGAATGGCACCAAGAACCCCCAAAACACACATTAAAATCCAGCTGTACAAAGAACCCCCAAATCCACATTACATCCAAAATTCCATGGAAACTTTGGACACAGGTGTGGGATCAGAGCAGCCAAGGGCATCATTTCACTCTGGATTTTCCTCCATTATTAACCATTCCTCATTCAAATTAAAACCATCCTAAAGCCAAAGTTAGGCCAGATTTAGAGCTCAGGCTCAGTTCCACCACCAAAACGTTTCCGCAACCAGCACAAAGCCACTTCCAGGACTGAAAATTGAATCAGTGGGAATAGTAGGGGAAAAAAAAATATATATATATATTTTTTTTTAGCATTTTGCTCAAATCCCAAAATTATCTGTGCCCAGACAAAGTTCCTGTGTTTAAGTTGCTGTTTTTAAGTTGCTCTTTGTAAATTCCTCGATTTAAGTTAAAATAGGTTTGAGCAGGAAAAAGATTTCAGGAGGAAGTCCTGGAACCTGAAAACATGAGGAATTTGGGGATTTTAAAATAAAACAAGTAATAATAAAAATTCTAGTTTACTCACAATTGTTGCTACCGAGATATTCCCAAGGATGAGGATTCATTCCCAGAGATTGGGATTCATTCCCAGCACCTGGGCATGCAGAGGTGCTGAGGCTCCACCTGAACTGAGCAAAGAATTTGGGATTTGTGCTACAAATCAGGGAAAAAAACTCCTCAGAGCAGCAAAGCAAGCCCCTCCCTCAAAGGGGGAGGATTTAGGAATGGCCCCCAGCATCCAGCACTTGCTGCTTTCCCGGAAAATCCAGGAATTTCCAGCCCTCCATCACCCCCCTGGCCTATCAGGTATCCCCATCCCGGGGGATTTTCCCTGAATGGGGCAGCAAATTCCAAGCGGGATCTTATGGAGCCTGAATGACATCACCCCCCCAGGCACTGCACGGCACCTTTGTCTCCCAAAATGCCCGGAAAACAAGGAATTCTCTCTTTGGGAACACAGATGGATCCGTGGCACCCATTCCCAACATCCCAAAAAAAATAAAAAAGAAGCCATCCATTCCCCTCCATCCCAAGGCTCACACTGAGGCAAAAACATGAAATTTTAGTGTCACCACCTCCTACTTCACACACGTGCAACACCAAATATTCCCAAAATTCACCAGATCAAAGGCCCAAATATCCCATTCGGAGCCCAAACTCATCCCAAATTTAACAGGAAGGCAATTCCCAATCATGAGGTGATCCTAAAATCCCATTCCAAAGGGGAGCAGCTGCAACCCAAAAAATAAGGAACAGAACGTTGCAAGGCCCTGGCTGTGCTCAGAGTCACTCCTTTGACAGAAATAAATAAAAATAGATAGAAATAAATAGAAATAAATAAAAATTCTCCAAGGATTTATTTCTTACCTAATTATAGCTGAAGTTAAATGTCCTGGGATTTTGCCCAGCAGGAGCAGGGACACCTTGGGAATTGCTCTCAATTCCACAGGAGAGAATAAATCCCTTTCATGCTCCTTTACACCAGAAATTTGCCATAAAATTCCAATCTGGGAATGGGTTGTGCAGGCAAACACCAAGCACCAGGCTCTGGAGATTTTTCCTGTTGGACTTCCAGCTGCAAAAAGCTGGGAATTATAATTATTTCCTGCTACCTGGGAATGACACACTCTGGATTTCCAGCTGGAAAACTCCCACTGCTGCATTTCAAACAGGAAGGGGAAAAGGGAATTACAAAGATGCTGTGGAAGCTGTAAAATCTTGGAGCAATCCAGAGGGAACCCACTGGAAATGAGACTCCACAAGGAGCTCCAGCTCCTTCCTGAGCCAGCCTCTTCCTCACATCAATATTTTGGGATCAAATTTTGACTCCTGGCTCATATTCTCCTGAGTTTTAGATCCACCTCCACATCATTCCCAGGGATTGTAGCCTCTGGTGTGGATCCCAAAAAGCTGAAGGAGTGGTGTAGCTGCAGGGATGGAGCATTTTTAGAGAAGTTTAACTCCAAAAAATGGGAAAAGTTAGGAAAAAAAAATCAAGGAAAAAGAAAATAACCTGTTCTACCAACACTCCATCAACCAGAGCCACACTGAGACGTCCTCAAGACTTTTCCTCAAGGAGTTCTAAAATTCTGGAAGGAAAAATGCCCATTAAAAACAGGTGCTGATAAATCCTCTCTTTCTTTCTAAATATCCAAATTATATTTAAAATTCCATCAGCACATCTGGGAACAGGCTGCCCCAAGAAGCTCCAGCTGCCCCACTCCTGGAAATGTCCCAGGTAAGGATCCCAAATTCCCCATTCAGGCTCCCAAGGCCAGACAAATAAAGTGAATTTTCCTTAAATAATCCAAGTTTCCAGACACTTTAAAGCTGGAAAACGCATGGATACACTCAAGCAGTGAGAGTCAAGCTTCTCCCTTTCCTCTCCCCATCCCACAGACCATCATTAATTTCCTTAATAAAGGAGAAGAGCATTCCAAGGGAAATGAAGGTGGAAAACACAGCCTTTCCCTCCCCTCAGCATCTCCCAGGTGGATTGGAACATGCTCCAGGACCTAAATGTGGGTGTTTAACCACAGCACTTTGGCCAGGAGCTTGTGCCGAGGGAACCAACCTTATGGATGGTTTTCCTTAGGGAAAAGCAGAAAATATAATCCAAATTCCCAGAAAAAAACATCCCAAAGTGACACCAACAGGGAACAGCCTGGGAGACTCTACAGCTCCAATAAGCATCAAAAAAAAATTCCTAGGAACAGCCACAACCAAGAAACCTGGAGTTCCAGACTGCCTGAATCCATATTGGGTCATGGTAACAAAACCAACAGAATATTCCATAGTCTGATCCTAAATCCCAACCCTCCAAACCACCCAGCAAGTCCCACCAGGATCACCGGGATGGCTGGAAAAGCTTCTTCCTCCAAAATGGAGCTGAATTCCTGCTGGGGAGGTCTCCAGAAGCAGATGGATAAATGTAATTTCCATGATGAGAGACGAACATGAGGAAAAGAAATCCTTGGAGTATGAATTCTGTCCTATCATGGAGGTGTCACTGATCCAAGAGGTTCCTGCACCCTCAGGATGGGGATGATCTTGGAATCTTCTTCCAGGAAACAGCAGCAACAAGAGATGAAGTAGCTTCTGCTCACAGCAGGATACAAACATCCATCCGTGTCCATCAGGAACAGCTTGTCCAGAGAAGCTGTGGATGCCCCTGGATTCCTGAAAGTGCCCAAGGCCAGGCTGGACAGGGCTTGGAGCAGCCTGGGACAGTGGGAGGTGTCCCTGCCATGGCACAGGTGGCACTGGATGAGCTTTGAGGCCCCTTCCAACCCAAACCAGTCTGGGATTCTAAGCAGATCCAGGCCAGCATGGCAACTCCATGGAAAAGCTCCATGTGGAATGTGGTGGCACCTCTGAGCTCTGAGAATTGGGCTGGCCCAAATTTAAGCATCCAAAAAGTCTAGGAGACCTGGTTCTGCTGGACACCGAAGTTCCCAGGTTGACAAGTGGACACAGAGAGCGACCCTCGAGGTAAAAGCCAGCCAGAGTTCCTTTCCTACAGGAAAATTCCAGTAAAAGCCATCGTTCAGCTCCTGGCTCAGCATCCACCTTCTCCGGCCAGCCTGGAGCTCCAGCTCAGCAGCATCTCTGGAAGTGTCCAAGGCCAGGCTTGGAGCAGCCTGGGACAGTAGAAGGTGTCCCTGCCATGGCAGCACGGGGATGAGACAATCCTTAGGGCCCCTTCCCACCCAAACCATCCAGGGAATAATTCCCAGGAAAAGTAAGGTTGAGCATGAAGATTCACCAGGCTCTGATCAAACCTCTCCAAGCAGCACAATCCCAACGTTCCGAGCTACAAAAGCAGCTCATCCCAAAAAACCAGCCCTGCACACCCCTCCTCATCCCACCCCGCGGTGGGAACGGAATGGGGGAAGCCACAAACATCCCACAGGCAGCACGGCTCCATTTGAATTCCACTCTTCCCAAACACCCAACAGATCCTCAGATGTTCCTAACAACCTTCAACCAATTATCCCAAAGGATCCCTTTCTCCAGGTAAAAGTTCTGTGCTGGGAAAAGCACATCCAAATTAAGGCACGCCACTAACAAACGGAACGCCGGGATTCGAGGTGGGGATGGGGAAACAACAACCCTAAAAACACCAGGACAGCTCCCAAAAACTTTCTGAGTCCCAACACGCAACAGCCACCCCAAGGAAACCCCAAAATCAGGCCAATTAATCCATAATTCCATTAAAAAGTCGTTAGAGGAGTCGTTCCAGCTCCTTCCAACAGCCCAGGTTGGTGCCACTGAACATTTTTAGACAACAAACAGCGACATGAGACAACGTGGACAATTTTGGACACCAAATTCCAAGTGCCAGATCAATCCCAGGCATAAGGGTCTCTCCACAGGCTCCAAATGACAAAGGTAAAACACCTGAATTAACCTAAAAGTTTTGGGATGAACAAGAGTCCATTGGACCCAGAGGGTCTCCTGGGAAGTGATCATCCCACCAGGATTTACTCCCATCCCAGGAGCCACGTCTGGCAAAACACAACCTGGATTCCAAAGGAAAGCCTCCATTCCTCGCTAATTTTAGAAGGCTCAGCCACCAGCACCGTTTCAGCTGCAACAAGGGGAAGCTGTTCCTCAGCTGCTCCAGGTGGGCACGGGCAGAACTCATCCAAAAAAAGGTTTGCTCTGCTGTCCCTGCTCAAAAAAAACCACCATTTTTATTTTGCCTCCAATCCGGCCGTTGCTTGGAGGGTGCTCCATGCCAGATGTCTGCTCCTTCCACCCCAGAGCTGGCAAAGTTTATGGAGCCCTTGAATCCTTCGCCAAGGAAGTCTAAAAATGTAAAAATAGCGTTGAGAACCAGCGGGAAACGGGTGTGGGGGGAGAAACCAAGCAGGGACGGAGTGACTTCTCAGGAGAGGCGATAAAGCCGGAGGCCCTGGCGGGATCAAGGGGGTGGGTTGGTGAAATTCCCCCTCCAAAGGAGAACCAGAGTTCCCGGCCATTAGGCTGCTCCCCCTTCCCTGGCTCCTTCCTCCTGGCAGAAAATGGGGTCAGGGCAAGGGCCGCCCGAGGGGAGAGAATTCCAGGGGTAAAACCAAGACGAGTCTCGGTAACTAGGAAAAACAGCATTAATAACAACAATAATAATAAAGAAGGTACAGAAAAATGGCCCCGCGGGGAGGCCGGGACACGTCCGCACGCTCCGCCCGGCTCCCCCCGCGCACCCCCGGGCAGGGACGGGACAGGGAAGGGGACACGGGCAGGGGCAGCGGGGATGCAGCCCCGGAGCAGGCCCGGCACCCCCGGCGCGGCCGCTCCCGCCGCCCGCTCCCCGCGCTCCCCGCCCGCCCTCCCCGCGCCCGCCCCGGCCGCGGCCATCACGCGAGGCCGGGGATGCGCGGCCTACCCCGGACCGGCGGGAGGACGGCGGGAAGGAGGAGGGCGGCGGGACGGGGAAAGGGAAGCGGCAAAGGAGCGGGAATGGGAAGGGGAACGGGAAGGGGAATGGGAAGGGGCAAGGGCAGCGGCCCGGCGGCCGCGCGGTGCCGGCGGGCCCGAGGCCGCGGAGGGCCCGCGCTTACTCCGGCGTGGGGTGCTCCGGGTCGTAGAAATCCCCCATGGTGGGTGGGCGGGCGCGGGGCTCCGCAAGTGCCCCCAGGCCGGGGAGGCCCCGCTCGCCCCGTCGGGGCTCCTCACATGGTCCGGCGGGGCCCCCCCGCCACCCGCGCCCAGCCCGGCCCGGCCCCGCCGCGATCCGCCCCGGCCGCCGGCTCCTCCTCCCGCGGCACCGCGCAGCGCCGGGAGCCCTCCGGGAGCGGCCGCCGGGCCCCGCCGCGCGCCGGCATCGCGCCCGCCCGAGCCGCCAGCAGCCGCGGCCCCGCCGGGAACCCGCGCGGCACACGGCGGGATCGCCGCCGAGATCACGGCGGGCACCGGCACCGGGATCCGCCGCGGGGCCACCCGGATCCCACCGGGATCCGCCGCGGGACCACCGGGATCCCACCGGGATCAGCCGCGGGGCCACCGGGATCCCACCGGGATCAGCCGCGGGGCCACCGGGACTTGCTTGGGAACATATTGGGATCGTTCCAGGTCATCGCCGGGGGCACGCCGGAATCAGCCTGGGTGTCACGGGGTCCCACCGAGATCCAGGAAGGGGTCAGCGGGGCACACTGGGATCAGCCGTGGGACTGCCGGGATCTCCTCCAGGAGAGCGTTGCACCACCAGGATCTCCTCCAGGTTAGCACTACACCACCAGGATCTCCTCCAGGTTAGCGCTACACCACCAGGATCTCCTCCAGGTCAGCCCTGCACCACCAGGATCTCCTCCAGGTCAGCCCTGCACCACCAGGATCTCCTCCAGGTTAGCGCTACACCACCAGGATCTCCTCCAGGTCAGCCCTGCACCTCCAGCATCTCCTCCAGGTCAGCCCTGTACCACCAGCATCTCCTCCAGGTCAGCCCTGCACCACCAGGGTCTCCTCCAGGTTAGCGCTACACCACCAGGATCTCGTCCAGGTCAGCCCACCAGCATCTCCTCCAGGTCAGCGCTACACCACCAATATCTCCTCCAGGTCAGCCCTTGCACCACCAGGATCTCCTCCAGGTCAGCCTTGCACCACCAGGATCTCCTCCAGGTCAGCCCTTGCACCACCAGCATCTCATCCAGATCAGCCCTTGCACCACCAGCATCTCCTCCAGGTTAGCGCTACACCACCAGGATCTCGTCCAGGTCAGCCCTGCACCACCAAGATCTCCTCCAGGTCAGCCCTTGCACCACCAGGATCTCCTCCAGGTCAGCCCTTGCACCACCAGGATCTCCTCCAGGTCAGCCCTTGCACCACCAGGATCTCCTCCAGGTTAACGCTACACCACCAGGATCTCCTCCAGGTCAGCCCTGTACCACCAAGATCTCCTCCAGGTCAGCCCTTGCACCTCCAGGATCTCCTCCAGGTCAGCCCTGCACTACCAGCATCTCCTCCAGGTCAGCCCTTGCACCACCAGGATCTCCTCAGGATCACACCTGGATCACTCCCAGGATCAGCCATCGGATCACTAAAATCTCCCCAGGATCACCAGGACCATACCAGGCTCACCCCTGGGATCACCAGGGCCACACCAGGTTTGGCCACGCTATTCCCGGGATCTCAGCAGGAATCCCCTGGGGCCACACCAGGACTGGCTGCAGGATCTCCTTGGGATCACCCCTGGGATCCTCAGGATCTCACCAGGAGCAGGTGGAAGATCACTGGGGTCGCACCCGGATCAGCTGCAGGACTGCCGGGATCACCAGGGCTACACCTGGATCACTCAGGGACAGGCAGGAACTTACCAGGATCTCTCAGCATCACACTGGGATCACCCCCAGGATCACACCTGGACACCAGCACCCCTTGGCATCAGATCCCTGGGGCTGCTCCAGGCCCCATTCCCCCTAAAAAATCACTAAACCCCCTCTTTTTCCTTTCACAGGTCATTTCCCATCTTCCCAGTCCCTGGGAGAGCTCCACTTCAGGAAACCCAGCTGCTTCTGGGATGTGTGTTCACATGGAATCCTCCAAACCACAGTTACAGCTTCCAATATTGAGATTTCTGGGATTTTCCCAGATTTGGGAGCATGGTGTGGACAGGAGGGACCCACAGGGATAAAGTGGGAAGCAGAGGAGGGGTGGATATAGGGAAGGACACAGGAAGGTTTAGTTCCAGTCCTGTGGAAGCATTTTCCTGGGAAATCCAGCCTGGCCTGAATTCCCAGCAGCTTTTGGAACCTCTGGGATCGGATCATTACAAGGAAAAGGTGATTTCTGGGATGTTCTCAGTGCCCTCCCAGGGGCCAGGTGCTGTTTTGGGGACAGAAGGAAGCTCCAACAGATCCAAGCAAACTGAGCACCGTGGATCCATTCACTTTCCCAGTTCTCCATGGAGCTGGGGCTGGCCTGGGGAAAATCTGGGATGCCTGAACTGGGGATGCTCCTGCCATGGCTGGTGCTGGTTTTGGCAGCTGAGGGCTGTTGATTTGGGGCTTTCAGCATTCTCCTCTAGACCCCAAATCCTTCTGAAGGAGCTGGAGGGGCTCATCCTGGAGAAGAGGAGGCTCAGGGGGCACCTTCTGGCTCCTGCAATTCCCAGGAGGAAGGTTGGAGCCAGGAGGAGTGGGGCTCTGCTCCCAGGGAACAGGACAAGAGGGAACGGCCTCAAGGGCAGGTTCAGGTGGGATATTGGGAATGTTCCTCTTGGAAAGGGCTCTCCAGGCCTGGCCCAGCTGCCCAGAGCAGGGGTGGAGGGGTTTAAAAGCCCTGTGGATGTGGCACTTGGGGACACGGTCAGGGTTGGTCTTGGCACTGCTGAGGAATGGTTGGACTTGACCTTGGAGGACTTTTCCAACCAAAACCATTCCGTGATTCCCCAGAAATGAATCTTTGTTTCATTCCCTTCTCCAGGCAGATCCAACAGGCCAAGCCACGACTTGTTGCTCCAATGGGAACAACAGGAGAGCCTGCAGCTCGAGCAGCAGGAAAGAGGGAATCAGGAGCAGCCTGGGTTATCCACAGCAACCTTTGTGCTGTGATCCTGCCTTTTCCAGAGGCTCAGGAAAACAAGTGGAGCTGCTGGAACTGCCTGGCTCGTGTCCTGTCCAAACAGCAGCATTGATTCCCAGTTAGAACTCCCTGCCTGCCCAAAGGTTGCGTGGTTCACTTTTCCTGCTGTTTATTTTTATAAATCGATGGTGGATGAGAGCAGGAGGCACTTCCTGAGGTGGCATTCCTTCGGGAATGCTGGGATCCAGGCTATGTGAGGGACAGGAAGGACAGGCCTTTCTTCTTCCCAGCAGCCGGGACCAGTCCGGGTTTCCTGTGGATTTTCCGGAGGGCCGCCATGGTCCTGTTGAAGGTTTGCTGGGAACAGGGAACACAAAGGGATCACACTGAGCTCAGCTCAGCTCTCAGAGCACGGTTCTCACCTGTAAAAGCTTTTTTCCTGAAAAATAAAATCAAATGCCTTCTCAGACTTTCCAAGTGGTGCTGGAAAGAGCTGGGAAAATCCCCATTACACCAGCACTGCTCTGCTGAGAGCAGATCCCAAGGAGGCTCCAAGGAGAGGACAGAAATCCTTAGGAAGTTCTCCTGAGCACTGAAAAGATGTTTGAGATGTTTTCATGGAATCCCAGAATTATTTTAGTTGGACCTTAAGGCTTATCCCAATCCACCTCATTCCATGGACAGAGACAACTTCCACTGTTCCAGGCTGCTCCAGACCAAATCCAGCCTGACCTTGGACACTCCATGGGATCCAGGGGCAGCCACAGCTTCTCTGGGAACTCCATCCCAGCCTCTCCCCACCAGGAATTCCTTCCCATATCCCATCCATCCCTGCCCTCTGGCAGTGGGAGCCATTCCCTGTGTCCTGTCCCTCCATCCCTTGTCCTTCTCCAGCTCTTTAGGCCCTGGAAGGGCTCTGAGTTCCCTCTGGAGCCTTCTCCAGGCTGAACATTCCCAGCTCTCTCTGGGTGAATTTGTTCTAACCAGGCTGGACAGGGCTTGGAGCACCCTGGGATAGTGGAAGGTGTCCCTGGAGGGACAGGGGCTGGATGATCTGGATGATCTGAAGGTCTCTTCCATCCCAATCCATTCTGGGGTTCTCCCAGGCCCAGCTGGGGTTACCTTTTGATCTGTCTTCATCCTGGCCTTGTAGAAGGACAGGGAGCCCGGGCAGTCCGGCAGCGCCGTCTCCTGCACCCGCTCAAACTTGTCCTGCACGTCTTCATCCTGCCAGGGAAAAGCATTCCCCATTCCATGTGCAAAGCACACACCTGGAGACCTGGGACAAGGATCCCCTTTGCTGCACCAAACACCAACTCAGCCAGGAAAACCCTGGAAGTGAGAAGTTCCCCTTTCCACACCTCGGAGGAGCAGCTTTGGGCAAAAACCTGCAAGGGTTGGGATTTTCCCACAGGAAAACACATTCCCAGCTCTCCCAGCCTGGCTCCAGCCCTGGGGCCTGCTCTGGGTCTCTCCAGCAGCTCCAAGTCCTTGTGCTGTTGGATCCAGGGCTGGGGCAGCTCTGCTGGTGGGGTGTCACCTCAGAGGTGCAGAATTCCTCCCTTCTGGTCACACTTTTTTTAGATGCAAGAATTCTGGGAAATGGGAGTTGAACAGAAATGTGCTTTTCAGGATGAGAAAAGACCCAGGTCCCCACAGTGGCTCCTACCACAGGACTGGTACTGACCAGTGCCACAAGAGTTTGGCTGCAAACCTGTGATCCCACAGGCTGGGAATCCAAACATCCCTGCAGCCCCAGGCACTTTGCCCAGTTCCTGATCTTCCACGGATGCCCAGGTGCTCAGTCACTGTCCTGATTTAGCCTCCAGACAGTGAAGGGAATGTGACAGCAGGATGTGGCTCCAGATATTCCCTTTCTTCTCCTCCTTCTCCTTTTTCTCCTCCTCCCTCATTCCCTCACACCCCACACGTGGCTCCCGAGGAGAATCAGCAGAGCTCTGGGATAACTCACCAGGCACATGACTCTCTTTAAGGGAACCATTCCAGGTCTGATGTTCCCACCAGGCTCCAGAGCTTTCTTCACATCTTTAGGGAGACGGACGTTTTCGTTGTACCAGATCTCAAACTCTGCAAAGCAAAGAGGGGCAATTAATGGCTGTAATTAATGACCCAAAAAACAGCATGGAGTGCTTGTCCCTATGGATCAGGCAGGATCTCAGTGCTCTTTAAACCCTCAGACAGAAGCTCAGAACTCCAGGATTTGGAGTTTAAATGATTGGAAAAGTGAATTTAAGGAGGCTGTTGGCTGTGCTGAGGTGGCCAGGAGGTGGTGGCCAGCTCTGGGGACAGTCCCCTGGCCAAGAGAAGGCACCAGTCCTGCAGCCCCCAAAATCCCTTTGGAACGAGCAGCACGGCTGGGGCTCAGATTTCAAACCCACACACTCAAGTACAGCCATTTGCCACCCCATAATAGGCAGTGAGAACACACAGCAGGTGGGAATTATGTCCTTATTAATCCTGGGCATTTCCCACTCCTGATCTGGGTGAGCCCTGGATGTCTGAACAAACAGCAAACATCTGGAGCAGCCAGAAATGCCAAACCTGGATGCCACAGAAAGCAGTGGCACAGCTGTGATTGGGGCCTGTTTATCCCTGGAATGATGGGAATGATTATCCCATTTATTCCAGCGTGGGATACTCTGATGGATCCAAGCTGCCCCCTGGCAAATGTTGCCATGTGCACAGCGTCCAAATGTTTGGAAATCTGGAATTCCTACAGGGACCAGCTTCCCTTATAGGAGCAAATCCAGGGATACAGCAGGGGCAGTTTGAATGCACAGGTGGAGCCCAGCAGGAATTTGCAGGGATTTGCCAGGCAGAGCTGTGGCCAAGCTCCTTTTCCTGATAAAGCTGCAACTCTGGAAGCTGGAAATCACACAGGGACAGAGGAAATATTGGGAATCCAGAAGCAAAGCTCTATTCCAGGGCAATTCCTTAACCAGCAACTCTATTCAATAAAATCAAGGAGGAGATCTGAGGTCAGCAGTGTAAGATTCCTTGTGGGAGGCTTTTTCCCCCATGTAGGGGTGGGATCAAGAAGTAGAGGGACACTATCTGGAAGAGAGGATCTGCAGCAGTTCAAGGTTAGGTCAGAAAACCCCACCTGATTCTGGATAAAATCCATTCTGGAAGGCAACAGGACACAGGACAACAGAGAGTGGTAATTTGGCAAGGGGCTGGAGGGACAGGACAAAGGGAATGGCTGGATGGGATCTGGGGAAGGAATTCCTGGCTGGGAGGGTGGGCAGCCCTGGCACAGGGTGCCCAGAGCAGCTGTGGCTGCCCCTGGATCCCTGGCAGTGCCCAAGGCCAGGCTGGACAGGGCTGGGAGCAACCTGGGACAGTGGGAGGGGATTGGAACTGGATAAGCTTTAAGGTCCCTTCCTCCCATGATGTTTGGGAGTGCTCCAGTCTGGATTTATCCCAGCTGAGCTGGAGGCTGCTGAGCCCTGGTGCTCTGTACCTGAGATGAGCCTTTTCCTGCACTTATCCAAGAGCTGCTGGCAGTACTGGATCTCTGCCTTCAGGTCCTGCAGCTCGGTAAAGCCAGCCCTGTGCTCCTCCTTCAGCCCCTTCAGCTTCAGGATGAGGGAGAACTCCTCCTCATCGATGATCACCTGTCCTTTCTCATCCATGTATTGTCCTGGAGAGGGAGAAAAGGAAGGGAAGGTCCTGGTGAGGGTGAAGAGCAGGGACAGGGCTCTGCAGATGTGACACCTGATGGAGGGTCTGACTTGGCTCTCAGGGGAAAAATCCCTGGGATTGTTTAGATGGGATGTTGGGAAGCAATTCCTGGCTGGGAGGGTTGGGAGGCACAGGTTGCCCAAAGAAGCTGTGGCTACCCCTGAGTGCCTGGAAGTGTCCAAGGCCAAGTTGGATTTGGTTTGGAGCAGCCTGGGACAGTGGAAGGTGTCCCTGCTCATGGCAGAGGTGGAGTGGGAATGTCCTTAACATCCCTTCCAGCCCAAACCATTCTGGAATTCTATGACCACTGCTCTGGAACCTGGAAATCACATAGGGACAGAGGAAATATTGTGAATGCAGAGGCAAACCCTATCTCAGGGTAATTCCTTAACCAGCACCTCTATTAAATTAAATCAAATAAAGGCTGAGATCAAGATGAGACCCCGAAGCCCAGAGCTCCATCCCCTGTCCCGTGCTGCCTCCTCACCCTCCTGCCTCCGCTTCTGCTTCTGAGCCTCCAGAGCCTCCTTGATTGCCTCCATCTGCTGCTTGAGGCTGTTGATCTCCTGTGCCACAGCATGGCTTCTCTTCTTCTTGGCAATGAGGATTCTCTTGTTGTCCCTGAAGATCCGGTGGATCTCCTGTCCAGTCACCTTCTTAAACAGCTCAAAGGCCTCTTGCTTGGACACAGGGGGCCTGAAAGCAGACACAGACACAGAGCTCACCCTGCCCTGCCCTGCAGCGTGCACTGAGTGCTTCAGCTTGGAAAAGCTCTGCAAAATCTTTGAGTCCAAGCATCCCCCAGCACTGCCAAGGCCACCCCTGACCCATGTCTCCAAGTGCCACATCCACATGGATGTCACATCCCTCCAGGGATGGGGAACCACCACTGCTCTGGGCAGCTGTCCTTAGGGCTGGAGAGCCTTTTCCAGGAGGAACATTCCCAATTTCCACCCTGACCTCCCCTGGCCCAGCCTGAGGCCATTCCCTCTCCTCCTGTCCCTGTTCCCCAGGCTGTCCCCTCCTGTCAGGAGCTGTGCAGAGCCACAAGGTCCCCCCTGATTCTCCTTTTCTCCAGGCTGAGCCCCTTCCCAGCTCCTTCAGCCACTCCTGGGACTCCACTCTCCCCCAGCTCCATTCCCTGTCCTGGATATGCTCATTATGGTGAGGGGCCCAGAACTCCACTCAGGATTTGAGGTGTGGCCACCCCAGTTTTTGGGAATAGCCACAGCTGAGGTCTGATGGGGTTTCAGTGGGTTCCTTTGGGGTCCCTGGCACAGTTCCCATGCCAGCCCCAACACCCACTGTCCCCCAGGCTGCTCCCAGAACAAAGTTCTTCACCCTGACACCATATTCCTCAGGAGATGCCTCACAACTGGGTATTCCCTGGAAAGCTGGCCTTTCATGGGTTGAATTTTCACCAAATTCATGGATATTGTTCCTCCCTATTGTTAAACAAATGCCTTTGCTGCATTCCCAGCAGGATCAGCCCCCTCTGGAGCCAAACCCCGCAGCCCCAAGCACTGGCCAGCTCCACAACACTGCTGCCACGCCTTGCAAGTCCTGCATGTTTTCCAAGTCACAATTCCAAGTGCCATTCCTGACTTTTCTGTGGAATGGCTTTGATGCCAGCATGTCCCTGTGAGCATCTGGTGTTATTCCAATATGAGCCACCCCAGGCAAGAAAAGGAGAATGTCACATTCCACAGATACTCCTGGAGAGCAGGATGGGATTGGGAGAAACAGAAAACCGTGGAATGATTTGGGTTGGAGGGGACTTTAAAGCTCATCTCTTTCCAAGGTACCCAGAGGGCTCCACATTCCTCACTCCCAACTCCAGCTCCTGCCTTCCCTGGGTGCCCTCTTAAGGGCATTTTCCAGCTGCTCCAGGGCTGTGTGACGCTGGCACTGGGCTGTAAACAACAGCTCCTGGGCAGAGTGCCACAGCTCCAGCTCCCAGAGGCAGCTCCCAGCTGCTGGAAGTGCTCTGGGATGTGCCTCCTGCAGCTGCAGCAGCCTGTCCTGCCAGCCCTGGGAACATCAGAGGGACACAAATCCTGTGTGGAGGGCATGGAAACACAGTGAGGAGCTCCAGGAGGGAATTCTGCAACAATTCAGTGCTCTGCTGGAACCCACAAAGCACAAATCCTGGGCTGGTCCCCAGTGTGGGCAGCAGGAGTGGGGCATTGTGCCCCTCTGCCCCTCAGGTGAGACCTCACCTGCAGAGCTGCCCCAGCCCCAGATCCAGCAGCACAAGGACCTGGAGCTGCTGAGAGACCCAGAGGAGCCCCCAGAGCTGCCCCAGGGCTGGGAGAGCTGGGAATGTTCCCCTGGAGAGGAGAAGCTCCAGGGAGAGCTCAGAGCCCCTGCCAGGACCTGAAGAAATGAAAGGGACAAGGGATGGAGGGACAGGACACAGGGAATGGCTCCCACTGCCAGAGGGCAGGGATGGATGGGAGATTGGGAATTAGGAATTCCTGGCTGGGATGGAATTCACAGAGAAGCTGTGGCTGCCCCTGGATCCCTGGCAGTGCCCAAGGCCAGGCTGGAGCAGCCTGGGACAGTGGGAGTTGGGGTGGAAAGGGATGATCCCTAAATTCCCTTCCAACCCAAGCCAGCCTGGAATTCCATGATTCTTTAGCTGCATGTCCAAGACTGTGGGGATTTCTGGCTGCATGTGAGGTCTCCCTGCAGTTTTCCCACTCACCAAAGGGATGCTGCAGCTTTTAGAGATTAAAGAATTAAATGAATTAAAATAAAATTAAATTTAAATTAAATAAAATAAATGAAGTTTTTAAATATTCAGGAGCAAGTGGGCAGGGCAGAGCTGGAAGCAGAGGTGACCCCCACCATCATCATGTGGAGTTCAGGGTGTTCCCACCAACACTCTGTCCTGTATTCCCTGCAGATCTCCAAATCTCTCCTCTTTGCCTTGGAGTTGCACTCAGGGAACACAATCCAGTGTAAAGTACCCTCTGGAAAAAGAGATTTACTCCCTCCCAGGGAAAACCTACCTGAGGTTCTGGAAATCCTCTGAAGATGGGATTGTGGGCTCTTCATCACTGTCCTGGTCACCTCCTTCCTCTTTCTCTTCCTCTTCCAGATCTATGGTGGGTGTTTTGGATTGTGAGGATTCATCCTGACTTGTCTCAGGAGGAGGGCTCCTGGAGCTTTCCTTCCTGACAGGGGGAAAAACACAATCCAGATTCATTAATTCCTTCACCAGAGGGATCTGGAACCAAAACACGCTGAGGGTTTGGCTTTGCTGAGTTCCAGACTGATCTGAGGCAGCTTCTACCAAAGTTTCCAGGGAAATACCCACTGACAAGGAATAAAACCAGCCTTGTTCCCACAAATCCTTCATCCTCAGAGTACTGTGGGATACAGGCCAGGCTGGAGGAGCTCTCCTGAGAAGGATCTCAGGGACAGCAGCCCCACCCTGCCCAGCTTTGGGCACAGCTGGACAAAGGCTAACACCCTCTCCAAAAGAAATCCCCAAGGATTTGATCCAAGCCCACTTTCAAACCAAGCCTGGCTCCCTGCTCCTTTCCCTCCACAAACCCCTCCAGCTTCATCTGCAGGGAATAGAAACAGAATCATCATGGAATCATGGAATGGGTTCAGTTGGGACCTTAAAAGCCATCCCAACCCACCCCTGGATGGCAGGGACACCTCCCACTGTCCCAGGCTGCTCCAAACCTAATCCAGCCTGGCCTTGGGCACTGCCAGGGATCCAGGGGCAGCCACAGCTGCTCTGGGCAGTGCCAGGGCCTGCCCACCCTGCCAGGGGATTTCTTCCTTAGGAATGGTGTGAGCAGGAGAGCGGGATTTGGAATACAGGCAGAGGAGTGTTTGCCACATCTCCTGGAGTCTCCCTGAAACCAGAACAGCACAGCAGAGCCCAGGGGTCACATGGACACCAAAGCCTTGGTGGTTCTGCTCCCTCCATGAGGGCTTTGGGGAAATGTCAGGGAGGAACCAAGCAGGGTTTATTTCTGTACATTGAAGGCTCTTCCTCTGCTCAGGACTGGCTGGCTCCCCCTTCCCTCCCCAAATCTCTTCTGCTCCTCTGGCAGCTCCCTCCATTCCGTCCTCCATGGGCTGCACATTCCTGCCTGACCTGACCTGCACTTGGGGCACCACAAGGATTGGGGACAACAGCTGGGAAAGGCCCTGAGGGGGACAGGAGGTGCCAGAGAACAGGGACAGGACAAGGGGAAACACTTCAGGTTGGATATTGGGAATATTCCTTCCCCAAAAAGGCTCTCCAGCCCTGGCCCAGCTGCCCAGGGCAGTGGTAGAGTCTCCATCCCTGGAGGGATTTAAATCCCTGTGGATGTGGCACCTGGGGACGTGGTCAGGGGTGGTCTTGGAAGTGCTGGGGAATGGTTGGACTGAATGGTCTTGGAAGGCTTTTCCAATCCTGACAATTCCATGATTATCAGCAGTAAAGGAGAGGTGTGTGACTGCTCAACTCACTCATCATCCTTCTTGGCTTCCCTCTTCCCACGAGGAATGGGGGATGTAGGAGGACTTTCAATCTCCAGAGTCCCTGCATCATCCTCCTGCTCCAAATCATCGTCCTTATTAGTTATTCCTTCCTGAAAACACAAATGTCCCATTTGTGCCCACCATGGAAGCACAGAAACATGGAAACACAAAGGAATATCCCATTTGTGCACAACATGGAAGCACAGAAACATGGAAACACAAAGGAATATCCATTTGTGCACACCGTGGAAGCACAGAAACATGGAAACACAAAGGAATATCCCATTTGTGCACACCATGGAAGCACAGAAACATGGAAACACAAAGGAATGTCCCATTTGTGCACACCATGGAAGCACAGAAACATGGAAACACAAAGGAATATCCCATTTGTGCACACCACAGAAGCACAGAAACATGGAAACACAAAGGAATATCCATTTGTGCACACTATGGAAGCACAGAAATATGGAAACACAAAGGAATATCCCATTTGTGCACACCATGAAAAGACAGAAAGGAAACATGGAAACACAAAGGAATATCCCATTTGTGCACACCATGGAAGCACAGAAACATGGAAACACAAAGGAATATCCCATTTTTGCACACCATGGAAGCACAGAAACATGGAAACACAAAGAAATATCCATTTGTGCACACCATGGAAGCACAGAAACATGGAAACACAAAGGAATGTCCCATTTGTGCACACCATGGAAGCACAGAAACATGGAAACACAAAGGAATATCCATTTGTGCACACCATGGAACCACAGAAACACAAAGGAATATCCCATTTGTGCACACCATGGCAGCACAGAAAGGAAACACAAAGGAATATCCATTTGTGCCCACCATGGAAGCACAGAAACATGGAAACACAAAGGAATATCCCATTTTTGCACACCATGGAAGCTGTCCAGGCCTCACCCAGCAGCTCCTCCATCCCCTGGAACAGCCTAATGTGGGAATTAAAAAGTCTCTGAGAGCCCACAGGAGGATTTATGGATTAGGTGGGATTTATACACTTGGCTCCAGACATTATAAGGATTAAAAAAGGGATCTCAGCAGAGGCAGGACCTCACCTTCTCCAACCCAGTGACACACAAGTCACTTTGGAGATTGCATTGTACAGGACATTAAGGAGGCTTTAAAGTGAAAGGGGCACTGTTTAAATGGGATATTGGGAAGCAATTCCTGCCTGGGATGGTGGGAAGGCCTCGGAATGGAATTCCCAGAGAAGCTGTGGCTGCCCCTGGATGTGCCCAAGGCCAGGTTGGATTTGGTTTGGAGCAACCTGGGACAGTGGGAGGTGTCCCTGCCCATGGGATAGGATGATTTTTAATGTTCCTTCCAACCCAAACCTTTCTGGGATTCTAATTCCCATTTCATGAATTATTCTGTGCAGATAAAGGGCCCAATGAATCCCTCTGCTGCCAGGAATTCCTCTTTGTTCATGGTGCATCTCTGCTCTGGACACATTTTATGACAAACTCACCCCAGTGACATTTCTGAGTTTGATTTCCACAAGGAAAAATCTGCTTTATACAATTCCCATTTGGGCAGCAAAGGAGCCAGCTCCCAGGTGGATTCTGGGCCAGGTCAAGCCCCAGGCATTACCATGTCCTCCTGCTCCTTCTCCAAACACAGATCAAAACTAGAACTGGACCCAGACTCAATCATGTATCTCAGCCCGTACTTGCTCCAGAGCCTGCTCTCCACTTCTTCCTCCTGTTGGCTAAGGAAAAAACAGCCCTTTAGGAACCTTTCCCACCTGTGATTCTTGCCAAAGCCAGATTCCCAAACAAAAACCCCTTTTACCTGTGGTTTTATCCCTCAACACCCCCCCATGTTTCCCATGATAACCTTTGTCCACTCCCTTCCTCTCCTTTCCCATGATATTCCTTTAGGGCTTTTTAGTATTAAAGCTTTTTGATGGTTATTTTAAAACTTTCCAGGACCTTTTAAAGGTCCACATCAAACCATACTAACTCTGCTCAGTCCTATCCCCTTGTTTGAACCTTTAATCCAGGTTGGAGGGAGCTTGGAGCAGCCTGGGATAGTGGGAGGTGTCCCTGCCCATGGAATGGGATGATCCTTAAGGTTCTTCCCAACCCAAACCACTCTGAGATCTCTGGACTTACTTTAAAATCACTTTGAACTGTCTAAACACCTCCTGGATCTGCCTGACATTCACAATCTGAGGAAGAGAGGTACAAAGCCATCAGTTTTGGTATTAATTATATAAAGGAGTTCCAAATAAATCTGTTTAAAGGGTTTTAAGATTAAGGAAAAGTCTCCTGGAGATGCCAAACCAGCAAAAATTGAATGAAAACAAGAAACAGACATAACAAAGCAAAAAACAATTCTGTAGTGGTTTTGGGGTGAAAAATAGCCTCTTCAAAAAACATTGTCAGTGCTCCTCTCTTGGAGGAAAAGAGGATGGAATCAGGATTTAAGTCTTTCTTTCATTACTTACATCGATTTCCTCAATGACTCCTCTGAGGTATTTCTGGACTTGGGATTTGATTTCTGCTCTCTGGGCTGTAGTCAGGGGGTTGTAACTCATCAAGGAATTATCTGTCTGAAAAAAAAAATATTGGAAAACTGAGAATCAGGGAGTTACAAACAGCTGAGGGAGCTGGTGAGAACAACAGGGACAAAGCTTTGGGCAGGTCCTGTCGTGGTGGGATAAGGAGTGACAGCTTTAAACTAAAAGAGGGGGGATTCAGGATGGATTTAAGGCAGGAATTCCTGGCTGGGAGGGTGGGCAGGCCCTGGCACAGGGTGCCCAGAGCAGCTGGGGCTGCCCCTGGATCCCTGGAAGTGTCATGGACAGGGCTGGGAGCAGCCTGGGACAGTGACAGGTGTCCCTGCCATGGCAAGAGTGGGGTGGGATGGGCTTTAAGGTCCCTTCCAATCCAAACCATTCTGGAATTCTGTGATTCCACTGGTGTGGCAAACACCTGGAATTGCTGTGCCCATTTCTGCTTGGGATTGTCATCACCTGACTTGGCAGGAGATGGGATTTGGGAGCAACAAACCAAGAGAAGAGCTTCAAGAGTCTGGGACGAAGCCAAACTCCACCTCCAGTGGCTGGGGATTGAAATTCCAACTCCATCCCTCTGTGTGGGACCTTCTGAGGTTTCCCTGAGCCTCAGAGGATGGTGCTGGGAACAGAGGGAAGGACACAACCCCACTGGACAGTGAGTTCACTGCTCCTCACCAAGCTGTTCTGCATGATCAGCTCTTGCTTCAGGAGCTGGATCTCCTCCTCCAGAACCTTCACTGAGGCCTAGCAGGGAAAAAAAAGGTCGAGCAAACCACTAAATTATATTGGAAAAAAAAAAAAAAACTTGCTAAAAGCAACACTGGAGAACATCTCACTGAGTTTTAATGGGATGATTTCCTGGTCTGGAATTGCAGGGACCATCAAATTCCAGGATCTGGAATATCACCCTGGAAGCCAAGCATTGTGCAGGGCTCACCTCTGAACTCAGCAGCTCTGACAGTAACTGGGACAAAGGGGAAATCTTTCTGTGCTGGATTTGACTGAATTTCTCCATACCATGGAATATCTTCAAGAATTCACTTTTTAAAATGCCTTTCCAGAAAATTGAGCACAAAAATCTTGGGATTCAGGGAGAAGTGGGCACTGAGCTGCTTTGCAGTGACCTCTGGAGCAGCAAACCACAAAGTTTCCTTTCAATTTCAGCTCCTCCAGTTTGGTTCTCACTCTGAAAGTGCACTCTAATATCCTGTGATCCCTTCCTTTAAATGATTTCCTTAATTACCCAAATTTTCTAATTGTGGAGAAGCTGTTCTGTTACCAGCAGCAACAGGGATAAAGCTGCAGGAGGACTGGAGATGATTTCCTTGCATCTCAGGGGAATAATTCACCATAAAACCTCTCTGTTGAGAGCTGAATCTCATCAGAAAAATGTGGGATGTGCAGAAGAAAGAATTCCCAGGAAGAAGTGACCACTTGCATGGTTGTGCCTTAGACCAGGGAGTCACAATTAAAAACCTATAAATAGGTTTAATATTGATCCATTTTATCACCCACCTAAAATCAGCAGTGTCAGCTTGGCTGTGGAAAGGTTGTTTATGAAACTACCTGATTTTCCTCAGGTTTTTCAGGTTCTTATCCTAAATATTAATGATAAAATTATAACATTCCCCTTTCTGCAGGCCCCTGCTGTCCATACCTCTTGGTAGAAGGGCCCGTTGGGGACAGGCTCTGCTGTCACCCAGTTCATCCTGGTGGCAAAACGGAGGGAGGACAGCTGCAAAACAAAGGTTTAAAGTAAATAAAAATAGGATACTGCCATAAATATCATTTTCCTAATCTTTCTACTTAATTCTGTCAGACCCTAAAGCAGAGAGATATAAAATCTGTGAATTGTTCCAGGTGATTCCTCCCTGTTTGCCATGGACCCAGCTCACACAGGGGGAATTTCACCCATTTGATAATTTAAAAATTATTAGGTTAAAAAATTTAGGCTAAAAAAACAACCTCTGGGAGGTCCCTCCTCATTCCTGCTCCAGCAGGGAGCCAGCTCAGCTCTGCTGTGAACTGGAGCAATTCCAGGGAGTCCATGAGGGGATGTCCCATGGAAACACATTAATAATAGTAATAGTAATAATATTAATAGCAATAATAGTAATAGCAATAATAGTAATAGTAATAATAGTAATAGTAATTATTCAATAATAATTACTATATATTATCAATATTATAATTGTATAATATGATATATTATTGTATTATATATTATTATATCATATGATAGAATATATTATTGTCTTATTAATATAGTATTACACACTATATATTGTTAAAAGTAATAAATAAAAATTAATATGGTCATTATGTTAATAATATGTTATTAATGATAAATTATAATATCTATATTAATAATCAATATATTAGTATATATTTTAATGGATTTTGTATCAATAATAATATCACAGTATAATATTATAATATAATAATATTAATGTTCATGTTAATGTCAATAATATTATTATTATTACTATTATTACTGTTATTATTGTTATTATTGTTATTGTTATATTATTATTATTGTTATTATTATTATTATTATTATTATTGCTACTACTACTACTACTACTACTACTATTACTATTATTACTATTATTATTACTATTATTATCTCTCCAGTGAGTTTAAATCCAAGCAGCTCCTGCTCTGCTCCAGGTTTTCATCTGACAGGAATTTGGATTTGAGCCTTTGGGATAAGATGAACTCCCCAAAATTTGGGATGAATTAGGCAGGAGGTTTCCCTGCCAAAACCATCCAGAGATTGTTCCTTGAACCAAGCAGGAGCAAGGCTGGATTCTGCAGGAATTCCTCCAACTCACCGTCTCTTCCATGTGCTCAGCTTCCCCATAGATGTTTGTCACCAGGACAGTGTTGCATTTTCCCCCTGAGAAAAAAATAGTAATAAAAATAAAGCAAATAATATCATTTTGGGTGATTTTTTTTGTTGTTGTTATTTCCTTTCCTGCAGCGTGTTTTCTTATGTGCTGATTAAAATACAGGAGAGACAAAAATGGAGTTGTATATTTTTTTAACAGAGTTTTTTAAGGATAAATTGTTTAATTAAGAAACGATACTTAAATTAGTTTTATTTTTAACTTGTGATCTGTAATGCGGATTTTTAAAATTTAATTACATAATATTATTTAAACTTGTGAAGAAGAAAATAAAGGATTAGCTTTTGTCTTAAAACTTTTATCCTGTTTTATATATATTTATATATTATATATTTTATAATATATATTATAAAATATATATTTATAATATATTTTTATAATATATATGAATATGTATTTATATTTTATTATATATTTATAATATAGATTATAAAATATATACTTATATATAAATATATATCTATTTATATACTTATATATTTTAAAACTTTAAACTTTAAGTTTTCTACTATGTGATATTACACACTTTTATTTAAATTATGTACATATACTTTTAGTTTTATTATTTAATTTTGGAAAGTTTTTTCTACAGTTTTAAGTTAAATGCAGTGTTTTCTTGGGGGTCACTGCCTGTTAACAAAGAAAGTCTAAAATTTTAAGTAACCAGGGTTCCAACAGAATCCCAGACTGGTTTGGGGTGGAAGGGATTTAGTGATCATCCAGTGGCACCCCTGCCATGACAGGGACACCTCCCACTGTCCCAGGCTGTTCCAAGCCCTGTCCAGCCTTGGACACTTCCAGGGAACACCCACAGCTCCTCTGGAATTCCAGCCCAGCCAGGAATTCATTCCCAATATCCCACCCAAGGCTTCTTGCAGTGTAAAGAAGCACAAAGCACACACCAGAGTGAAACTGTCCCTCCAAAGGGCACAGAAATAGGCACAGAGTGACTAAAAAGGTGAAGTTTGTGTCTCGTGGAGTGAGGATGCAGGAAGGGAATGAGGATAAAAACTCTGAGTCCCAGGTGTTGGTAAAAATTGTTTCTCAGGATGCCCAGAGCAGCTGGTGCTGCCCCTGGATCCCTGGAAATGTCCCAGATTGGACACTTGGATCACCCTGGGACAGTGGGAAGTGTCCCTGCCATGGCAGAGGAGGAACAGATGATCCTTAAGGTCGCTTCCAAGCCAAACCATTCCAGCATTCCCTGATGAAAGATGACCTTAGGACTCGCCGTGCCCATGGAAATGCCAGTCCTGCAGGAGCTGTGGGCACTCCCAGCTCTTACCCAGCGAGTCCTTGAGGACGTGGGTGAGTTTGCTCTGCCTGAAGGGGATGTGCTCCCGCTTGGGATCGGCCAGGGCGATGACCAGCTGCTCCAGGAACGTCAGGGACTTGTTGATGTAGGAGGCCTCCACCCTCACCTGGCCATCAGACTGCAATGGGGGCAGGAGGAAACAGCTCTGGTCACACACAGGACAGGGAGGCTTCCTCAGCAGGGCTGAGTTTTGATTTTGAATGCCACAGAATTAGGGAATTGCTGAAATTGGTTGGAAAAGGCTCTTGGATCGGCCCAACCATTCCCCAGCACTGCCAAGGCCACCCCTGACCATGTCCCCAGTGCCACGTCCACATGGATGTCACATCCCTCCAGGGATAGGGACTCCACCGCTGCCCTGGGCAGCTGTGCCAGAGTTGGACAGCCCTCTCCAGGAAGGAATATTCCCAAAATCCAACCTGAACCTCTCCCTGAAGCCATTTCCCCCTGTCCCTGTTCCCTGAAGCACAGCCTGACCCCTCCACTGTCCCCTCCTGTCAGGAGCTGTGCAGAGCCACAAGGTCCCCCCTGATCCCCCTTTTCTCCAGGCTGAGCCCCTTCCCAGCTCCCTCAGCCCCTCCTGGTGCTCCAGACCCTTCCCAGCTCTGTTCCCTGCCCTGTTTTTCCAAAGGGACCCAAAGGAACCTGAGGATCTCCCCCCACTCACCCCAGTCTTGCTCAGTCTCTCAGACCCTGCCAGGTCGATTAAGGTGATTTTGGATTTAAGGCATTTGTGATTGGTGTAATCTCTGGAACGACACTGAGGGAGAGGGGAAGAGAAACTGCACTTAGGGGCAGGCAAAACTGAAAAACAGGAAAAAACAGGCTGCAAAGATCCCCTTGGATCCCTATAAAATAGTTTCAATCCATAGGAACAAGGCAGGAGCTCTCACCTCAATGTATATGGTGAAGATGCAGTGGGATCTGGAGGAATTCTTATTCAGGCTGTGCTCTGATATCACTCTGTTGGTCTCACCCTGCCAATGGAGAGAAAATTCCAGGCTCAGCTCATGGAATTGTGGCTTTTTGAGGATAAGCAGGCAGTATCTCTGAGGCTCTTTCCATTTTCTGATGACTGGAAAAGCAAAGAGCTCCCCCAGCTTCAAATGGCACTGAAAATTCCCACAGGTGTGATGGGCATGGATCTGAACCTCTGCCAGGAATACAAAGGGATGTTGGAAGGAGTCTTTAAGTCCATCCCATCCAACCCCCTGGATGGGCAGGGGCACCTTCCACTGTCCCAGGCTGCTCCAAGCCCTGTCCAGCCTGGCCATGGCCACTTCCAGGGATCCAGGGGCAGCCACAGCTGCTCTGGGAATTCCATCCCAGCCAGGAATTCCCAATTCCCAATCTCCCATCCATCCCTGCCCTCTGGCAGTGGGAGCCATTCCCTGTGTCCTGTCCCTCCATCCCTTGTCCCCAGTCCCTCTCCAGCTCTCCTGGAGCCCCCTCAGGCCCTGGCAGGGCTCTGAGCTCTCCCTGGAGCTTCTCCTCTCCAGGGGAACATTCCCAGCTCTCCCAGCCATCATCACCCTCCTTGTGCTCTTTAAAAAGAAGAGGAAGCTCCTGCACATTCCAGAGCTCAGGACACCACTGGGTCATAAAAAAGGCCAGAGAAAGATTTTAAGGACAGCAGATGGCTCTGGGTGAGGATCCACCTCCTGCAGCCAGATCCAATTCTTTATCCCTGTTTTCCTCACCAACTGGAGCATCCATGAGGAAAAGATGCTGATCCCTGTAATCAAAGTTCCTTCACAAACCTCTCACCCTGAACAGCTGTGGTGTGAGTTCCAACAGCACCATGATCACATCTTTTCTTGGAGCATCTTCCAGAATCCCTGAACCAGGGACATTTTCCTTGAGACCAAGAGTTTCCAGTTTTCCTCCCCACCACCAAGAGGGGCTCAATGGCTGAACCTCCTTCCACCATTTCAGCCACCCACTCCTGCTTTTCCTTCAGCCAGCAGCCACAACCACGGGATTAAAGGGAATCTTTGGGTTCTCTTGCCTCAAAAAGGAGATGCAGAGCCTCCTCCTCGTGGCTGACAGGGTGGATGGAGAGCCCCTTGACATAAACCCCCTGGGGACCATCTATGACCGACAGCTGGTTCTCCTTACACCCCCGGCCCAGCGCCGGCGCCAGCAGGTCAAACAAGGCCTCGTTGTAGATCTCCAGGTAGGAAATTCGGACAGTCACCATGATATTGAGGAATTCTGCAGCTGACTTGAAGATCTGCACCAAGACAAAGGGTTTGTGTCCATTCACAGGGAGAGTTTTCAGTTATTTGTGGCTTTTCGGAGAAGATATTTGGGTGGATGTTGATATAAGATATAAATGGGTGTGGTATAAGGAGATGTAAGATATAAACAGAGAAGATATAAAATATCTACTTCTTAAGACATAAAAAGAAGATATAAAGATATGAAAATATATCAAGATACATAGATATAAAGATATATAAAGATATACGAAGATACAAAAAAATATACATATTAAAAGCGACTGTGGGCAAACAGTTGCTGAAAATTCCTTCTGGCCTTGTCCTGCTTGGAAATCTAAGAATGTGAAATGAGAAGGGTATAAAATATAATTAGATATCAAATACAAATAAATGCATTGAGGTGTATACAAGACATCAATTTCTGTAATATAGAGATAGATATTGATAGATAAATAGTTCTGAACAGCTCCAAGTGCATCCAGGAGTGTGTGGGGCTAAATCTGAGCTCTGAGGGCTCAGCTTGGATTTGGATTTAATGATCTTATAGAGTCATGGAATTCTGGAATGGTTTGGGTTGGAAGGGACCTTAAAGTCCATCCCATTCGAGCTCCTCCCACTGTCCCAGGCTGCTCCCAGCCCTGTCCAGCCTGGCCTTGGGCACTGCCAGGGATCCAGGGGCAGCCACAGCTGCTCTGGGCACCCTGTGCTATTGTCTCTGTGCCTTAGAGGTGTTTTTAAGTGATTTTATGACCAGTTTTAACCTGATTTCACACAATGACAGTTTGAAAACACCTCTTTTGAAGGCTTGGTGACATTTGGGGAGCAGCAGGAACTCAAACAGGAACTAAAGGGGAACAAGCTCTGAAAATGAAACTAAAACTCCCTTATTCTGTAACCATCATCTCTGGGGTAAAATGAAGGGAAAAAAAACATTAATTGTGTTCAAACACTTTTCTGTCAGCAAGGGGTGATAGAAGAGTGCTCCTTGGTGTTTCTCCCTCCTCTTTTCCCAGCCAGCTGCAGTCAGTACCTGCTGGATAGCTCTGGGGATGATCCCTCTGTTCCTGTACTCAGAGGTTGTTCCTGTCATGGTGTAGGTTTTGCCAGCTCCAGTTTGCCCATAGCACATGATGGTGCCTAAAAAAATCCAAAAGCAAAAGCATAAACTCGGGAGGGAGCCTCCAACAGAACAGCAAATGGCTCTCTGCTCAAATCCAACCTCTTGGTTTGATCAAAAGAGTGATAATTGCAATAAATCACCATTGTAGCCCTGCAAAGCTCTGGACACCAAGCCCTTTGCCACGGTCTCATAAACCATTTCCTGGGAAGTGTTGTGGAGGAGCCCATCCAGCTTGAAGGACCAGTCAGTCTGAGAGTTATTCACAGCTCCTCCCCTGGGACTCTTCTGGATGTAGATTTCGATGCTCTGCAAGCCAAAAAGAGAGGGAGATCAACTCAACAGCCCCCAGGGTTTTCAGCAGTTCAGGACCTGGGGTTAAGCAGAAAAAAAGAGCACAAATAACAGGAGTTATTTCACTGCCTTGGATGGTTCTAGATGTCCTAAAAGTATCTGGTAATGCTCTCAAATTTCTGGTGACAAATATTATAAATAAAAGGAAATGTGGTTAAGCTCATCTGTTTAACTTTCAGCGATTTTGTGCCTCAGGGAAATTAATTAAGCAAGAGAAGGCAAAGGGAGGAATTTGCATAAGAGGGGATGGAAATAGACTGTGCCAATTTGTGGTTAGCACTGGGAAATCCTCATGGATCAGCCAGCCTCAGTCCTTCGGAGGTTTTTCCTAGTGATTGTACCACAGGAATTGTTTTTTCCATCCTCACACTCTGCTGTGACAAAACCACTGCCAAGCAGGAACACAAAAACCAACACCCCCAGAACATTATCCATGGCCTCAAGGGATGGAAAAATCCTGGTTTTCCATTGGAAAAGCTGAAGCCAAACTCCAAACCTTTCCCACCTGCAGTTTCTTTGACTCTACCTTGTTGTCTGAGCCAAGCCTGATCATGTCTTGGGCAAAATGAGCAGTTGGCTTGACCCGCACGAACGCCAGGACTCGTTTTGGTGCTCTAAGGAGAGAGGAAAATAATGGAAAATAATTGGAAAATAATCCCCTTGCATTCCCTAAACTGAAATTTACATTATTTCTCAGCAAAAGGTGAGGCAGAGGAGTCAGAATTCAAAGTGAAGCATTGGCAATTATTTGCTGCAGTTTTTATTCCCCATGAAAAGCCACTGTGGGCAAAGAGTTGCTGAAAATTCCTTCCAGCCTGGTCCTGTTGGAAATCTGAGGATGTGGAAGGAGAAAAGTCAAACTGATCCTGATTTCCTGATTTCCTCGTGTGCACCAGGCCCAGGAGTGCTGCATAACACCAGTTTTCTTCCTCTCAGCCTTGGGAAGCAAAATATTTCCAGGAATGGGAGAGGGATTTTCTTTTGTCACGGGCAGAGTTTTAATTTTAAAAATAATCTAAATTTCCAGTGAACAGCTGATTTTCAATTTGCTGGAGGAAATATCCACAGCCTGGAGGATTTGCTCCAGCTGCTAAAGCCCCTTGCACTGAGGATTTTTAAATCCCTGGAAATGTGTAAATCCCACATTTTTTCCTCAAACTCTTCCTGCAGACAGCCCGTGCTCAACAATTGTGCAATAAGCAGTGACAAGTTCTGGTTTGGGACAAAATCTTTGGGATTTCTGGTACATCCAGGATGTTTGTGACCTCTCACAGTTTAGCTGCTGTAAAATGAATTGTGGGGGTTGGAGCTGAGCCAGGATTTGTTGGGTTTAAAGCAGCACAATTAAAAACCACAAAAAACCTGGTTTTTCTTCTTGTAAAAAAAATCTCCATGACCTTAACAAAAAATACTTCTCTCCCAAAATAAACTTTAAAAAAAGACAATTCTAAAAATAATAAACTAACTAAAAATTTTTGGGATAATTTCTTTACATTATCAGTAAAAAAAATAAAAAGTTGGGGGAAGAGTAGTATTCTGAAAGGTTTCTTTTAATTCTCACTAGTTTTTTTTTCCTTTAAATCACTATTAATAAAATTTTCTTTGTACCCTTTTAAAAGTTTTAAATCTATTTTACCTTTCTCCTAATCCTATCTCACAGCAAAAAATAAATACACTAGTAATTAACCAACACTAAAACCCACCAGACGCTCATCAACACATTAATTTAAAAATTTTAGAATTTAAAAAGATCATAAATGAACAAATCTAAAGGCCTGCACAGGGGAACATTTGGGGGATACCTGTGTTTTTTACCCTTGGGCTCTGTGTCAGAGAGAAGGAGGGAAATGATGCTCTCCTCGTCCTGGTCCTCATCCTGCTCCTGCTCTTGCTCTTGCTCCTGCTCCTTCTCCTTTTCCTGCTCCTGGGATTTCACAGAGACCACAGAAATTTGTCCAAAAAAAAAAAAAAACAAAACCCAAACCCATTGTTGGAGCAGTTGGGAATTATTTCTCCAAAGCAAGAAAAACAGCAGGGAAAGGAAGAAGGGAAAGCTTTTTTGGGAAAAAATCCACTAGGAATCAGAGAGATTACAAATTGTAAATAAGTGGCGTTTTCCTTGCTGCAACAGCGCCCTTTGTGGGGCTTTGCACAGGTGAGGACAGCAGCGATCATTGCTGGGAGTGGTTCTTAAACCAGGAGAGGGGAAGGAATTCCCAGAGCAGCTGGGGCGGCCCTGGGTCCCTGGAGGTGCCCAAGGCCAGGCTGGACAGGGCTTGGAGCAGCCTGGGACAGTGGGAGGTGTCCCTGCTGCTGGAATCTGAGGATTGATGATTCCAAGACTGTAAAAAGTCTCTGTCTTTCTGCCCCGTTGCCACAGAAGAAGTCATAATTTGTCTGTGCTGTTTTTCAAGGTTGTTTATTCTGTTTATCTCTAACATGTTCTGCTGCCCTGGAAGGTCTGGGACCCTGGCAGGGGTCAGGAACCCCCCTGGACAGAGCCCCCAGAGACACTGGCTGTGATCTCTGTCCATGGAAAAGAGTTTTCAATCTTACAGAATGAATTACCAGCTCTAAGTGTTTGATATAAGTAATAATTAAGTGTGGCACGGGTGCTAAAGTAAAATTTTAGGATTCTAGATTAGGGGTTCAAAGGGGACAAGATGGAGGAATTGGGTGTGCCTTGTCCTTTTCCTCCTTCTTCATGCCCTCCATGTTTCACTGTGGTGTTGGCATTTTTCTGTTGGTTCAGGCTGGGGACACACTGTCCAACGTAGGTGACAGATATTGGCACGTTATTGTAAATCCAGCACAGGTAGTTTGTGGTATTTAATGTTTGTACCATCCCACTGAGGGCAGAGCCCCACACGCTGCCCTGCAGGACAGAGCTGCGGCAGGGCAGCAGAACATGTTAGAGATAAACAGAATAAACAACCTTGAAACCAGCACAGATTAATTATGGCTTCTGCTTTGGCAGCGGGGCTGAAAGACAGAGACTTTCTACAATCTCAGAATCATCAATACCTCAGATTCCGACACCTGCCATGGCACTGGGTGGGTTTGAAGGTCCCTTCCCACCCAAAGCACCCCAGGATCTGGCAGGAATTACCGCTGGTTCACTCTCTGCTTTGGATGCAAAACTTTCACTCTTTTCCAGCCCCTCGGAGCTCTCCTGCTCCTCTTCCTCCTGCCAGGGAAAAACAGCCCCAGTCCCACGTGAAAAACACAGGGCATGACCCACACATCTCCACAGCCTTGCGAGCGGGAGGCTCCTCTTCCCACAGGTCAGATTTTGGCAGGACTTTGGGGAAAACCCCTCAGGAAGGGCTGGGAGCTGTCCAGGGAAGCTAGGGCTGCGCCTGGATCCCGGCAGTGTCCCTGGCCAGGCCGGACACTGGGGCTGGGAGCACCCTGGGCTAGCGGAAGGTGTCCCTGCCTGTGGCAGAGGGTGGAATTGGATGATCCGAAAGGATCCCAAACTGAATCACGCTGTGTTTTCCTCCAGTGCACCTCCCGAGGCGCCATGCCCGGGGGGAGGGGGGCGATGCCTGGGGACTGATGCGGGGCTGGTGATGGGATACGACCTCAGATCACCCCCTGAGGAGGAGAATGCGACCCCCCGGGCACCCCCTGGGCCATGTCCCACCTGCGACCCCCCTTGAGACAATTCCGGCGTGGCGTCCGGGGTCGCCATGGCAGCGCCCACTTCCGGGTTCTCTATGGCAACGGCTACTTCCGCTCCCTCCCGGAAGTGGCCCCCGCGTACGGCGGCCGGGCGGGGCCAGCGCGCGGCGGGGGCGAAGCGGGACGGGAGTGGCCGGGACGATGCTGGAAGCGGCGGCGGCGGCGGAGCCGGAGCTGGATCCCGAGGATCTGGTGCATTTCTCGGTGGGAGACCTGCCCAGCCGCGGCTATGGAGTGATGGGAGAGATCCGGCGGCAGGGAAAGCTCTGCGATGTGACGCTCAAGGTGCGGCCCGGCCCCTCGGGGGCGGCGGTGGAGGGGGGGGGGCACCGGAGCCCTGAGGGGACCGAGCGGGGCTGAGATGGGGATGAGGGACCCCGACCCTTCAGGGGGGCTGAGAGACCTCGAGGGACTCCCCCGGCTCCTGAGCGGGGACCCCGGTCCTTGAGGGGACACTGAGGGGGGACCTCGGCCCCTGAGGGGTGGCGGGTTTTGGGGAGGGGGATGCTGAGGGGGATCCTTAAAGGGGGATGCTGAGGGGGATCCCTTCAGGGGGATGCTGAGGGACCCCCCCCCCATCATTCCTGGGAATGCTGAGGGGCCTCAAGGGCTCCTCAAGAGCCCCCAGACCCCTGAGGAGGGACCCCAACCCTTACCAGAGGCGGCTGAGCGACCCCCAAGTCTCTTTCCCAGAGGGAAGGAGGCAGCTGGGGTTCCCCAGACCCTTTTGGTGGGGGATAAAGGGGATGGGAGAGGGAGCTGGGGTTCCCCCTTCCCACGGGTTTGGCAGCAGAGACAGAGCTGAGACCTCTCCCAAAGCCCCTTTGTGGGGTGTCAGGGACCTTCCCAGCCCTGCGGGGTCTGTGGATCCAGGTTTAGGGACCATTCCCTAGGGAACCATTATTCCCTTATAGGAAACATCCCTCCTGAGCGTTCCAAAATTCATCCCCGAGCATGGTAAGTGCTGAGGATGGTATCCCTGGCTCTGCAGGGCTGGCAGAGTGTCCTGTGGCAGGCAGGAGCTGCTGGAATCCCTCAGGATTTCTGGAATCCATCAGGATTTCTGGGATCTGTCAGGATTGCAGAGTGGCAGGAGCTGCTGGAATCCCTCAAGATTTCTGGAATCCCTCAGGATTTCTGGGATCCCTCAGGATTTCTGGGATCCATCAGGATTGTGGAGTGGCAGGAGCTGCTGGAATCCCTCAGGATTTCTGGGATCTGTCAGGATTGCAGAGTGGCAGGAGCTGCTGGAATCCCTCAGGATTGCAGAGTGGCAGGAGCTGCTGGAATCCCTCAGGATTTCTGGAATCCCTCAGGATTTCTGGAATCCCTCAGGATTGCAGACTGGCAGGAGCTGGTGGGCTGGGAGCCACACGCAGCTCTGAGTCACTGCAGAATTAACTCCGTGCTTTAATTAAACAGGGAAGGTGCTGCCTGCCTACTCACCCTGAAACCTGCCAGGGGGCTGGGCCTGCCAGGATGTGGGATGGGGAGCATTCCATGGGATGGGGAGCATTCCATGGGATGGGGAGCATTGCATGGGATGGGGAGCATTCCATGGACACGGGGACTGCTTCATCCCCGGGAGAGGGGCTGAGGCTGGGGGTCCTCCTTGGCCTTCTGCAGGGTAAAACTGGTGACAGGATGGGCTGGAACCTGCAGGAATTCTGTGTCAAAGCTGCTTTGGGGTGCAGGGTGTAGTGTTTTTAGGATTAAACTGGCTGTTGGTGTGGCAGGAGGAGGTGACCAGATCTTGGCATTCCCACATTTCTGGGAGACGAGGCGAGGAGGTTTATTATCCCAGTCTTATCCTGGATAAAATCCTCACCATTGTTTATAAAATTCCTGTGAATAATTATTCATTTGTGTGGGTTTTCCATAGCAAAGAGCTGTTTAAATCCTCTTTATCCCTACAGAGGAAAGATCAAAAACCGTCACAGACCAGTTTGGGATGGGAGGAAACTTAAGGATCATCCAGTGGATGGGTGGGACACCTCCCACTGTCCCAGGCTGCTCCAACCTGGTCTTGAGCACTTCCAGGGATCCAGGGGCAGCCCCAGCTGCTCTGGGAATTCCATCCCAGCCCCTCCCCACTCTCACAGGGAAGAATTCCCTCCCAAAATCCCCAGGAGAGATGCCAGCAGCACCTGCTGAGTTGTCAGTCCTCTGTCCATGTTGTTTTAAGCATTCCAGCTTTCCCTCCTGCACCCACAGCTTGGAATTCCAAGCGTTTCATCCATTTGTCTGGGGTCATGCTGTGAAAATATCCCTCCCTGTGCTGCTTCTGCCTCTGGCCATGGCTTTTCCTGGTGGTGGGATTAGTGCAGCCATTCCCAGGAACAGGCTGGCTGCTCCAGCTGCTGGGGATTTAAGCAGGAGTTTGTCCTCTGGAAGTTGGAGGTGGCTTTGGGTGACTGAGGCACCCCAAAATCAGCCAGCACAAACTGGGAAGGTTTTCCCACTGGAAATCCAGGCTGGGGTTCCAGCAGGGACAGAGTTTATGGGATTCTTACTCAGGAGTAAGGGAGGAACGTGAAGGTCATGGAGCTGCTCCAGGGCTGGAGCCAGGCTGGGAGAGCTGGGAATGTTCCCCTGGAGAGGAGAAAATTCCAGGGAGAGCTCAGAGACCCTTCCAGGGTCTGAAGGGGCTCCAGGAGAGCTGGAGAGGGACTGGGGACAAGGGATGGAGGGACAGGACCCAGGGAATGGCTCCCACTGCCAGAGGGCAGGGATGGATGGGAGATTGGGAATTGGGAATTCCTGGCTGGGATGGAATTCCCAGAGCAGCTGTGGCTGCCCCTGGATCCCTGGGAGTGCCTGGGTCAGTGGGAGGTGTCCCTGTCCATGGCAGGGGTGTCACTGGATAATCCTTGAGATCCCTCCCAGCCCAGCCCATTCCTGGATTCTCTGATAAAAGTTTGGAGAAACATTCCAAGTCCAACCCAGAGGAACCTCCAGGTGCTCCCACACCACTGCAGTGAATTTATTCCCCTTTTTTCCACTCCTGCTACGTTTTTTTCTGTCCCATCTCTAAACCAGAAGCTTTCCAAACACCCCTTTGTCCCAGAAGTTGGATCCTGACGTGCCCAATGCTCTGCCTCATGGATTTGGGGAGTTCTTTTCTCTCCCTGTCTCTTTAAGAGCTGCAGGTCAGGGCTGCTCCTGATGTTCCCTCCGAGCTCCCTTTGGAGCCTCTCCGAAATGTTTAATTAAATATTCATTTGCTAGGAGCACACATGGATGGACTGCAGGGAGGAGGGGAGGGAGGAGACACACCTCAGTCTGTGGTTAGTCCTTTTCCTTTGGAAAAAAAAAAAAAAAAAAAAGTAGGAATTTTGCTTAGCAAAGCTACATTTCCTCTTTCTTCTCTGAGAATCACTGGGCTGGGTGTCGGTGTGGCCATAAAATATCCAACCCAACCCTTCTCCCCAGCTGATCCCCATCCCAGCCGGGTTCTGGAAGGGGATCTGTGCTTTCCTCCTCATCCACTCCTGGTGCTGGTGGAGAAGGTGATGGAGGTTCCAGCAGGGGCAGGGAAACACCAGGGCTGGAATAATCACAGAGAGAGCAGAAATGAGGCTCCTGAGCCTCTTTTCTCTTCTAATTTGGTGGGGTTTGAGGCTTTGAACTCCAGCTGTGGACCAGCCAAGGGGTAGAATTCCTCTCTCAGAACCTCTCCTCCTCATTTTTAGTGGGTTTCCAGGCTTCTCCCCTTTGCAGCTCACAACTAAACACTGCAAAAACCCCAAGAATGTTTGGGGCCATTCCCTGAGCTGCAGATCCTGGTTTTTAACAGCACAAAAGAAGCTCCTCGGTGCTGGTGTTCTTCCTGGAGTTGTTTCATCCTTGCAGGATGAAAGCAGCCTGGGCAGCTTTGTTTTCTGGGATGTGCTGTGTGTGCTGCAGGCCAAGGTCCAAACACTCTCCAGGGACACATCAGAGGCTGCTGGAATGCACAAACCAGGGCAAACGGATCCATCCTATTGCTTCCTTATAAATTGAGAGGGAATAAATCCCTTCCTACCTCCTGCTGGCTCCCACTGCAGCTGGAGGAGAATGTGCCAGGCTGGCACCTCCAGAAATCCTGACCAAACTGTGGCAGGAGGGAAGGGTTGTGCCTCCCCAAATCCTTGGAGAGCGGAGCTGATGTGAGCTTCTCTTGCTGCTGCAGATCTGAGCCACTCCAATGCCATTTTTCCATGACTAACTCCAAGACTAATTAGAAAATTCTCCTAAAATATAACCCAGGTCTGGCAAACTGAAATAATTCCCAGCTGTGGAGAGGGTACTATGTTTGGTGTACAATCCCAATGGCACCCATCCTGATCCCAGTTTTTCCAGAGCAGACTGTTAACTCCAAACCCCCCTGACTGGAGCAGCTGCACCCCCCAGAGCTGCTGCAGAGGTGGGGGAGCCTCTGGATAAGTGGAATTCCAGACGTCTCAGGCTGCCTGCCTGATCCCAGCAGGATCCTTGACAACTCAGTGCCTGTCTGTTCTGCAGCATGTTTGGGAGATCCTCCAGGAAAACAGCCCTGGAAAGAGAGGGAATATCTGTTTTATGGGACAGGCTGGAAGAGCAGATGATCCACTGTGCACAGGAGAGCTGCAGGATGAGGATGTGATTCCAGCCTTGTCACCCAGCAGACAGGAATTCTTTGGGATTCTGCCTGGATGTGATCCCCCCGAGCTCTCAGCTGCCATCAGCTCTCCCATTACAGAAAACATGAGGATTTTTAGTTCCAGGATAACACAAAATTCCTTTTTGCTGTCCCTGAGGAGGGCAGGGCTGAGCTGATCCCCTCAGGATGTTCCCTGTCCATGTGGGAAGTGGAGGGACAGGAATTCCAAAAAGGAGTTGGGTTTCTCTGAGCTGGCAGGGAATTCTCTGGGAGTGTGGCTTTGCTGTACACCCAGAGGAGATGTGTCCTGTGCTTCAAAGGAATTGGTCACCATTCTCATGGAATCCTGGAATGGTTTGGGTTGGAAGGGACCTTCAGGATCATCCCATTCCAGCCCTGCCATGTACAGGGACACCTCCCACCATCCCAGGCTGCTCCCAGCCCTGTCCAACCTGGCCTTGGGCACTGCCAGGGATCCAGGGGCAGCCACAGCTGCTCTGGGAATTCCATCCCAGCCAGGAATTCCTAATTCCCAAGATGCCATCCATCCCTGCCCCCTGGCAGTGGGAAGCCTTCAGTATTCTCTCTTTCCTGCTGCCCACACTGGGGGATCAACCCAGGCACGGGGGATTCAGGCCAGGGAACGTGGAGCTCCTCATCCACCCACAGCCCCAAATCCTTCCCTTCTCACTGTCCCCCCAGCCTGGATTTGTGTTTGGGATTGTCCTGATCCAGCTGCATCCCGTTACCTCTTCCTGGCAAAACAGGGCTGGGAGGGGTTGGACACCAGCTCTGCTTCTGCTCTGGCCTCTCCGTGCCCTCAGTGCCAACCTGCCCACAGAAAAGATGGATTTGGGGGTGTTTCAGACCTTTGCAGCACAAAACTCAGCGAGTTCTCCGCGCTGCAGGGCGGTGACGTCAGGAGCACAAGAAATGCCTTTCTCCCACCTACACCCTTTTCCTTGGAGAAAGGCTCCTTGTGCCCTGGAATTTGTTCATTGGAGCTGTGGGGGTGTCTGGGGCCAGATTCCTTTGTCACCCTCTCAGAGACACGTCAGAAGAGAATTCCAGGATTCCTGAGGTCAGGAGGGATGCTTGCAAAGTTCCTTCTTCTGGGAAACAGAATCTTTTGCCTTAAAAGCAAAGGACCTAAAGTTAGAAATTGTAAAACAGAACATCCTGGAATGGTATCAGGAAGAGGATGAGCTCTTTCCCACTTTCTCCTTAGGTGACTGCACCAGGAAAGTGCATTAATTTAGTCATGGAAAGGGAGAGCCTTTGGCTCTGGAGGAAGGGAGCACTTTGGGAAAGAAGAGGATGAGCTGAATGGACTCATGCTTGGAAGGATTTTCCATATTCCACAGGAAAATCCTGTCCTTTGCCTGAGCAGGAAATGCAGCTGTTCCTTGTGAAGCGCTGATGGAATGAACTCAGTGATGCTTTTAGAGCAGAGATCCCAATTTCTCCATCTCCCCAAGGGCTCCCCACCATTCCAGGAGCGAGTTCCAAAGAGAAGGAACCCCGGCTTTTGTCTTGTCCAGCAGCAAGGAATATTTCCCAGGCTCTTTGCTGGTGCAGCTCCATGAATCCTGATGATCTACAGGGACCATTCCCAGTCTGGAGCACCTGGAGGGGCAGCAGTGCCCAGAGCCAAGGGATTTTCCCAATTTCCACCCTGACTTCCCCTGGTCCAGCCTGAGGCCATTTTTCTCCTCCTGTCCCTGTTCCCCAGGCTGTCCCCTCCTGTCAGGAGCTGTGCAGAGCCACAAGGTCCCTCCTGATCCCCCTTTTCTCCAGGCTGAGCCCCTTCCCAGCTCCCTCAGGAGTTTTCCAGCCCCTTCCCAGCTCTGTTCCCTTCCCTGGACACCCTCCAGCTCCTCAATATCACTCTTGTCACAGGGGCCCAGAGCTGCCACCTGGGTTCTGTAAATTACAGTTACTTTCTGAAATAAGGGCCTTTTTCTCCTCCTTGGGTCACACTACAGGCTTGGGGTTTGAGTAAATATAACCTTGGTGTTGAAATTCCTGTTATCTTTAGTTATAAAGATAATTTTGCCTATAAATAGAAGGTCACTGTATGCATTTGAAGCAGGTGTTTCACTTTAAGAGGTGCCTGTTCAGTTTTAGCACCACGTTTCATTTATTAAAAAGCTGAAATGAGATTTGGACAGTTGTGATTTTTGGCAGCTTGGGCTTAGGGGGAAATGAAAGTCAAGTAAAACGTTGCTTTTCTTGCACACTCAGCCTGAATGGGAGCACTCAGCCAAACAAACCAAATGAACTTTTCCAGTTAGAGTGAATTCCTTACAGGATTTCAGAGATAAGAGGAGGCCTTGTTCTCTCACCTTTCAGAAACAGCAAAAGGAGAACTGGAGAGTTTCTGTGTGTCGGGATGTTGGAGACGCACGGGAAGGGATTTCCCAGCAGCACTGAGGTGTATCAATAGTGGGATTTATTATTGATAAATCAGTGGGTTGGGCCAGCAGCAGCAGGGGATGGAATGGCCTCACCCAGGGGTGAGGGATGGGCTGGAAGTGCTGCTGAGCAGGTCGGGGTTCCTCCAGGCTGGAATGTGGACAGGCCAAGCAGGATTTGTCCCCGTGCTCACCCAGGCTGTGGCTGCTGTGTGTGGTGGGGATTGGAAAGATAGAAATCCTCACAAACACAAAAGAGTTTGATTTACAGCCTTAGGAGGAGCCTAGAGTGATGTGGAAGCAGACAATGAACAGAGAAATCATAAACTTATGTTTCTGTAGTTATAAGTAAGAATATACCTTAAATAAGTAAGAAAATGTGTTAGTTAAGATCATGAAGTGTTTTATAATATAATAATGTAGTAATGTGATTATATAGACTGAACTAAGAGTTGAGATATGAATATGTGTAAAATATGTGTATGTGTATACATATAATAAGACCTTATTAGACAAAAGTATCCAGATTACAGTAGAAAAAAAATAAAGATAGTAAAAAACCAAAATATAAAAAAACAAAACATACTCTATAACTTTTTGGTTAAAAAAACCAAAACATACTCTATAACTTTTTGGTTAAAAAACCAAAACATACTCTATAACTGTCCATTGGATTAGAAAATTATATACTGTCTTACAACAAAGAATTTATAACCATCTTAGACTATGGCTGACCACTTTCTATCTTATAAATCTCATAACCTTTAAGATTGATGTTATCTAAACAATAAATCGTTCTTAATCTGATGGCAATCCCCTCCCTTCAATTAATACAACAATAACTACACTGTGCCAGCCCTTCCCACTGGGAATTCCCAAACCCAGAGCTCCAGCAGAGAGTCCTGAGGGATTTCCCCATCCTGAGCAGCACCTCAGGACACTCTTAACACATACACACAAAAGCACATTTTAGCCAATAAATTGAGTAGCAAAAAAACTACTAGCCAATTAGAGTTAAACACAACATCTGTAAAAACTGTATCAAAATGAGTTATGTAAATTAAATATTAACTTTTCCTACAGAAAAAAACCTGAGTGCCATCTGCTTTATTGCAACAGGCTTGGATGCTGCATGTTGGAATCCAAAATGCAGGGAATTCTCAGAACTTTGGGCCTGTGAGCCAAAGCTTAGAATTAAACCCAGGATTTGATCTGAGACCTTGGAAAAGGCTCCCAAACTGAGGTACTAGAGGTGAGAATGTGGATTTGTGGTTTAAAGCAGAGACACATTAAGCAAAATAAAGGAAAGATTAGAGTTTTAGAGTTTTAGATATAAAAATAAAAGTAGTTAGAGGTAAACAATAAGTTTAGAGTGTCATACTGTAAGTTTGTGTGCCATAACATGATTGGCTAAGAAAGCTCACACTGCAGCATGGGTCTGTAAGAGAAAATATTTAAGGATATAATATTAATATTTAGGACGTTTCTTCCTAGGGAGGTGGTGGAATCACCATCTCTGGATATGTTTAAAAAAAGACTGGACTTGGCACTTGGTGCTATAGTCTGGTTGTGGTGTTAGGGCATAGGTTGGACTTGATGGTCTTAGAGGTCTCGTCCAACCTCATTATTCTGTGATTCTGTGACATAATTAAGGATATAATATTTAAGGACAAAATATTTAAGGTCAAAAACATAAATATCCTTGTTGGCAGTGTTTTATTGGTCAATAAATCCGTAAAAGGTCTTGTGAGTAAGTTGTGACCTTCATGCTGTGAAGATGTCAGCTCACTCTTCCTGCCTGTGTAGAGGATAGGAAAAATAAACCACATCAATAAAATAAAACAACTCCGAGGTCCCATCTGAAATTCCTTCCAGAACTCCCCAGGGGTGAATTGCAGCTGCAGGAATCCCTGGAGCAGCACTGGTGCTGATCCCTGTTCTCCTGCTTTAGGTGGGGGACCATAAGTTCAGCGCTCACCGGATCGTGCTGGCAGCTTCCATCCCTTACTTCCACGCCATGTTCACCAACGACATGATGGAGTGCAAGCAGGATGAGATTGTCATGCAGGGCATGGATCCCAGGTAAAATTCCCAGGGAAATCCCAGGGACCACCACTGCCCTGCCTCGTTGTGCCTGCAAGGCTCACAGCCTGTTCTCAGTGTGAGTGATCCCACAAAACACCCTGCTGTTGGCAGAGTGCTATCCCAGCTGGAACTCGCTGCATTTTCTGCCCTTTCTCCCTGTTTCCAGTGCACTGGAGGCTCTGATCAACTTTGCCTACAATGGTCACCTGGCCATAGACCAGCAGAACGTGCAGTCCCTGCTCATGGGGGCGAGTTTCCTGCAGCTGCAGAACATTAAGGACGCTTGTTGCACCTTCCTCAGGGAGAGGTGAGTGGAGCTGGGGGGATCCTGGGGGAATTCCAGGGGAATTCTGGGGGGATTCCAGCTGCTCCCCAGCAGCAGTGAGGTTCAGTCACCTGTGTCCAGCTTGGGAGGAGCAGGATGTGTCCTTCTAGCAGGATGAGGAGTGTGCATCCCAAAACTTGGCATCTGTAGAGTTACAGAACACAAAATGGGTTGGGAGGGATCTCAAAGCCCACCCAGTGCCACCCCTGCCATGGTAGGGACACCTCCCACTGTTCCAGGCTGCTCAAAGCCCCAGTGTCCAACCTGGCCTTGGGCACTTCCATGGATCCAGGGGCAGCCACAGCCCCTCTGGGAATTCCATCCTAGGGCCTCTCCACTCTCCCAGCCAGGAATTCCTTCCCAATATCCCAGTGGGAAGCCATGCCCCCCTTCTCCTACCATTCTCAATCCCTTCAGAATAACCTACAGGGTTATTCTGGGGTTATTCCCCTTTATGGGGACACAGTAAAAAACCTTGGCCTGCCACAAGAATGAAAACTCAGAGCAAAACTAAGGAGACATTTCCCTTTTTGAGAGCCCATCCTGGCAGGAATTGCCCTTCCTGCTGCCGTGTGTGCTAAAGGAGAGGAACACAGTGCTTCAGCCCAGGAGCTGGACAGGAAACGGTGACAGAGCCCTAAATTGGTCCCAGGTTTTTCAATTTCCTCACTGGTGTTTGGCTGTGAGGCTGTTCCAGCAGTATGGCGTGGAAATGGAAAGCTGGGATACTCCCTGTGCACATTCCACGTGGATTCTTAGCCCTGCCAGGGAGTCTGACATGTTCATTTTTCCCAGCCTCACTTCTCTGCAGCTGCTCAGGGCATTCTGTGGCATGATGTTAAACACACCCACCAAATACAGGGATTGGCCACCAAAATTCTCCCAAATCCACCAGGAGCAGCCAGGTGTCCTAAGTGAAGTCCTGGTTTTGAGTGCACAGCTGCCACTTTGGTTAATAACCAAAAATTAGTGGATTCTGGCCACCCTGGAGAGCTGGGACATGGACGCTGAGCTCTCCTTCTCAAGTGGAATTGAGAATTGGGATATTTTTAGGCAGCTGTGTTGTAACCAAGCCCTCGGAGTCACCCTCATGTGACAGTTCCCCACCAGCAGCAGAAAGACCTGGAGCTGCTGAGAGACCCAGGGGAGGGCCAGAGCTGCTCCAGGGCTGGAGCCAGCCTGGGAGAGCTGGGAATGTTCCCCTGGAGAGGAGAAGCTCCAGGGAGAGCTCACAGCCCTTCCAGGACCTGGAGGGGCTCGAGGAGAGCTGGAGAGGGACTGGGGACAAGGGATGGAGGGACAGGACACAGGGAATGGCTCCCACTGCCAGAGGGCAGGGATGGATGGGAGATTGGGAAGGGATTCCTGGCTGGGAGGGTGGGGAGGAACAGGCACAGGGTGCCCAGGGAAGCTGTGGATGCTTCCAGAGCCACCTGGATCTATGCAATGCCTCTTTGGCAGGGACAAGGGGACATTTGGGGTTTCCATCCTCTGGCTCTGCCTTGGATTCGCCTGGAGCTCCCTGTGCAGATCAGCTCCTGGCTGAGCTGGAATCAGCCATCACTGGAGAGGACACATCTTCCAGTGCACTGTGTGTCCTCCTGTGCTTCCTGGAATCCTGGGATGGTTGGGTTGGAAGGGACCTTAAATCCCATCCCATTCCACCCCTGCCGTGTGCAGGGACACCTCCCGCTATCCCAGGTTTCTCCAATCCCCAGTGTCCAACCTGGCCTTGGACACTTGCAGTGATCCAGGAGCAGCCATCTTCTCTTCCATGAACCTGACATTGCTGTTGCTCTCCTCCTCCCCTTTTCCAGGCTGCATCCCAAGAACTGCCTGGGTGTGCGGCAGTTTGCTGAGACCATGATGTGCACGGTGCTCTACGACGCTGCCAACAGCTTCATCCACCAGCACTTCGTGGAGGTCTCCATGTCCGAGGAGTTCCTGGCCCTGCCCTTCGAGGATGTCCTGGAGCTCGTGTCCAGGGACGAGCTCAACGTCAAGTCCGAAGAGCAGGTGGGTGTTGTAAACCCAGTGGGAAGAAATGAGGATGTCTGACTCAATTCAGAAGGTTGAATTATTTCTTTATTATAACTATGCTAAAATACATTAATATGCTATATAAAAGGAGGATACTAAAACTACATACTACTTTCTCTGACTCTAACTCTCACACAACTCGTGACCCTCTCTGAGAGTCCAGCCCCAGTTGGATTGGGTTGGATTGGATTGGATTGGATTGGATTGGATTGGATTGGATTGGATTGGATTGGATTGGATTGGATTGGATTGGATTGGATTGGATTGGGTTGCATTGGATTGGATTGCATTGGATTGCATTGGATTGCATTGGATTGCATTGGATTGGCCACCAGGCTCAAACAATCCTCACCAGAATCCAACCAAGCAATCACTCCAGGTAAACAATTCTCCAAACACATTCCACATAGGAAAAACAAGGAGCAGAAATAGAAATTGTTTTCTCTTTCATTTCTCTCTGTGCACCTCTATGAAAAATCTTGAGAGGGAGAGAAATGTGCTTGCCACAGGTGGGTACCTGGTGTAGGTGTTCACTGAGTAGGGCTTGGCCTTGAGGGGTTTCTTTCTGCTTGGGAGTGGAATGGGAATGGGAATGGGAATGGGAATGACCCTTTTCCTGGGCTGAGTGAGGCTGAGATGTCCTGGCACAGTGAGGACACTCAGAGGTGCTGGACAGAGCTGTGATGGTTTCCTGTGCCTACTCCAGACTGACTTATTCCTAAAGAAACAGAAGGCAGGGCTTTTATAGGATCACAGAATCACAAAGGTTGGAAAAGCTCTCAGAGAGGATCGAGTCCAACACGTCCCCCAGCACTGCCAAGGCCACCACTGACCTATGTCCCCAAATGCCACATCCACATGGCTTTTAAATCCCTGCAGGGATGGGGACTCCACCACTGCCCTGGGCAGCTGTGCTGCATCTGGATAACCCTTCCCATGAGGGAATTTTTCCAAATTCCCACCCAAACCTCTGCTGGGACAACATGAGGCTGTTTCCTCTCCTCCTGTTCCTTGTTCCCCGGGAGAAGAGCTGGAATCCCACCTGACTGCACCCTCCTGACAGGGAGTTTGTGGGAGTGAGAGGAGTTTAGGGTGTTCCCCCAGCCTTGAGAATCCATGGGTGTGGGCTGAGAGTGAGCAGGGAAAATGGAGCCTGTCCTTGAGCCTGGAAATCTGTCCTGCTGTTCCTGAGGAGGTGACAAAGGCAGAGCAGACCTTCAGCTTCTCCTTGTAGGGTAAAATGTGCTTCTTTAATCAGGCTTAGGGAGGGAGGGGAACCTGCCCCACATTCCAGCCACATTCCTGTATCATACCAAGAATTCCTCGCTCTGTTTTCCCCAGAGCAGGTAGGATCCAAAGAGTCCATCCTGGGAAGTGTTCCCTTGCCCTTGCACCACCCTTCAGAAATTCCAGTAGCATCCCGTAGAGTGGAAGAAAGTTGGTTTGGGGTTTTTAAACCCTGTGGTGCTGGATGATCCTTGAGGTTCCTTCCAATCCAAACCATTCCAAGATTTCGTGTCATTTCATTCCCATCTGTGAGAAACAAATTTGTTGAGAATTTTTAAAATTTGATAGAAGATCCACATAGTATATATTTGTACGTAAACTTTGATACAAGAAATGTTGACTTAGAAATGCCATGGAATAGGACATTGCTGAGAGAGAAATTGAACTAGAAACAGGTTTTAAAGGATAGATTTGTAAATAAGACTAGATATTTTGGAGAAATAGAACTATGAAAGATGCATTGTAGTAGGACTCATGAAGGGTAATTTTAGATGATTAAAGTATTTATAGTATAGTGTGGTAAAAGTTGATAAGCTAAGACACGCTTATAATGTATTGTAATTAAGAAATAGTTGGGTTTTGATTGTAATAGTGTTAATTATAACATCTGTATTGCCTCACTCTTCACATGAGACTGAAAATGGAATAAAACTTTTTAAAATACTTCTCACTTGCCCCATCTCTGGGTCAGAAAGGAGCTTCATCTGACACCCATCCACTTGCACAGCCCCCAAACTCCACCTTCCCACCGCTGTCTCCTGGCAGGTGTTTGAAGCTGCCTTGGCCTGGATCAGGTACGACCGAGAGCAGAGGGAATCCTTCCTGCCCGAGCTGCTCTCCAAAATCCGGCTGCCCCTGTGCCGGCCGCAGTTCCTCACGGACCGCGTGCAGCAGGACGACCTGGTCCGCTGCTGCCACAAGTGCAGGTGAGTCTTGGCCACGAGTCAGATCCTTCAATCTCATACTCCAGACTGTTGGAATCTGAGGTATTGATGATTCCAAGACTGTAAAAAGTCTCTGTCTGTCAGCCCCGCTGCCAAAGCAGAAGCCATAATTGGTCTGTGCTGGTTTCAAGGTTGTTTATTCTGTTTATCTCTAACATGTTCTGCTGCCCTGCCGCAGCTCTGTCCTGCAGGGCAGCGTGTGGGGCTCTGCCCTCAGTGGGATGGTACAAACATTAAATACCACAAACTACCTGTGCTGGATTTACAATAACGTGCCAATATCTGTCACCTACATTGGACAGTGTGTCCCCAGCCTGAACCAACAGAAAAATGCCAACACCGCAGTGAAACATGGAGGGCATGAAGAAGGAGAGAAAGGACAAGGCACACCCAATTTCCTCCATCTTGTCCCCTTTGGGCCCCTTATCTAGAATCCTAAAATTTTACTCTTGCACCCGTGCCACATTTAATTATTACTTATATCAAATACTCAGAGCTGGTAATTCACCCTGTAAGATTGAAAACTCTTTTCCATGGACAGAGATCACAGCCAGTGTCTCTGAGGGCTCTGTCCAGGGGGGTTCCTGACCCACTGCCAGGGTCACAGACCTTCCAGGGCAGCCAGAGGGATGCCCTTGATTCCCACACCAGACAGATCTCCTCTTTCATATTTCATGGTTGGATTTCAGGGATCTGGTCGACGAAGCCAAGGATTACCACCTGATGCCGGAGCGCCGGCCGCACCTGCCGGCGTTCAAGACGCGGCCGCGGTGCTGCACGTCCATCGCAGGGCTGATCTACGCCGTGGGGGGACTCAACTCAGCAGGTACCTTGCAGTGGAAACACCACCAGGGGCTGGGTGGGGTGATGGGATGATGGAATTCCCTCTTGTGGAAGCGTGGAGCAGTGTCTCATCCTCCATGCACCCTTCCAGTGAAACCCTCAGGGTGGTTTAACATAATTTAACATCTTCAATCTGCAAACCTGTCCAAGTGAGGCTTATTTAGGACAGATTCCTAAAAGCTTTGAGCCCTGCAGCCCCAAGTAGGATGTGCAGGGATTCCCACAATGTTGTTGGTGTTGTGGGATCACAGCACTTTGACATGAGCCTCACCGTGGCATAAAAAGGGAACAGAAAGTGACCAAGGAAAAACCTGTTACAGAGGAGCTGTGCTCCCCGGAATCAGCAGCACCACAGATGGGACTTGCAGGTCTCTGCTGCCCCTTGGAGGACAGTGGAGGTGCCACTTCCACACGGGGAACTTGTCCAGGCCCCTCGTGCAGAGCACAGCACAGCTTGGAAATGTTTCCTGATCTTTTGTGGGAGCAATGGGAATTGTTCAGAGCGGGAACAATCCCTGCTCTGGGGACTAGCAGGGATATGTGGCTGGGAAATGTCTCTGTGGGAGCAGGAAGGCTGGAATAGGATGTGAGAGCCCAGGATAAGACAGAGAATCCCAGAATGGTCTGGGTTGGAAGGGACCTTAAGCCCACCCCATTCCACTCCCTGCTGTGGACAGGGACACCTCCCACTGTCCCAGGCTGCTCCAAGCCCTGTCCAACCTGGCCTTGGACACTGCCAGGGATCCAGGGGCATCCACACCTCCCTCACAGTGAAGAATTTCTTACTCCAACCCAAGTGCAGCACTTTGCACTCCTTTTTTTCCTCCCCAGATATTTCCCCAAAGGAAAGCAGGCAAATTCCCCACACCAACCCCATCTTTACCCCTTACCCCTCCACCCCCCCGTCACCATCCCACGGCTTCATCAGGTCTCCCTCTTTTAATTTGAGTAGCAAATTTCTATGCAGGCGACTCTCTGAACGTGGTGGAGGTGTTTGACCCCATTGCCAACCGCTGGGAGAAGTGCCAGCCCATGGCCACGGCGCGCAGCCGCGTCGGCGTGGCCGTGCTCAACGGGCTGCTCTACGCCATCGGCGGCTACGACGGCCAGCTCAGGCTCAGCACCGTGGAGGTTTACAACCCAGACACCGACTCCTGGTCCAAAGTGGAAAGCATGAACAGTAAGAGGAGGTACGTGCAGCTCACAGGGAGGAGACTGCTGGAAAAGAAGGGAAAAACGAGGCTGGAGGAGGAGTGGTTCTTGAAGAGCAAGGAAAAACGGTTTCAGAGGAAGGGTGGGGTGGCAGGTGGTGGGCACCCAGCAGTGTGTGTTGGGGGGAAGTGGGAAAGGAGGAATGGGGCAGTGTGGAAGCAGATGGGATTTCCTTGGTTAGTTTCTGGTGCAGCCAGGTGGGGGCTGAGCTTTGCTCCCAGGGAACAGAGACAGGACAAGGGGAAACAGCCTCAAGCTGTGCCAGGGGAGTTCAGGTTGGATACAGGGAAAATTCCTCCTGGAAGGGGTTGTCCAGCCCTGGCACAGGCTGTCCAGGGCAGGGGTGGAGGATGTACAGGTTCCTCACCAAGTTTCTCTGGAGCTCCCTCAGCCACTCCTGGTGCTCTGGCTCCATCCCCTTCTCTGGACACACTCCAGATGTCTTTTTTTGGTGTGAGGGGCCCAAATCCAAGCCCAGGATTTGAGCTTTCCTCTTTGTGAGCTCAGAGTTCAAGTGGGACTGAGCAGTTTGGAGGTGAATCCAGGGAAAGGCAGTTTGGTGGGATGCCACAGGCAGAGTGTGTGGGGTCACAGTGTTGGGGACAGGGTGACAGCACCTCCAGCCACCTCCTGCTGTTCCTTGCAGTGCCATGGGAACGGTGGTGCTGGATGGGCAGATCTACGTGTGTGGTGGCTACGATGGAAACTCATCCCTCAACTCAGTGGAGTCCTACTCTCCAGAAACAAACAAGTAAGAACTTCGTGTCCCTGAGCTTTTCCAGGAGCTTCCCCTCCGGTATTCCGTGTCCTGGCACCTCTGGGCATCTGAGCTGTGAGAATAAGGAGTGGGGAAAGGAGAGATGGTAGAATCCAGCACTAGAAAAGCATGGAATGATCTGTGGGAGTCCTGCTAACCTGTCCCCTCTCCCTCCCAGGTGGACAGCAGTGACCCCCATGAGCTCCAACCGCAGCGCTGCCGGGGTCACCGTGTTCGAGGGCCGGATCTACGTGTCCGGAGGGCACGATGGGCTCCAGATCTTCAACAGTGTAAGGCCCTGGGCAGGGCTCATCCCTGCACCTCAGCATGGGGCTGGAAGGCTCCGTGTCCTCTCCCTGGGCAGCCAAACAGCCCCAGGTGGTTGTGCCACCACATTGTGTCACTCCCACCCATAACAGAAAAACCCGAGGTGGAACAGAAGTGACTCATTTATCCACTCGGGCCCATGGAGGTGTTCTGAGGGCTGGAGTCCCCTGGATATGGAGACAGGCTGGGAGCGAAGAGAAGGCTCCAGAGAGACCTCAGAGCCCCTTGCAGGGCCTAAAGGGGCTCCAGGAGAGCTGGAGAGGGTCTGGGGATGAGGGATGGAGGGACAGGACACAGGGAGAATGGTTTTGAGCTGAAGGAGGGGAGATTTAGGTGGGATATCGGGAAGGAATTCCTGGCTGGGAGGGTGGGCAGGCCCTGGCACAGGGTGCCCCCCTGGCAGTGCCCAAGGCCAGGCTGGGCAGGGCTTGGAGCACCTTGGCATAGTGGGAGGTGTCCCTGCCCATGGCAGTGGTGGCACTGGATGCACTTTAAGGTCCCTTCCAACCCAAACCCTTCAGGCACCACCCCATAGCAGCTGAACCTTTAAATGAAGGCAGCTCAATCCTTCCACCTCCCTCAGCCGCTCCAGACCCTTACCCAGCTCCCTTCCCTTCCCTGGGCATCCCCTCACTGTCTCACCACAAGAAACCCAAAACTGCCCCCGGTTTGGAGGTGCCACAGGGAACATCAGCGGGCAATTCCCGAGGCAGCAACATCCCTAACGGTGGCCGTGCTCCGTGGCAGGTGGAATACTACAACCCACACACGTCCAGCTGGCACGCGGTGGCACCCATGCTGAACAAGCGGTGCCGGCACGGCGCGGCGGCGCTGGGCAGCCGCATGTTCGTGTGCGGCGGCTACGACGGCTCCGGTTTCCTGAGCGCCGCCGAGGTCTACAGCTCCATGGCCGACCAGTGGTACCTGATCGTGCCCATGAACACCCGGCGCAGCCGCGTCTCCCTCGTGGCCAACTGCGGCCGGCTCTACGCCGTGGGCGGCTACGACGGACAGTCCAACCTCAGCTCGGTGGAGATGTACGACCCCGAGACCAACCGCTGGACGTTCATGGCGCCCATGGTGTGCCACGAGGGCGGCGTGGGCGTGGGCTGCGTGCCGCTCCTCACCATCTGACCGCGGCGGTTTTGGGGGCGAGCGTGCCGGGATTTCCAGGTGCTCGATCCAAACACAAAGTGACTTGACTTGAGAGTAATCCCCCACTTGTAACGTTTTGGGCTGAAGGTCCTGGAGGGCCAAACGTGGTGAGTTTATGTGTGAGCAAAGATCCTCTCGGTAACACCCCTCGGCCTTCTCCGGAGCCGGGGCCGAGCGGATCCATCCATCCCTGCAGTTGCGCCTTTGGGAAGTGCCGTTGCAGGCTGGGGGAGGGGACCAGGCTTCATTGTGACATAAAAACGGCCACTTCAAGGACTTGGAAAATCCATCTGCATCTTCTGGGAGCAGCAAAACCACCTGAGCCCGCCCAGGGGTATCGGCAGCGATTTGGGGGGTCCTGGTTGCAAAGAGGGGTCTCCAAAGAGGACGGACACGGTGCTGTCGCTTCCAGGAGCTTCTTACACAAGACACCCCCAGTTGCTCGTGCTTTCCTCAGCTTGATGTGGAAAACTTCTCCACAAGAGCCACAGGATGGAGAAACCAGGAAGAGGAGAAGTTCAGTTAAACCAGGATCGTTTGGGCAAGCTCTGGAGAAGGATGGATGGTAACGACTCCAGGCAACAGCCTGAGGGTTTCGAAATGGAAAATAGATTATCAGGATGTCCTTTAAATTCAATATTGAGGTATTTTCCAAGCCTAAGAGGCAGCTGGAATAGAAAGGCTGGGATATTTTAGGAGAGGCAAGGAAAACACGTCCTGAGTTTGCCGTGCTCTGCTGGGAAAGGTCTTTGCCATGGGTTTTGTGCCAGGAAACTTTGGAACGCTGGCAGAGCCAAAGAGCTGCCTGGCAGCATCTTCCCTGCATCAGCCCTTCAGCCCTTGTCCTGCATGATCCGTGATCCTCCGGAGCTCTCCGTGCCCGGCTCTTCCCGTGCCACCCTGGGCACAGCCATACCTCCTCCGGGCAGGCAGGGCCAGGCAGCAGGAACCTGACCCCACCCCAGCTGCCAGGCATTTGGGATGTCCCCTCATGTCCCCCCATCCTGGCGTTCCAAGGGGCTGGGAGGAGCGGGATGTGCCCCCCAGCCCCGCTCCTGGTGTCTGTTCCTGCTCCCAACATCCCTGGGATTGACTCTGGCTGTATATGTGGATGTCTATATTGGGGTACTGTGTATATTTTAGGGTCTGTCATGAGCATATCTGGTTATAAATGTGATCTATCAGGACATATCCATTTCTCCCACATCTATCCACTGCTGGCTTCCCAGAAATGGGAATCCTTTGGACTTTTCTGTGCTGCTCAGACTTTAAAAAGGAAAAATAAGAAAAAACATGATTAGAATGAAGTTGTTGCCTGTGGCATCTTCTCTTCTCCAGGACCCCTCCTGATGGTCTCCATGGGCAGGGGAAGCTGTGGTGAGCTGCTCTCGTGGTGTTCCATTATCCCTTCTCCCTCCACCATCTCCCACCAGGGACTTGTGTCCATTGGATTGGGAATATTGGAATAAATACCTTTGGAGGAGCAGCAGCTCCCCTGACCCCAGGGCTGTCAATGGCTGTCCATTGGATTGGGAATATTGGAATAAATACCTTTGGAAGAGCAGCAGCTCCCCTGACCCCAGGGCTGTTGGAGCACCCTTCCCAGGCCCAGGGATCCCGGGTGTCTCCCACTTGTGCTTCCCAAAATTCCTTCCCCAGGGATTCCTTTGCTTTTCCATTATGGATGAAGTGAGGAGAAAGGGGAGCTCCTGGCTGCAAAGACAGCAGGAAAATACTGAATTTTGGGGAAAAGAGACCCACTCACCCAGGGAAGGCAAACCAGGAGAGCAGGAGGCACACGGTGGAGGTAAACCCTGTGTTCTTTAACCCAAGGAAAACTTGGGCCTGGGGTGTTTGGATGAAACTGAGCAGGGTGAGAAGGGTTTTAAAAACCCAAAATCGTGTAAAGAAGCTGGGAGGAGCGAGAGGGGGCTCCAGGAGGATGCTTGGGACCAGCGTGCCAAGAAACCGGGAGCAGCCACAGGGAAGAGGCCGCGGAGGGGGATCGGCCCTGCGGAGCTCCAGCATCGCCGCTTCTCCTGCAGGTCCAGGCGCGTCCCCTCCGCGGCACCGGGCCAAGGAAAACACCGGCGAGCCGATCCCTCCCCGCGGCTCGGGGGCCGCTCTTCACCCCGGAGCCGGAGCCGGGGGCCCCGAGGCCGGGGCTGAGTGTGTCGGTACCGCCCGTATGGCGCTGCTGCTCGGGGCTGTGCTGCTGGCGGCGGGTGCTGCCGTGCCCGGGGCCGTTACCGGGGCCGTTACCGGGGCTGTGCCCGCTGCCGTGCCCGCGCCCCGGGAGCTGGCCCGCTCCGTGCTGGAGACTCACGGGCAGGAGCTGCGCCTGCTGCGGCTGCTCGGAGTGGCCAGAACGGTAGGAAAAAAGGGGTTCGGGGGGATGCTCCACCTCCGGATCATCCCACGCGGATCCCCACGGAGCTTTTCTCCCACCAGAGCTTCGACTGGGGGACCCACTTCAGCATCAACTTCACGGCCCGGCAGCCGCCCTGCCCCAAGCCCGCCCCGGATCCCCGCGGCTGCCGGGGCCGCCCGGGCAGGGTGAGCGTGGGGTGGGACCCCCCAAACCCCGGGGCACGCGTGGGGTGTCCCCCGTGTGCTGAGGTCGCTCTGTCCCCAGGTGCAGCGCTGCTCGGCTCAGGTGTCCGTGTTCACCTTCCTGCCCGACGTGCCGCTGTCGATGGTGGAGTGCGGCCGGGAGGCGGTGAGAGCTCCGGACCCCGTCCCCATCACTTTTGGGGTGGCATTTTTGGCTCTGGAGTGAACCCCCCTTTTTATTTCTCCCCGCAGCAGTCCGCTGACAGCGGCCAGCCCCGCTCCCCTGGCACCAACCCAGGTCACTCATCTTCATCCTCCTCATCCTCCACCCCATCTTCATCCTCATCGCGGCCTCGCCCCCGGCAGGGACCGTCCCGCCGCCCCCTGTCCCCAGCGCAGCTGCAATAAAGAGATTTCGGGGTCGGACCTGTGCGTGTCTGGGGGTGATGACGGTTTGGGGGACCCGGGGGGCACCCCCGGCCTTGGGCAACAGCGATGGGGCAACTCTGGGGTTGTGCAACCCCGCGGGCACCGACCTGACACGGACAACGTGTCACCACCACCCGAGGGGTGCTGTCCCCCAAATCCCCCGCACCCGGCCAAAGGGGGACCCCGAGGGGTTCAGATGCCACCGCCCATCCATGGGGACACCCCCGCCCTGCGCGTCCCCCCAAAAGAACGGCCACTCTGCGGCTTTGGGGCCGGGCGATTCCCGAGGGGCAGCCCCGGGGCGGGTCCCCAGTGGGGTGATAAAAGGGACCCGGGGGTGGCCGTGGGGACAGCGATGCCGAGTTCGTGGGTGCTGGTGCTGGCGGTGCTGGGGGGGGCCTGCGCCCTCCCCACCCCCGCGTCCCTCTCCTACGTGGAGGCGCTGGCGCAAGCCGTGGATTCCTACAACCAGCAGCCCGAGGTGCAGAACGCCTTCAGGCTGCTCAGCGCGGAGCCCGAGCCCGCCCCGGTGAGTGCCCCCCACGCGGGACCCCCCTTCCCCACGGGTGACACCCCCACCCCACTCGTGGTGCCTGACTGGGGCTGCCCAGGCTGACCCTGAGTCCTGCACGGTGAGTGCCCCCCACTCGGGACCCCTCATTTGTGACCATCACCCCTATTCCTGTCCCCCCACTCGGGGTGCAGAGTGTCACCCCACTCGGGACCCCTTATTTGTGACCATCACCCCTATTCCTGTCCCCCCACTCGGGGTGCAGTGTGTCACCCCACTCGAGGTGCAGAATGTCACCCCACTCGGGACCCCTCATTTGTGACTATCACCCCTAATCCTGTCCCCCCACTCGGGGTGCAGAGTGTCACCCCACTCGGGACCCGTTATTTGTGACCATCACTTCTATTCTATTCCTGTCCCCCCATTCGGGGTGCACAGTGCCGAGCCGTGTCACCCCACTCGTGACCCCTTGTTTGTGACCATCACTCCTATTCCTGTCTTCCCACTCGGGGTGCAGAGTGTCACCCCACTCGGGGTGCAGAATGTCACCCCACTCGGGACCCCTCATTTGTGACTATCACCCCTATTCCTGTCCCCCCACTCGGGGTGCAGAGTGTCACCCCACTCGTGACCCCTCATTTGTGACACCCCTCACCATCCCCACCTTGCGACCTCTCAGCGCTGCCCCTGAGCCCACACCAGCGATGCCACCCCAATGGTGACCCCGTCCTAGCGACACCCCTATCGCTGACCCCTGTCCTGTCACCTCCCCCTGGTGACCCGCCACCCACGCGTGTCCCAGGGCGTGGAGCTGAGCTCGCTGCGGACACTCAACTTCAGCATGATGGAGACGGAGTGCGCCGCCAGCGCCCGCGCCAACCCCGACGAGTGCGACTTCAAAGAGAACGGGGTGAGCGGGAGGAGGAGGAGGAGCGGGAGGAAGGGGGACACGGGGCCCGCTGCCACCCACGGGTGACACCGCGTGTCCCCCCAGGTCATCAAGGAGTGCTCGGGGCCGGTGCGGTTCCAGCAGGACTCCCCCGAGATCGATCTGAGCTGTTCCGACGCCTCCTCCGACGTGAGTGGGGCGACCCTACCCCGTGTCCCCCAAAAGGGACACCCCGAGGCTCCAGAGAAGGGTGGGGGGTCCTGGGTGGGGTCCCAAATGTTGGATTCTGGATATGGGGTCCCAAGTGTCCCTGCTGTGGGGTCCCTGGTGTGGGGACACGAGTGGTGTCTCTGCTGTGGGGTCCTGGGTGGGGAATACCCCTGGAGTGGGGTCCTGGGGATGGGGTCCCTGGATTGGGGTTCTGGGTGGGATCTTGGGGATGGGGTCCCTGGATTGGGGTCCCTGGATTGGGGTCCCTGGATTGGGGTCCTGGGTGGGATCTTGGGGATGGGGTCCCTGGATTGGGGTCCCTGGAGTGGGATCTTGGGGATGGGGTCCTGGGGATGGGGTCCCTGGTGTGGGATCCTGGGGATGGGGTCCCTGGATTGGGGTCATGGGTGGGATCCTGGGGATGGGGTTCCTGGATTGGGGTCCTCAGGATGGGGTCCCTGGATTGGGGTCCTGGGTGGGATCCTGGGGATGGTGTCCCTGCTGTGGGGTCCTGGGTGGGGAATACCCCTGGTGTGGGGTCCTGGGTGGGGATGGGGTCCCTGGAGTGGGGTCCTGGGTGGGATCTTGGGGATGGGGTCTCTGGAGTGGGGTCCCTGGAGTGGGGTCCTGGGTGGGGAATACCCCTGGTGTGGCGTCCCTGGAGTGGGATCCTGGGGATGGGGTCCCTGGAGTGGGGTCATGGGTGGGGTCCTGGGGATGGGGTGCCTGGAGTGGGGTCCTGGGTGGGTTTCCAGATGCGGGGAGCCCTGGGTGGGGTCCCGGGTGTGCTCCCAAGGTGGGGGGTCCCACAACCCTGCACCCCCTGACCCCCCATCCCTCCGGCAGCCGGTTCTGGTGCAGCGCGGCCGCTTCGGGCGCTTCCTGAGGAAGGTGCGGCGCTTCCGACCCAGAGTCAAGTTCAACGTCCACCTGAAGGGCTCCGTGGGGCTGGGCTGAGCAATAAAGGGGTCACCGGGAGTGGCCATGAGGGCACCGTGTCCTCCTGTCTCTGTCACACGGGGAAACTGAGGCACGGCTGTCACGGGGCTGATCCCCCACATCGTCCTCAAGGGGACGAGAAGTCGGATTGGGGACAGGGATGGTTCGCTCTGGGAGCCCCCCCAGGACCCCACCTGAAAAAGGGACCATTGTCATTGCCAGGGTGTCACTGTCCCCACAGAGTCGTTGTCCCCACAGAGTCGTTGTCCCCACGGTGGCATTGTCCCCACTACATCTTGTCCCCCCAAACCAGCAGTGATGGCAAAGGGAGATGGGGGGGACACAGGGGACACTCCAGGGAGCTGCAAGGGAGGGGCTGGGGGGGTTCAGGTCCTGAGGGGACCCCCTTGATGGACCCAGTTTGGGACAGGGGGGCCCAAAAGCGGCTGGAGCAGAGTCATGGCTGCAGCCCCCTGCGGGTGTCCCTCCTGTCCCCCCAATATTCCTGCGGGTCTGTACCCCACAAACACCTCTGTGGGGACCCCACAGACCCCCCAGGTGTCCTGGGCACAGGGAAGGACAATCCCAGGGCTCCAAGTCCCTGCAGGAGGCCGGTGCCAGGAGGAGACGCCGGTAGTGCCCGTGTTGTGCCCATTTTGGGGGAGCTGATCCCGCTCCCCCGGGACCTTCTGTCACCAGCACCGTCCCCATCCTCGTGTCCCCTTGTGGTGACAGTGGAGGGGCTGTCGGGGGGTCCCCGAGGTGGCAGCACCTGCAGGGGGGACCCTTTGCCTCTCCACAGCCTTGGAGAGGTGGAGGGACCCCAGATCTGCCCCAATGAGAGCACCCCACTCGTGACGTCCCCCATTCATGACCCCCAGGTGTTCCCAGCTCTCACAGATCCTTGGCGAGGCACGGGGGGTTTGGGGGGGCTGGGAGCGCTCGGGGGTCCCCACTGGGGTGCGGGGACACTCAGGGTGACACCAGGAGTGATGCAGGGAGGTTTATTGGCAGTGAAGCAGCTGGGGAGGGGACACAGGGAGGGGACACAGGGTGGGGACACAGGGTGGGGACACAGGGTGGGGACACAAGGTGGGGACACAGGGAGGGGTCACAGGGTGGGGACACAGGGAGGGGTCACAGGGTGGGGACACAAGGTGGGGACACAGCAGCGTCACCCCTCAGGGTTTGGGAACCTTGAGGTTGAGCCTGTCCCGGATCCAGATCCGACCACACTGGAAGAACCCCTGGAAACGTTGTTTGATCTTGCCAAAGAAATCCTTGATCTTGGATTTCCAGGTCCGGCCAAACTGGGAAAACAAAGAGCAGGGTCAGACTTTGGGGGGTGAGAGGGGACCTGGGGGACCCCCAGCAGCCGGGGGGACACGGAGCCATCCCGGCCCCTCCTCACCGCAGCCGGCGCCTTCTCGCAGGAGAGTTCCACCGTGGGCTGCTGCCCCTCCCGGAAAACGGAGCCCTGGCACCAGGTCACCACCTGTGGGGCACAGAGGGGACACGGGAGAGCCCAACCCCCTCGTGCCTCAGTTTCCCCACCGGATGGATAATCCCCAGCTCCCACGGGACAAAGCCTCACCCCGAGCCAGCGGCTCTTGCAGTTGCTGGTGGCCATTCCCGGTGACCGGCATGTGGTTTCCTCCAGGGTGAAGCTCAGCTCCTGCCGGCTCTGCAGGTCTGAGGGCTGGGAAAAGGGACAGGACCCATCAGAGATCCACCCCCCCCAGTGCCCAGCCCCACACCAGGCTGGAACCAGCCCTAAGAGGGGCCACATCCAGCCTGGAATGGGTCAGGCTCATCCCCGACTTTGCTGCGCTCAGTCCCTCAGGGGGTCAGCCCCAAAACAGGGCAGACCCACCCTGAGAAGGGCCAAATCCAGCACTGCCCACTCCTGGAGTTTCCCCTGGAAAGGGAGAGCCCAGCACTCACCCAGCCGGGCCGGGGCTGAGCCTCGCGGAGCCGCAGGACGTAGGGGCTGACGGCTCTGGCGTTGAGCAGCTCCACGGCCGCCGCCACCACGGCCCCGTAGCTCAGGGACCGCGGCGAGGACGAGGCCGCCGTGGTTCCTGCGGTTCCTTCCCACCCCAGCGTGGCTCCGTCCCGTCCCACCGTGGATCCGCGTGGCTCCGGCGTTGTGGCGGCTCCGGCCAACGCCAACCCCAGCAGCAGCCCCAGCAGTGGTGGCAGCGCCCGGCATGGCCCCATCGCGCTCCTGGATCCCGGTCCTGGATCTAGGTCCTGATCCCACTCCTGATCCTACTCCTGGGTCCCGGTCCTGATCCCGCTCCTGATCCCGCTCCTGATCCCGCTCCTGATCCCACTCCTGGGTCCTGCTCCTGATCCCGCTCCTGATCCCACTCCTGGGTCCTGCTCCTGATCCCGCTCCTGGGTCCCGCTCCTGGGTCCCGCTCCTGGGTCCCGCTCCTGATCCCGCTCCTGATCCCGCTCCTGGGTCCCAGTCCTGGGTCCTGGTCCTGGATTCGCTCCTGGGTCCCGGTCCTGGATCCCGCTCCTGGGTCCCACTCCTGGATCCCGCTCCTGGATCCCGCTCCTGATCCCGCTCCTGGGTCCTGGTCCTGGATCCCGCTCCTGGATCCCGGTCCTGGGTCCTGGTCCTGGATCCAAGTCCTGGGTCCTGGTCCTGGATCCAAGTCCTGGGTCCTGGTCCTGGGTCCCGCTCCTGATCCCGCTCCTGGATCCCACTCCTGGGTCCCGCTCCTGATCCCACTCCTGATCCTGGTCCTGGATCCCAGTCCTGGGTCCCGCTCCTGGGTCCCAGTCCTGGGTCCCGCTCCTGGATCCCAGTCCTGGATCCCAGTCCTGGGTCCCGCTCCTGGATCCAAGTCCTGGGTCCCACTCCTGGGTCCCGCTCCTGGGTCCCGGCCCTGCTCCCACCAGGCCGGCAGAGCTTTTATGGGAGCCGCCGTGGGCGCACCGGGGCTGTCACACGGGGACGTTCCAGGGGGATGAATCTGGCCAGGAGCCCAGCCCAGCCCTGCAGTCCCCAGGGCGGTGGGGATGGCTCTGTCACCTTCACTCAGAAGGGAGAGGCCTCAGGGTTTGGGGTCCCCCTGCCACGGGGGTCCCCAGGGGAGGGAATGTGTGACCGGGGGTGACAGCAGGGACAAACATGGCCTGTCAGATGAAGCTCCTTTCTGACCCAGAGATGGGACAACTGAGAGGTGTTTGAACAAGTTTTATTCCATTTTCAGTCTCATGTGGAGGGTGAGACAATGCAGATGTTATAATTCACGCCATCACAATCAGAAGCCAATTATTTCCTAATTACAACACATTATAAGTGTTTCTTGGCTTATCAGCTTTTGCCACACCATACTGTAAATGCCTTAATGCCAATCCTCTAAAATTACCCCTCAGGGGTCCCACTACAATGCATCGTTCATAGTTCTATTTCTCAAAAATATTTAGTCTTACTTACAAATCTGTCCTTTAAAACTTGTTTCTGGCTCCATTTCTCTCTCAGCAATGTCTGTCCTATTCCATGGCATTTCAAAATCCAATCAAGTAATTACCCTAAGTAAATAATTCTTTAGACACATTCCACATGGGAAAAACAAGGAGCAGAAATAGAAATTGTTTTCTCTTTCTTTCCTCTGTGCTCTTCTATGAAAAAAACCTTGAGAGAGAGAAGAATGTGCCTGCCACAGGTCAGGTTCTTCTCCCAGGGGACAGGGACAGGACAAGGGGAAACAGCCCCAGGCTGTTCAAGGGGAAGTTCAGCTGGATATTGGAAAAATTCCATCCCCAAAAATGGTTGGCCCAGCTGCCCAGGGCCGTGGTGGGGTCCCTTCCCTGGGGGAATTTAAAATCCCTGTGGAAGTGGCACTTGGGGACATGGTCGGGGTGGCCATGGCAGTGCTGGGGACGGTTGGACTCGATCTCTGAGGACTTTTCCCCTCGATTCTCTGAAGACTGATGGGGTTTTCCAGCCCGGGGGTGATTTATGGCCTGTTCCTCTCTGCAAACAGGGGAGCAGGAAGCTCCAGGAGGACACCCAGGATCCTGCCCCGAGGGTGACCCTCAGCTCAGGGCGCCCTGGAGCCACCCGGCAGGTTTGGAGCCAGGATCAGTGGAAAACATCCTCATAAATCACTCATAAATCACACGGGGACAAAGACTCGGGGTGGGGGTGGCACCTGGAAGTCCCCAGGGAGGGATGGCATCTGTCACTGCCCTGCAGCAAACCCCACCCCACCCTGGAACATTCCGGGTGCAGCCAGGTCCAACTTTCCATGGAGGTGGGTGGGATTATCCTGCACCACATCCAGGCTCACCTCCAGGGATGGGGATCCAACACATCCCCAGGGATTGATTGGTCTCGCTGCTTCCCTTCAAGTCTTTCCCAGTTCCTTCCAAACTGTCTCCCAGTCCTTAAAAATTCCCTTTAAATTCTGTAATTCCTTCCAAATTCTTCCCCTTTCCTCCCCAGATTCCCTCCAAATTCTTCAATTCCTTCCAAATTCCTCCCAACTCCTTCCAAACTCCTCAGTTATTCCCATTTTCCCCATGTATCCCACCTAGGATTTAACAGCAAGAGAAAGAGTTTCAAAATAGATGTAAAATTATTTAAATTTCATTTTTAGGCGCTTGTCCCAGCCCTGAGCAGGCTCCAAAAAGCAACAAAATCCTGGGAGGCCATTTTGGGAATAAAAAAGGGAAAATTTAGTGAGTTTTCTTCGTGAAATTGTGATTCGTAGAACGTCTCCCACCTCTGACAGGGACAGTAAATCCCACCCAAAAACCAAACCCTGAGCCCTGAGCTGGGGAAATTCCTTGCTCGTAAATCTGACTCTGGGTTTATTTGCCCTTCCCAGGGTTGAGCTGTCCCTCCTCATTCCGGAACCGCCGCGGGTTTGTCTTGGAGCCGTTCCCACAGCCAGACCCTGCTCCCACCTGGGCACTGGAAGGTTCCCAGCCTGAGGAGGGGCTGAGACTGGGGGGGCTTTAAGGTCCTTCCCCCCCAGCAAGTCTGGGATACTACAGGGAGGGCACGGCTGGTCCATCACGGAATCATCCTGGAGTGGGTCGGGTTGGAACGGAACATAAATCCAATTCCACAGCACCTCTGCTATGGCAGGGACACCTCCCACTGACCCAGGCTGCTCCAGCCTGGCCTTGGACACTGCCAGGGATCCAGGGGCAGCCACAGCTGCTCTGGGAATTCCCAATTCCCAATCTCCCATCCATCCCTGCCCTCTGGCAGTGGGAGCCATTCCCTGTGTCCTGTCCCTCCATCCCTTGTCCCCAGTCCCTCTCCAGCTCTCCTGGAGCCCCTCCAGGCCCTGGCAGGGCTCTGAGCTCTCCCTGGAGCTTCTCCTCTCCAGGGGAACATTCCCAGTTCTCCCAGCCTGGCTCCAGCCCTGGAACAGCTCTGGGGCCTCTCTGGATCTCTCCAGCGGCTCTGTGTCCCTGCCCAGTCCGTGCCCGGTCCGTGCCCGGTCTGTTCCCGTTCCCTCCCCTGTCCCTGCCTGTTCCCTGTCTGTTCCCGTTCCCTGCCCGTTCCCTGCCTGTTCCCTGCCCGTTCCCGTTCCCTGCCCGCTCCCTGTCCGTTCCCTGCCCGTTCCCTGCCCGTTCCCGTTCCCTGCCCGTTCCCTGTCCGTTCCCTGCCCGTTCCCTGCCCGCTCCCTGCCCGTTCCCTGTCCGTTCCCTGCCTATTCCCTGCCCGTTCCCGTTCCCTGCCCGTTCCCAGCCCGTTCCCTGTCCGTTCCCTGCCCGTTCCCTGCCCATTCCCTGCCCGTTCCCGTTCCCTGTCCGTTCCCTGCCCATTCCCTGCCCGTTCCCGTTCCCTGCCCGTTCCCTGCCCGTTCCCATTCCCTGCCCGTTCCCATTCCCTGCCCGTTCCCATTCCCTGCCCGTTCTCGTTCCCTGCCCGTTCCCTGCCCGTTCCCGTTCCCTGCCCGTTCCCTGCCCATTCCCTGCCCATTCCCTGCCCGTTCCCGTTCCCTGTCCGTTCCCTGTCCGTTCCCTGCCCGTTCCCGTTCCCTGCCCGTTCCCTGTCCGTTCCCTGCCCGTTCCCTGTCCGTTCCCTGCCCGTTCCCGTTCCCTGCCCGTTCCCTGTCCCTGCCCGTTCCCTGTCCGTTCCCTGCCCATTCCCGTTCCCTGCCCGTTCCCTGCCCATTCCCGTTCCCTGCCCGTTCCCGCCGTATCCCGGTTTCCCGCTCCCGGCCCGTCCCTGGTTTCCATGGTAACAGCACCGCCCCGGTCTCCATGGTAACAGCGCGCAGGGGGCGTGGCCACGCTGCGCAACGCGCGCCGGCGCTTCCACGTTAAGCCACGCCCCCAGCCTCGCCTCGCGCTCGACCCGGAAGCGGCGCGTTCCCGCGCTCATCGGACGCCGCCATGTTGGGAGGCCGCGCAGCATCCGGGCAGCGCGGCGGGCGCTGTGATTGGCGGTGCGCGGCACGTGATCCGCAGCGCGCGCTGCGATTGGCTGGCGGCGCAGCCGCATCCCCTTAGTGCGGGCGCGGGGTCCTGAGGGGTACCCGGGATGGGGGAGGATCACGGAAACCCCCGGCACTCAAAACATGCCTGGAGCCGCGACAAAGCGGCTCCCGAGACATTTCATCGGCGTTGTTGGCTTTAGAGTCCCGTTTCACCGCCCGCCAGCACTGCCAGGCGGGAATGTCCTTACAGGAATTGCGGAGTCATGGAATTGCTGAGATGGGCAAAGCCCTCTGACATGCCCGAGTCCAAGTCCAGCACTGCCCCATGGCCCCAAGTGCCACATCCACAGGGCTTTTAAACCCCTCCAGCAATGGGGACTCCACCCCTGCTCTGGGCAGCTGGGCCAGGGCTGGAGAGCCCTTTCCAAGAGGAACATTCCCAATATCCCACCTGAACCTGCCCTTGAGGCCGTTCCCTCTTGTCCTGTTCCCTGGGAGCAGAGCCCCACTCCTCCTGGCTCCAACCTTCCTCCTGGGAATTGCAGGAGCCAGAAGGTGCCCCCTGAGCCTCCTCTTCTCCAGGATGAGCCCCTCCAGCTCCCTCAGAAGGATTTGGGGTCTAGAGGAGAATGCTGAAAGCCCCAAATCAACAGCCCCCAGCTGCCAAAACCAGCACCAGCCATGGCAGGAGCATCCCCAGTTCAGGCATCCCAGATTTTCCCCAGGCCAGCCCCAGTTCCATGGAGAACTGGCAAAGTGAATGGATCCACGGTGCTCAGTTTGCTTGGATCTGTTGGAGCTTCCTTCTGTCCCCAAAACAGCACCTGGCCCCTGGGAGGGCACTGGAGAACATCCCAGAAATCACCTTTTCCTTGTAATGATCCAATTCAAGAGGTTCCAAAAGCTGCTGGGAATTCAGGTCAGGCTGGATTTCCCAGGAAAATGCTTCTACAGGACTGGAACTAAACCTTCCTGTGTCCTTCCCTATATCCAACCCAACCCAACCTGACCCTCCCTGGCACAACTCAAGGCTGTTTCCCCTCATCCTGTCCCTTTTCCTTGGAAGTGTTGGCAAATATACAACTTTTAAAATTCCTTTATTTTATTTCTCAGTCAGGCTCAGTTTGCTTTTGCCTTGGAGAAGGGAATCAGAGTATTTTTTGAGGGTACTGTTCCCCTCTGTTAGGCGTGATAAGCTTAGCATCTCAACAAACTGGGAATAGCCCCAAAAACACCCAAAATTATAACAAGCATCAGCAAACATCAAGAACATCTAACCCAGAATGCTGGGGCTGGAAAGGCTGGTAAAGAAATTTGTGAGGGTTTCATAAACATCAGAGGCAAAAAAATCCTGGTCCAATAAGAAACCAAATTCTGAGAACTCTGCAATTTGGGACCAATGAACATTTAACCAATGGATTTCTGTTTTGAACTAGACAAAGTTTAAGAAAAAATCGAGTAAAATTTGCATGTAATGGAATTATTTTCTCTGCACAGTTGGGCCACATGTGGGTGAAATAATTTCTGTTACACATCCCAGCCAGAAATAAGGAAATGCCTTGATGTTCTAACACCAAAAATGTTGGAGGGTCTTTGTTTTTCCCGTAGTTTCAGTGACAGGAGCACAGCCTGAACCCTAGTTGGTTTTTAGAGATGGATTTAACATCCCTTCCAACCCAAGCCATTCCAGGACTTCAGGATCCCATGCTCACTTTTCCTTCTTTCCTCCTTTGAGCCACACGAACCCTCCCTTTTTCCACTGCTTTTCTCCAAAGCCTCTCAATCAATCCAGTTCAGGACAGGCCCCACGTTCCCAGTTTCACCTCCCTTAATCCGCCTCTGTCACGTTTCTCCTCCTGAACTCCCCAGAACTGGGGGGATTGAGAGTTGTGCCTCAGGGAATCCTATTCCAATTTCCCCCTGGAGTCAGCACTTCCTGATCTCCGTCAAGTTGTCGATCTGGATGACAATGGGCCAGATGCTCTTCCCCTGGGAGACCCCCTGGAGCTCAAACTTCTGGCATATGGAGTCCAGTATGTATCTGACTGCCCTCATCACATTCCGGAACACGTCCTGCAGTGACACCCCCTCCAATTTCTGGGGTTCCACACATCCTTCAAGTTCCTGGCTGGCACCTGGATGCTCCAGAGGCTTTGCCCCCTTCTCCACTCCTGCAGCCGGGATTAGGGTAGGGGGTGAAGGCTCAGTTCCCAAAATTCCCTCTGGGACACACTGTGTGTCTGATGTCACCCCCTCGGCATTCCCGGCGCTCCAGAGCTGGCACGGTGCGGCCGTATCCATCGGAGGACAAACCCCAGGGTTCGTCCCCTGCGTGGCATCGCCACAGCTGGAGCGGCCTCTCCACGGAAAGCCCAGCCTCCAGTAGGGCTGGTAGCGCCGCAGGATCTCCCTGGCTCTCCGGACCCTCCTGCCCCAGTGGAACTGCCGCCACGCCAGCCGGCGGCGTGCGGCCCGGATGTCGCTGGCCCCATGGCTCCTCCCGGCCTGGCGCTGCCGGCAGTAGTTGTGTTCCCACAGGCAGCAGGGCTGTGGGTCGCAGGGCGTGCCCGGCTCACTCCGCAGGCAGTAACCGTGGTCCTTCGCCACCGCCGCTCTCAGCTCCTCCACCCGCGGCTCCTGGGTTCCCGGGAGAAGTGTCGCCTCTCCCAAGGTGTGTCCATGGTTTTGGGCATTCCCTTGATTCCTCTCCCCAGGGCCATCCCGCAGCTGTTCCCAAGGATCCAGGCTCTGCTGTTCCATCGTGGAATGAGGCAGGAATGTCTCACTGTGGGTTAGGTCTTCCGTGAGTCCAGGTTTATCCTCCACTTCCTCCTTCACAAGCCATGGCTGGGCTTGGCTCCCCACTCCACTGTCTGCTTCCAACGGGAATTCGCTCCTTTCCTCGTGACAGGCAACCTTCTTCTGGAAGCTCCTGTCCTGGAGACACCGCAATGTGCCTGGTCCTGCTGGGAGAGAGGTAGGAAAGGGTTGGATCCTTCCTGGCTGAAGCAGGGAGAGGAACATCCCTTCTTCCCACTCCAGGGCTACCCTGGCTCCACATCCCAACCTCTGCCAGAAGGCAGGGGAGCCCTGCAGTGGGAGAAGCCCTGGGAGTGGCCCACGGATGGGGCTGGAGCAGGACTCACCTGGACACGATGTCTCCAGCCCCTGGTCCCTGCTGGTTCTGGGCCACCAGCCAGAGGAAGGCTCCTCCAGCCAGCTCCTTGCATGTCCTGCAGGGAAAACAGCAGATGTCACCAGCCAGGTTGGAAATCCTGACTCACCATGGCCATGAGAAAGAAGGAAGAGCTCTGTCCTTGTCCCCACCAGGAATCCTGACTTCTCCACAGCCACGGGGATGGAGCAGGAAACCCTGACCCCATCCTGGATGCAGATTCCATCCCTCGGGGTCAGGATGTTGTTGCTCACCTGGAGATGAGCAGATCCACGGCTCTTCCCCACGCTCCAGCCGGTGCAGGATGTCGGGCTTGGGGCCTGGATAACCTGGGAATGGGACAGAGGGCATTGGACTGTCCATGATTCCAGGAAAATCAAGGACTGGGACACCCCAGCTGTGCCTCACCGTGCATGGAAACACCTCTGGGATGTGGGAAAAATGAGGGAAAAAACGCAGCTGCTGCCAGAGAGGGATTTATTCCTGAGAGCCCTGATGGAAGTGTGGCAAGGTCCACAGCTTCCCAGTACCACTGACAGGCTTTCCCAGCTTTCCAAAGAATGTCTCCTGCTCATCCAAGGGGTGGGATATCCTACCGTGCTCCCTGATCTTCGGGAATCATTTCCAGGGCTGCTCAAACCGAGACCCAAATCATGCCTTTTCCAGCACTAAATTCCCTGATCAGCCCCTAGAAGGGAAAACTCCTCACGGGAAGGGTTGTCCAGCCCTGGAGGGATTGGAAAGCAGTGTGGATGAGACACGTGGAGACATGGATTAGTGGTGGCCTGGGCAGTGCAGGGGAACAGTTGGACTTGGGCATCTCCAAGGCCTTTTCCAACCTCAGCCACTCTGGGAATGTGATTCAGCGCTCTGGAAGCTGCTGGGGTGGGATCTGAGGGAAGCCCTGTCCAGGACGATTCTCAGGATTACCCAGAGAGATCAGCATCTCGTAGGTGTCGGACACGACGTCCCGGTACAGCTCCCGCTGCCCCGCCGTGAGTGCGTCCCACTCAGCCCGGCTCAGGAACACCGTCACGTCCTTGAAGGTCACCGGCTCCTGCCACGGGGATCAGGAATCACAGCTTCCCTCAGGGATCAAATCCTCCCTCAGGGATCTAATCCTCCCTCAGGGATCATATCTTCCCTCAGGGATCACACCTTCCCCCAGAGATCTAACTGAGATCTAATTCTCCCTCAAGGATCACATTTCCCCTCAGGGATCACACCTTCCCTCAGGAATCTAATTCTCCCTCAAAGATCACACTCTCCTCAGGGATCTAATCCTCCCTCACGGATCACACCTTTCCTCAGGGATCACACCTTTCCTCAGGGATCTAACTGAGATCTAATTCTCCCTCAAGGATCACATTTCCCCTCAGGGATGTAATCCTCCCTCAAGGATCACATTTTCCCTCAGGGATGTAATCCTCCCTCAGGGATCACACCTTCCCTCAGGAATCTAATTCTCCCTCAAAGATCACACTCTCCTCAGGGATCTAATCCTCCCTCACGGATCACACCTTTCCTCAGGGATCACACCTTTCCACAGGGATCTAACTGAGATCTAAATCTCCCTCAAGGATCACATTTCCCCTCAGGGATGTAATCCTCCCTCAAGGATCACATTTCCCCTCAGGGATGTAATCCTCCCTCAGGGATCACACCTTCCCTCAGGAATCTAATTCTCCCTCAAAGATCACACTCTCCTCAGGGATCTAATCCTCCCTCACGGATCACACCTTTCCTCAGGGATCACACTTTTCCACAGGGATCTAACTGAGATCTAATTCTCCCTCAAGAGTCACATTTCCCCTCAGGGATGTAATCCTCCCTCAGGGATCACACCTTCCTCAGGGATCTAATCCTCCCTCAGGGATCACATCTTCCCTCAGAGATCTAACTGAGATCTAATTCTCCCTAAAGAGTCACATTTCCCCTCAGGGATCTAATCCTCCTTCAGGGATCTAATCCTACCTCTGGGATCACACCTTCATCAGGGATCTAATCCTCCCTCAGGGATCACACCCTCCTCAAGGATCTAATACTCCCTCAGGGATCACACCTCCCCTCCCAACAGGGAAAGCCTTTCCCAGCCCAAAGGATCTCCCAGGACATGAGGCCATGGTTGGCGCTGTCCCAGGAAGGCGTGTTCCCCCCTGGGCTGGGAATTATGGATCTGGGAGAAGGACAGGCTGGAATCCAGCGCCAAACACCGGAATCCGACACCTTGGGATGTGTTTTACGGTTCCTACCGCGAGCATTTTGTGATCCCCATGGGATTGGGATAGTCAAGGACAGCTCCAGGTCACCTGGAGCTGGGCTGGGGGGACATTCCCAGCAGCCTCCCGTGAGCCCCATCCCAGGAAATCCCTCGGGAGCCATCCCAGTGAGGATGGGGGAACAGGGGGCAGAGAAAGGGAGGGGAGGGATGTGGGGGGGAAATGTGGGGAGTTGACAGGAGTTTTGGGATGGGGGGTGATTAGGGGGATGGAATGGGGGTTTTTAGGGGCTGATGGGGGTTTGGGCAGTGATGGGGGTTTTGGGGGGGTGATGGGGTGGGATTAGGGGGATGGAATGGGGGTTTTTAGGGGCTGATGGGGATTTGGGCAGCGATGGGGGTTTTGGGGTGGGGGGTGATGGGGGTGGGATTAGGGGGATGGAGTGGGGGTTTTTAGGGGCTGATGGGGATTTGGGCAGTGATGAGGATTTTGGGGGGTGATGGGGGGGGGGGCGGAGGCGAGGGCTGCCCGGGGGTCTCCCCGCCAGCTCCCGGCTCCTACCTGCTCCTGCCCCGCCATGGCGGCCGGGGGGCCCCGCGGGTCCCGGGGGTACCGGGGGGTACCGGGGGGGTCCCGCCGCCTCTCCCGCACGCGCTTCCGGCACAGGCCCGGCCCTCGGCGGAAGCGCCGCGGTGACCCCGGCCCGGGAGGCGGGACCGGAGGCGGGGCTAAACCCAACCGGAACGGGAACGGGAAGGGGAAGGGGCAGGAGAACGGGAACGGGAAGGGGAAGGGCCGAGTGGCCCCTCCCAGCCGGGCCTGCCCATGTGTCCCTCCCCCGAGGCTCTTCCCTCCCGTTCCCTGCCCGCTCTGGTGGCCTTTGGTCTCCAGAGTCAGCGATTCTCCCGAAATCCCAAATTAGCGTGAGAATCCTGAGGTTTTCCACCAAAAATGCACTCAGATATGGTCCCCGCTCCGTGTTTTCCCATGTTCATGTTCCCCGCTGCCCACACATCCATCCCTGTTGGCTCCTGGATTCGCCTCCTCCAGATTTCACTCTTCTCACGGATAAATTTCCCAATGATTCCATATCTCCTGTGTGCAGCTCTTCCATTATTTCCTTCCCGCCAACCCCATGCAAGTACTCTCCATCTACCCCCCGGAATTCCCTATGGAATTCCTCTGTCCTGCCTGGACCCTTCACGTCTGCACCACCAAAAGCCAGAAACATGGAATGAATCACATTCCATCGTATCCTAGGGATGCTCAGGAGTGGTCAGGACTAATTGTTCATCACTAAACGCATACAGTGAGCCTGGTTTGGTTTAACAACTATCCCAGAACCTGGAATTATGGGCGTTCCAGAAGCAGAATCTGGAATTGCTGTTGGCAAGAGACGGGATGATCCTTAAATCCCCTCCCAGCCCAGGCCATGCCAGCATTCCAGGACTCCTTGAGAGGGCCGCAGGAAGAGCAGGACCCCCAGGACAGAGTTTTGGGGATAAGTTTCCTCCAGCCCATCCCTTATCGGGAGCCAGCCCTTTGCTCTCCCTGTGTCCGGCAGCTCCGGCTGCGAGTGACCTTTCCAGGGTCACCGTGGTGACATCGGGGCCAATGTCCAGGCAGGGCAGTGGCCGCAGTCCCGGGACAGCCGCGGTGGCACCATGAGGCTGTTGCTGCTCTGCGCCGTGGCCGTGGCCGTGGCCGGAGTGGCCGGAGCTGACCACGGCGACTCCGGGATGGCAGCGGGGAGGAGAGAGGTCGGTTGTGCGTGGAGACGGGTAAAAGTGGGAATAACGGGGCTGGAATGACAGAGCTTGGCACGGCCTGCCCCCTCTCCTGGCCCCACACCAGGACAAATCCCGGGCGGTGGCTTTTCCAGCCTCCCTGTCCCTGCCGGGATGGGCTCGGCATTCCCGGGCCGCAGCCCCCCGCAGCCGCGGAAGATCCCGGGGAGGGCACGGCGGGATGGGGTTCCCCGGCATTCCCATCACCTGCCAGTCCTGCCTGCATTCCCGCCCTGCGCTCTGGGAGATCCCGGTCCCCATCCCAGCCTTCCCTCCACAGGGCCGGCGGCGGCCGCACAGACCCTGCTCCGGCTGCTTCTCCGTGCTGAGCGAGGTGAGCCGGGATGCGATGCGGGAATGCGGGAATGCGGGAATGCGGGGTTGGGGAATGGGGGTGCCCACACCCGCGTCTGTCCCGCAGGAGTCGCAGTGGATGCCCTGGAATTCCCGGGAGGAGGATGCGGCTCAGCTGGGCAGGCGGGCTCGGCGCGGGAAGGGACTGGAGGTACCGGAGTGTGCCCGGGAATGGGGTGGGGATGGGGATGGGGATGGGGATGGGATGGGGATGGGATGGGATGGGATGGGATGGGATGGGATGGGATGGGATGGGATGGGATGGGATGGGATGGGGATGGGATGGGATGGGATGGGATGAGATGGGATGGGATGGGATGGCATCTCCATCTTCCGGGCTCCCTTTGACACCACGCTCCCTCCCACAGGCCAGAGCCAGGAGGGAGAGCCCGCAGCCGGCCCAGCCCGCCAAACACCCCGGGCGCATCCTGCTGCTGTGACAAGTGACAGCGGAACCCCAGCAGCAACCCAGGACCGGTGGGGACCCCCCGGCAGCCCCCGCGGGACATTTCAGGAGTGACTGAGCAGCCGAGAGCGCGGTGGAAACAATGCCGGAGCCTGGGAATGCCGCTGGACACCGGGAGCAGCCCCACGCCAGCAGAGCTCAGCTGCCCACTCCCTGCTCTGCGCTGAGCCCCCCACGCTTCCCACCCCCCAAAATGCTTCTGAGGCAGCCGCCCCCACTTTGCCAAGCCCCCAAATAAAGCTGACACATCAGAGGGAGTGGATGTGTTGGGGGGACACACGCAGTGTGGGTGACCCCCGACAGAGCCACCCCGTGCTGGGCTGGGCTGGGTGGCACTGTGGGGACACTGGGGACAACAGGGGTCGGAGCCAACCCGGGGGGTGTCTGTACAGGGGGATTGCGTGGGGAACCTCCAAGGGTGCTGGTCCTGGGGGTCCCTCAGGAATGTCAGTCCAAGGGTATGGGAGGATCCCCAGAATTCTGGATCACAGGGGTGGCGAGATCCCCCAGGAACGCTGCTCCCAGGGGAGGTGGGGCTGGAGGACCCCCCAGCGATGCTGTTCCTGGGGGTCCCGCAGGGCTCCCAGATCCAGGGAATGGCAGATCCCCAAGGATGCTGGATCACAGGGATGGGGAGATCCCGCGGGAATACTGATCCCAGAGGACGTGGGAGCTCCTGGGGGTCGCGCAGGGCTCCAGTTCAGGGGAATGGCGGATCCCCAAGGATGCTGGATCACAGGGATGGGGAGATCCCGCAGGAATGCTGCTCCCAGAGGACGTGGGATCTCCTGGGGGTCCCACAGGGCTCCAGTTCAGGGGAATGGCGGATTCCCAAGGATGCTGGATCACAGGGATGGGGAGATCCCGCGGGAATGCTGCTCCCAGAGGACGTGGGAGCTCCTGGGGGTCCCGCAGGGCTCTCAGTTCAGGGCCTGGGCAGTGTCCGGAGGTCTGGGCTTGGTGGCCCTGGGCTTGGTGGCCCCGGCCTTGGTGGCCCCGGGCTTGGTGGCCCCGGACTTGGTGGCCCCGGACTTGGTGGCCCCGGGCTTGGTGGCCCCGGGCTTGGTGGCCCCGGGGCTTGGTGGCCCTGGTGGCCCCGGGGGCCTGGCCCCGCCTCCCTCCCTGACCCCACCCCTTTCCCCGGCCCCGCCCCTTTGGCATGGCCCCGCCCCCTTTAGGCCCCGCCCCCGGGCTGCTCTCGCTCCTCCCGGCCGGCAGGGGGCGCCGCTCCCGGCGCGGAGCCGCTCTGGCGCACGGCGCCCTCTGTGGGCCCGGCGGCGGCGCGGGCGCGGGCCCGGGGCGGCGGTGGCGGCCGCGGCCATGTCCCGCCGGGGGCCCGCGCACGTCAGGGCCCGCCCGCGGCACGGGACACGGGCCGGGGTGCGCCACGGGACGGGGGACGGGGCGGGCCGCAGCCGTGCTGGGTCAGGGGCACGCGGGGGCCCCACGGGGCAAGTAGGACAGGGGGTCCCGCAGGGTCCCGGGCAGGGGGGAGGGAGGTGGTGTGGGGTGGTCCCGGGGCGGTGACAGCTCGGGGGTGTCCTGGAGAGCTGGTTCTGGGGGGGTGAGGGGTCCCCAGGAGAATGGGTGCTGGTTCTGGGGTGGTGAGGTGTCCCCAGGAGACGGGGTGCTGGTTCTGGGGGGGGTGAGGGGTCCCCAGGAGAGGGGGTGCTGGTTCTGGGGGGGTGAGGGGTCCCCAGGAAAGGGGTGCTGGTTCTGGGCGTCAGGGGTGTCCTTCAGGGTCCTGGAGCTCAGGAGGGTGCGGGTGCCTCGGTTCCTTGGGGTGAGGGGATGTCCCATGGATGCTCCTGGCAGAGGTGGATCTGGGGAACCCCCCCGAGGTGCTGCTGGCGGGGGTTACCCTGTGGTGTCTGTTCTGGGGGTCTCCCTTAGGTCTGTGGTAAGGTGGGGACAGGAGGACGTGGGGTGGCGGCCAGGCTGTGACAGATCCCTGCGGAACTGGGGGAATCCCTCAGGACTACCGGGGGGTTCTGAGCGGCTCCCCATTCCCTGACCACCCTCTGGCCAGGCCCTGACCCCGAATCCCCCACAGGTATCGGGCAGCCTCCGGCAGAAGGCGGTGCCGGGCACGGAGCTGCAGGAGCTGCGGAGCCGCACGGAGCACGCGGAGCGGCGGCTGCTGGCCTGCGAGAACCTGGTCGGAGAGCTGGGCAGCGGCCTGGCCACCCTGGGCACCCTCCTGCAGGGCTACGGGCAGCTGCAGCAGCGCCTGCTCAACCTGGAGAACCTCCTCAAGAACAGGAACTTCTGGATCCTGCGCCTGCCCCCCAGCTCCAGTGGGGAGATCCCCAAGGTAGCAGCGGCGCTTCCCAGGGATGCCGTGCAAGGGCTGGGGGCCGAGCTCCTGCGTGTCCCCACAGCGGGGCTGGACGTGTCCCGAGCCACGTGTGGTTCCAGGGAATTCCCTGTGATTCCAGGTACCGCTCACCTTCGATGAGATCTCGGTGTATTTCAACGAGCTGGAGTGGGAGAGGCTGGAGCGCTGGCAGAAGGATCTGTACAGGGCCGTGATGAGGGGCAACTACGAGACCTTGGTGTCCCTGGGTAAGGCCTGGGGGGCTGGAGCTCATGGAGTCATGGGTTTGGAAGGCTGTGAGGTGGTGAGGCCCTGGCAGTGTCCAAAGCCAGGTTGGATGAGGCTTGGAGCAACCTGGAATAGTGGGAGACGTCCCTGACTTCCACTAGAGGGAAATGTTGCAGCCAAAGCTTTTTCCTCATGTGGGATTTTAGTTCCTGTTCTGCTGGTTAAGATCCTCTCTGCCTCAGCTGGTCTGTGCCTGGGGGTGGATCCTGCCTTGGGGCCCAGGAAGTGTTTGGAGTAGGGATGAGGTGTTTGTGTCCCCGCCAGGACTGGGACAGGGGACAAGGGTCACTGCTGGAATGTGCCAGACTAAAGGCAGCCAAATCCTAATCAACCCCTGATCCTCTGCCCCACGACCAGACTACGCCGTGTCCAAGCCCGACATCCTGTCCCAGATGGAGAGGGATGAAGAGCTCAGTGACAAAGAGGGCCAGGAGCCCCCATGGACACAGACTGGGGATGGCCAGGAGCCCCTCCGGGCAGCAGAAGAGAGGGACAAGGCAGACGAGGCTCCAGGAGATGAAACCCCCATGGAAACTGCCCCAGGTGGGTGCCAGGAGGAGGTGGCTGTTCCTGGAGACTTCCCCTTCCTTAGGGAGGAAGGGCTCAGCTCGCTCCATGGACTAAAGCACCCTGGAGCGCCGTGAATCTTCATTCCAAGAGGAATGGTTGTGCTTGGTGGGATAAATCCCAGGGAGAAAAGCAATCAAAGCCTTGCAGGAGGGTCTGGAGCAGTGGGAAGGGCCTCCTGTAAGACTGGGGCTTCCAGAGGCATTCCTGCCTGCTGTGGAGGGACAGGAAACATGCTGGGAAGTGAGAAACTGGGAGCTGAGGTGGGAAGGGGAGGCTGGAGCTGCTCTGCTTGTCCTGGGGGAACAGAGGAGTCTGGGGAGCCTTGGGGCATGGATTTAGAGTGGGAGGGCTGGGCAGGAAGGTGGAAGGTGCTGGAAAGGGACAGACAGACCCAGACAGAGCTGGGAGCAGCGGAGATGTGGGAAGAGCCGTGGTTGAGAGCTCTTTCCTGCAGGATTGAGGAGCTGGGAAGATTAAGGGCACCCCAGGAGAAGCTGGGCAGGTGCTGTCCCATGGGAAAACTCAGCTGGAGCCCAGGTGGGAGTTTGGGGAGAGGAAAAGAGACACAGAGGGACATCTCCTTTGGGGTTCATGTTCTGTTACTCACAGCTTCTCTCCTGTGTGGATCCTGCCACGGGGCCAAGGAGGCGGCTCTGCCATTGGGGTTGGAGGTGTTGTGAGAGGGGACAAGGCTCCCTTTGAGAATCTGGCAGGATAAAGGTGCAGATCCTAATAAAGCTCCTGTTCTGTGCCCTGGGAACAGACGGTGCCGAGTCCACACCCAACGGCCGGACACGGATCGAGGGGGATGAAGAGCCCAGCAACGAAAAGGGTCCTGAGCCCTCATGGACACAGAATGGGGGCAGCCAGAAAACCCCACAGATACAGAATGGGGACAGCCAGGAACCCCCAGAGACACAGATTGGGAACAGCCCAAAATCCCCACGGACACGGAGTGGGAACAGCCAGAAAACCCCACAGACACAGACTGGGGACAGCCCAAAATCCTCATGGACATGGAGTGGTAACAGCCAGAACTCCCCACAGAAAGAGACTGGGGACAGCCCAAAATCCTCATGGACACGGAGTGGGAACAGGCAGAAAACCCCACAGACACAGACTGGGGACAGCCAGAAAACCCCACAGACACAGACTGGGGACAGCCCAAAATCCTCATGGACATGGAGTGGTAACAGCCAGAACTCCCCACAAAGAGAGACTGGGTACAGCCCAAAATCCTCATGGACACAGAGTGGGAACAGCCAGAACTCCCCACAAAGAGAGACTGGGGACAGCCCAAAATCCTCATGGACACGGAGTGGGAACAGCCAGAAAACCCCACAGACACAGACTGGGGACAGCCCAAAATCCTCATGGACATGGGGTGGTAACAGCCAGAACTCCCCACAGAGAGAGACTGGGGACAGCCCAAAATCCTCATGGACACGGAGTGGGAACAGCCAGAAAACCCCACAGATACAGATTGGGGACAGCCAGAACTCCCCACAAAGAGAGACTGGGGACAGCCCAAAATCCTCATGGACACGGAGTGGGAACAGCCAGAAAACCCCACAGATAAAGACTGGGGACAGCCCAGAGTCCTCATGGACACGGAGTGGGAACAGCCCAAAGTCTCCATGGACACGGAGTGGGAACAGCCCAGAGTCCCCATGGACACGGAGTGGGAACAGCCCAGAGTTACCATGGACACGGAGTGGGAACAGCCCAAAGTCCCCAAGGGCACAGACTGGGAACAGCCCAGAGTTCCCATGGACACGGAGTGGGAACAGCCCAAAGTCCCCAAGGGCACAGACTGGGAACAGCCCAAAACCCCCACAGACACAGACTGGGGACAGCCCCAAGTCCCCAGAGGCACACACTGGGGACAGCCAGACACTGCTTCAGACACAGACTGGGGACAGTCAGAACCCCCTCCAGACAGGTGTCCCCAACAATCAGAAGCCCCCAGTGACACCAGGAGAGATGGAGCAGCAGGAAGAGGCTTTGGGAAAGGATTCTGTGCCCATGGAAGTTGGCCCAGGTGAGTTCCAGAGGTGCCAGGGAGCATGTGCTTCCCCTTCCCCAGCAATCCAAGCTCTGGCAGTGTCCAGGGCAGAGGTGCATGGCCCTGGTGCTTGGAGAGGCATTGCCAGGGAGCCTTGGGATCTTGTCACTGGACAGTGAGGAGGGTCTGGACACGGGAATGCAGCCTGTGGAGATGGTGGGGTGAGGCTTGAGGCTCCTCTGTGAGGTGCTGGCATGTGACACCTTGCTGTCCTTCCTTTCCAGCCCTCCCTCTGCTTTTGGCCCATGTGTGGCTTCACTCTAGTTCCTCCTGATACCTTCCAGCCTTTCCACAGAATTGCTGGGGTTGGAAAAGCCCTCTGAGATCCTTGGGTCCAACTGTTCCACAGCACTGCCAAGGCCCCATGTGCCCAGGTGCCACATCCACACGGCTTTAAATCCCTGCAGGGACAGGGGCTCCACCACTGCCTGTTCCAGGGCTGGACAGCCCCTTCCAGAAGGAATTTTTCTGATAGCTGATCCACATCCTGGCTCTTGAGCCACAGCTCTTCCACACACACTCCCAGCAATCCCTGGTTCATATTGCTGGAGCGGGGACCTGGGAGGTCTCCGTGGGTTTTCAAATCCCTGTTCCTTGCAGCAGAACTCCCCATCCTGATGATGAATGTGATGTCCCTGGGGGACCATCAGCTGGGGACGGCGGCAGAGGAGGACCCGGAGATGGAGGAGGACCTGGCAGAGCCTGACACTGGTGAGTCACCCTGTGCTGGGGACACGGGGCCTGGCAGGCGGGTAGGAAGCAGCTTCCAGAGCTGATGGGCTTGAAATAGGGAGGGAAAAATAAGTTTCAGGGGTTCCTTTTATTTTTTCCTCCAACATCACGTGGGTTTAGAGGTGGGTCCCTTGTGCCACTGGTCCCGATGGCACCCATGGACTGGCAGCCCTCCAGGGATGGGCACTCCATCCCTGCCCTGGGCCACTGTGCCATGGCTGGACAACCCTTCTGGGGAAGGAATTTTCCCAATATCCAACCTGGACCTCCCCTGGCAGGGCTCAAGGCCATTTCCCCTTGCCCTGTCCCTGTTCCCTGGGAGCAGAGCCCAACCCCTCCAGCTGTCCCCTGCTGTCAGGGAGCTGTGCAGAGCCACAGCTTTGCTGAGCCTCCTTTTCTCCAGGCTGAGCCCCTTCCCAGCTCCCTCAGCCCCTTCTGGGGCTCCTCCAGACCCTTCCCAGCTCTGTTCCCTGCCCTGGACACGCTCCAGCCCTTCAATGTCTTTCTAAACATGAGAAGCCCAGAGCTGCCCCTGGGACTGGAGGCGCCCCAGCAAGGCCAGCACAGGGAGGGGCCCTGGTCCTGTGTCACACCGGTGCTGACACCAGCATGGTGTCCCTTTGTTCCAGAGGAAGCCTTATCCATGGAAGACGAAACACCGTGCGAAGGGGCTTCTCTTGAGGACATCAAGGTGAAGGAAGAGGAGCCTGAGCTGCTGGCAGAGGAATCCACGGCCTCTCCCGGCTCAGAGATCCAGAAGTGTCCCAAAAACGAGCTGGTGAAAGCCAAGATCAAGAAGAAGCCGAACCGGTGCGAGGCCAGCAACCTCCTGATGGGCAACTGCCGGCGCGGGTACGTGCGGGAATGGTCCCATCCCTGCACGGAGTGCGGGAAGCGCTTCCGCCTCAAGATCAACCTCATCATCCACCAGCGCAGCCACGCCAAGGAGGGGCCCTACGAGTGCCCCGTGTGCGACATCGGCTTCAGCAACAAGCGGAACCTGGACCTTCACCGCAGCATCCACGTCAAGGACAGAGCCTTGGGGGCCAAGGTCTGGGGCAACGTCCACCCCGAGCTGCGCGTCCGCCCGCGCAGGGACCTGTGCGGCGGCCACCGGCTGGGCGGTGGTGGCCACGTCGGGGCGGCCTGGCTGGGCCAGCCCAAGGAGGAGCCAGATGGAGAGGGCCTGTCCGGCTCTGGGATCGTGCAGCCGCCCAACTCCAGGCTCAAGTGCCCCCACTGCAAGAAGTTCCTGTCCTGCTCCACGTCGCTGCGGCGGCACCTCCAGACCCACGCGCGGGAGCGGCCCTACTGCTGCAGCTCCTGCAACAAGTGCTTCACCCGCAGCAATCACCTCCTGCGCCACAAGAAGATCCACGAGAGGGCTTTGGCCGCGCTCCAGCAGGAGGCCAACGCCCAGGGCCCCGCTGCTATCCAGCACCAAGCTCCCAAGGCTGAGAGGAGCCCTTCCCAAGAGAATGGGAGACCTGAGGCTGCAAAAGCGAGCCTGCCCAACGTGCTGCTGTTGGGAGCAACGCCACTGCGGCTCCCGGGCTCCCCACTCCCTGACTGCATCAGGAAAGCTGTGCAGCCCGTGGTCCAGCTGGGATCGAGGGCAGTGGCTTCGGAGATGACAGAGAAATGACAGAGGACAGACCCTGGGACAGATCTGAACTGTGCGTGACCCTGGAGAGAAGCTGCGAGTTTGTTTGCGTTTGTCCCACGAGTTTGTTGTCTCGTGGGACACCGAGAATGGGAATCTGCTGTGTTTTAGGAGTTTCCTGGGTTGTGGAAAGAATGGGAAGCTTGGAGACCACAACAAAGAGCCAATTGCAGAAGCCTCCAGTGATCTATAATGCTTCACCATTCCACTGAATTGTTCGGCTCGGCTGATAGTTGGGATTTTCCCAAGCTGACATTCCTGGGAGATGACCAGGTGAATCCTGGTCAAACAGGAGCAGAGCTTTCGCATTCTTTGATGTTGTGGCTGATCCTTTGCATTCGGAAACACAACTGAAGAGGGCAGGGAGAAGGGAATGAAGCTGGCAGCATTCTCAAGCAGCCCTTTGCTCCATGGACCAAGCTTCCTGACTGAGACACCAGATGGAGAGTGACATCTCTGAGACCCCACTGTGTCCTGGCCACCCTTGCCACCCCCACCCTGGGGCGGAGATCAGCAACACTCCCTCCAGCAGGCTGGGAACACTGGAGTTTTGCACTGGAAGATCCATAGGACAAACCCCAAAATTCTGTGCTGGCGTATTCCAGGGATCCCAGCATCAGGGAGGCGCCCTCAGGACCATCCTGCATGGGAGCAGAGTGATTTTAGGAATACTTGGCGGGTCAGCCAGCCCCATGCTGCAGCAGCACCCCAGTCCTCATGGATGTGCGTGCACAGAGCAGCCCCTCAGCTCTGGAGGCAACTCCCACTCTCCCAACCGCAGCTCGTCCCCTTTTGCCCAAAATCCCACCATAACAAATCCTATGGGAAAACAGTTCTGTAGCTACCTCAGTCAGGGAGAGGGGGACCTGCCCAGAGGCAGCCAGTGGGAGCCAGGCCTGGCACTGCCCCAGCGTCCCCGGGAGCCACCGGAGCAGTGTCCGTGCCCCATGTGCATCCCACCCACTGGGTGTGCACAGGGAGCACCTCCCGCCCGGAGCCAGCGCCACACGGACACAGTGGAGCAGCTGCTGGGGGCTCTTGCATTTAGTTTTCCAGGTTTTATTGGTTTGAGTTGCTCAGTGTAATTATTTGATGTTCTGAGGTCTCTGTCCCTCTCTGAGCAGTGAGCACTGGTAGGCTTTTCCCATCTTTTATTCCGAGTCACTCTCAAGGTGTGATGGTGCTGCTGTGGGAAGCTTTGGGAGCTGAGGGAACGCCTGTGCCACATCCAGGTGTGATCCTCAGCCACCTCCTGCTCCATGGGATGGACAGCAGGGTCCGAGCTGCTCCACTGGAATACACACGACATCCCACTGCTCCTCTGGGCTGGTGTCTCACGCTTCCTACCCCTGGGATTGCATTGTGGAGCATTCCAAGCCTGCAGCAGGAGGGACACACGGCCATGGATTGGCAGTGAGCCAGCTGCTGGTTATCCCTGTTTTCCCTGCCCAGGTAGAGATCCCAATGCTCCCCAGTTGATCCCAGGGGCATGGCTGAGCTTGTGTGCTGGTGGCTGAATGCCCCCAGGCCAGCAGAAGGGCCAGCAGCCCCAGCCTGGCATTTCTAAATCTCCTGTGACCAGGAGCGGCGTTTCCTGCGACATTCCCGACCCCTTTCTCAGGCTGTGGAATCAATAAAGTATTTGTCTCTATGTCTGGCTGCTTTGGGGGCTGTGCTGGTGCTTGGGCACAGAACTGGGATCAGCCAGGACAGCTCTCAGCAGGAGAGTCACTGCCTTTTTTTGGTTTTGGGAGGTTTTTCCCAAAATTACAGGTTTTGGGAGTCACTGCCAGCAGCTCCAGAGCCGCTGGCAGAGTTGTGGAATCCCAGCCAGGAAGGACGAGTGGGTAAGGGAAGCTGGGAAGGACAGGGAATGGAGTGGCCCTGGCCACCATGGGTGGGACATGTCCCTCAGCATTGCCAGGGAGTCCCGAGTTACCCAGATCCTACTGAGAATCCTGTGGGGGATTCCTGTGGGACTCTCCACATTCCCAGCAGGTAGCTCTGCATTCCTCCCCCACTGAGCCAGGGATGTCACCCCCCAGCTGCCCCTGAGCACAACAGGAGACCAGTCAGTTCAGTCTTTTATCTGATTCTCTTCCCGGCTGGGCTATCAACTGCCCCCAGGCCACTGACCACTCCCAGCCCCCCTCCCAGCACAGCGGTGCTGTTTAACAACCCGAGTTCCACTCTGCTGCCTCGGGGCCAGTCCCATCCCACCCTGGGCCCTTCCCTGCCCAACAGCACAGCAGGCTCCCTCCTCCTGCTGAGACCCAGCTGGTGCCACAACTCCCACAGCATCGTGCACAAACTCCCAGTGCTGCCACAAGTCCCACGCTGCAGAACCGCTGTCCCTTCCCTTCTCCAGCCCTCTGGCTACCGATTATCCTGGCTCAGAGCCTCGCAGGGCTCCAGCTCCGGCTCGTGTCCTGGCAAGCTGCCGGCCGGAGATGTGGCCACGGCGGCGTGCACCTTCTGGTGGTGGTTCAGCGACTGCCGGTGCCGGAAGCTCTTGGTGCAGCCGTGGCACTGGAAGGGTCGCTGCTGGGTGTGCCGACGCTGGTGCTCCTCCAGCGATGTTTTCTGTGGGAAGCTCTCAGCGCACTCGATGCAGCGGTAGAGCCGTTCCCCACCGGCGCTGCCCCGCGCCGCCCGGCCCGGCCACGCGCTGCGGAGCTGCGGCCCGTGGATGCGCTGGTGCTTCTGCAGGTGGTGCTTCTGCACGAAGCCCTTACCGCAGGCTGGACAGCGGTACGGCCGCTCCCCGGTGTGGATCCGGTAGTGCTTGTTGAGGTTGGACTTCTCATTGAAGCTCTTGCCGCAGGCCGGGCACTGGAAAGGCCGCTCGCCCGTGTGCAGGCGCTGGTGCCGCAGCAGCGCGGCGTGGTGGGCCAGGCTCTTCCCGCAGGACGTGCAGATGAAGGAGCCGTTGCTCTTCCTCGCCCGGTTCTGCTGTCGCGCCAGGAGGTTCCGCGTCAGGCGGACGCTCTTCCAGCCCGGCGGCAGCACCCGGGGATCATCCTGGGGACTCTGCTGCTCCCAGCCGGGCTGCGGCGACGCCACCTCGGCCGCCGGGTCTTCTCCCAGCGGCATTCCCTGGGCGAGCGCGAACGGCTGCTCCGTGCCCGCGCCCAGCGCCTGCTCCGTGGGGAAGGGCAGGCCCGGGGCAGGGTGAGCTTCCACCGGCACCACCACCGGCTTGAATTCCCCCAGGCAGAATTCCCCCAAGCCCTCTCCGGCCGCCTTCGGCCCGGCCACGCCGTGGTTCTCCCAGGAAACCGGCTGCTCCTGGCTGAGGGGAACCTCCTCGTCCAGCCTGACCGCAGGCACCATTGGCAGTGCCAGGAGCTCAGCTCCGTCCTCCTGCGGCTGCTGCTCTTCCGTCTTGATCACGATCATCTCACCTGTGGAGAGACCACAGTTCATTCCCGGGAAGTCCTCCCGTGCCTCCAGCTCCAGAGTGGGAGCGGGAGCAGAAGTGAGAAGAACTGGCAAAGAACGAAAGGGAGCAGGAAGGGATTCCCAGGAGGAGAGGAGGTGAAGGGGGGTTGTCCAGGCAGCTTGTTGGACCTCAGGGACATCATGGAATCATGGAATTAGTGAGGTTTGCAAAGCCCTTCAAGATCATCAAGTCCAATCATCAACCAAGCACTGCCAAGGCCACCACTGCCCCAAGTCCCCAGCTGCCACATCCACACAGCTTTTAAATCCTTCCAGGAATGGAGACTTCACCACTGCCCTGGACATGCTGCACTCAATGACACTATGGACTGACAATACAATCCCCACAAAAAAACCAAACCAGAGGGGAAAGTGAAGGCAAAGCTGAGGTGCAGAGTCCTCCATTCTGGAAGGAACCTCATTAGGAATGGCAGAGTTTAAATGTGTGAATCGAGGGAAAAGGATCAAAGCAAAGCCTCCCCAAAGCAGGAGGGAGCATCCCCCCACAGGTACCCAGCTCCAGAGCCACCCTGACTGAGCCTTGCCCAAGGTTTTCCCATTTTCCATCCTTAAGAACTTGGCCCAGTCTGGGCAGGTTGTCAGTGCCCATCCTCAGCCCCCCTCGCTGCCACTCACTGTCACCAAGCTGTCCTGGCACCGCTCCCTTCTCCGGCAGCCCGGGGCTCCCTGGATCCTCCCTGTCCTCGGCTGGTGGCAGCAGTGCAGGTTTGGAACCTGCATCTTCGGACCCTGGGAAGGAGGGAGCAGTGGGATGAACTGCTGAGAGTGGGACCAGCCAAAGCAGGGTCCTGGAATTCCAGGACATCTGATCCCACAGGCCACTGGCAGCTGATCCAGGCACATGATTTTTGCTTGTCCCAGGAAGTGCCTGATGGACACTCAAGGTTTAAAATTCCAGCCCAAAATTAAGGAGTACTAAAATGTAAGACTCTGCAGCAAATCCGTGCAGGGTGATCCATGTACAGCCCATATCCCAGGAAATAAACAGTGCAGGAACACTGACTGCAGGACATGTCACCTGGAATCCCCACGTGTTCCACATGGGGAGGGTTTGGAAGCTGCATCAGCCCAGGGATGATGATGCTTCTGACATGATCTGAGCGATCCTCACCGAGAGGGACCGTGGCCTCATAATTCCCCTTCCTGGCGACCCCACGGAGCTCCCGGCTGTCCACGCTCCCCAACTCCTGTTCCGACAGAGCAGCCTCCTCGCCCGCCGCCAGCACCTGGAAGTACAGGAGGCTCCACCTGGGGGTCCCCACTGAGCCCCTCCCCGAGCCCCTATGGACAGAGCCATGCCAGAGGGGACATCCCCAGACATCCCAGCAAGGCTCAGCTGTTCCTCCCCAGACCGGGACAGATTCCCAGGATCCATCCTGGCAGCCAGGCGAGCAGTGACACCTCCGGTGGGAGCAGGACAGGTGGCACCATCCCACATCAATCCATAAGGACCAACATGGCTGAAACACTTGGGGTGGGTGTTCTGCTCCCCCTCTTCCCTGAGGACAGGGACAAGCACCAGACGAGCCGTGTCCCTCTGGCTCCCTGCAGCTCCTGAGAGCCAGCAGCCCTTCCCATGCCCACACGGTCACCTGGGGCACTTTCCCACAGCTTTGGGCACATCTCTGTCACCTGTGGCCTGTCCCTGTCACGCTGAGAGCTGGGACACATCCCTGTCCATCTCTGGCACATTCCCATGAGCTGGCACTTGTCACCGCTGGTATGTTCCTGTTATCTGGGGCTTGTCCCCATTACGTACACCCCATCCCTGTCACTGAGGGTACATTCCCTGGGACTCATCCTCATTACCGTGGGGCCATTCCTGCAGCCATGGGCTCATCCCCATCCCGTTCCCTGGGGCCTGTCCCTGCCACCCACCGCTGGCACGTCCCTGTCCCCACTTCTCAGAGCTCGTCCCCGTCCCCGCGGGCTCAGCCCGATCCCCATTCCCTGGGGCTGGTTCCCGTCCCCCGGGCCCATCCCGTCCCGGCTCCCTGGTCCCGAACCCCGTGGCCGTTACCTGTGTCCGTTCCCGGCCGCTGCCGGTGCCGGTGCCCCCACAGCGGCAGCGGCGGAGCTGCCGCTGGATGCGGCGGAGGCGGCGGGAGTTGTCCCTGAGGAGCGCGGCCAGCCGGGCCCCACCGGCCCTCACCGTCCGCTCCAGCCCCGCCACCCGCCGCTCCAGCCGCTCCAGCCGCCGCTCCGCCGCCTCCACGCTCCGCTCCAGCCGCCGCTCCGCCGCCGCCACCGTCCGCAGCGACAGCCCCGCCGGGGCCGCCCCGCCGGGGCCCGCGCCGGGATCGGGGCCCGCTCCCTGCCAGGCCTCGGGAGCCCACTCGGGGTCTTGCTGCTGCGGGGGGAAGAGGGCGGTGAGGGGGGCCGGGCCCGGGGTGCCGCCGGGGGTCCGGGGGTGCCGGTACCGGGGGGTCCCGCCGGTACCTGCGCGCGGCCCCACTGGGCCATGGCCGCCCCTCACCGCCCCTCACCGCCGCCGCCGCCGCCGCCGCAGCGCCCCCTGCCGGCCCCGCGCCGCCAGCGCCGCCCCGCCCGCGGCCGCCGCACCGAGAGACCCCGGCCCGGTTACGGCCCGGTTACAGCCCGGTTATAGCCCGGTTACAGCCTGGACACAGCCCGGTTACAGCCCGGTTATAGCCCGGTTACAGCCTGGACACAGCCCGGTTACAGCCCGGTTACAGCCCGGTTACAGGCCGGTTACAGCTCGGACACAGCCCGGTTACAGCTCGGTTAGAGCCCGGTTAGAGCCCGGTTACAGCCCGGTTACATCCCGGTTACAGCTCGGTTATAGCCCGGACACAGCCCGGTTAGAGCCAGGACACAGCCCGGACACAGCCCGGTTACAGCCCAGACACAGTCCGGTTATAGCCCGGCTACAGCCCGGTTAGAGCTCGGTTATAGCCCGGTTACAGCCCGGTTACATCCCGGTAACAGCCCGGACACAGCCCGGACACAGCCCGGTTACAGCCCGGACACAGCCCGGTTACAGCCCCATCCCATCCCATCCCATCCCATCCCATCCCATCCCATCCCATCCCATCCCATCCCATCCCATCCCATCCCATCCCATCCCATCCCATCCCATCCCATCCCATCCCATCCCATCCCATCTCCATCCCATCTCCATCCCATCTCCATCCCATCTCCATCCCATCTCCATCCCATCTCCATCCCATCTCCATCCCATCTCCATCCCATCTCCATCCCATCTCCATCCCCATCCCCATCCCAGAATGGGTCAGGCTGCAGGGGACCACAGTGGCTCATCTGGTCTCACCTCCCTGCTCAAACAGGGTTATCCCAGAGCACATGGCACAGGATTGTGTCCAAACCATCCTGGAACATCTCCAGTGAGGGAGGCTCCACACCCTCTCTGGACAATCTGTTCCAGGGCTCAGTCACTGCACAGGGTGGAAGTTCTTCCTCCTGTCTAGGTGGAACTTCCTGGGCATCAGTTTCCTGCCTGTTCCTCTCGTCCTGTTGCCAGGTCCCACAGTGAAGAGCCAAGCTCTATCAGTCCCATTCCATCCTACCTCCATCCTCATCCCAATTTCTATCAGATCCACATCCCCACCCCATTCTGTCACGTCCCACCCCATCCCGATCCCATCCCATCCCATCCATCCATATCCCCTCTCCCCCCCATCCCACCCTACCCCTATTCCATCCTCATCCCATCCATCTCCACCCCTGCAGGAGAACCACAGCTCCAGCCCTCGAATCCCCAGTGCCACTCCCAGAGGTCCATCCAGACCCCCAATCCCATCCCACCCTACCCCTATTCCATCCTCATCCTATCCATCTCCACCCCTGCATGAGAACCACAGCTCCAGCCCTCAAATCCCCAGTGCCCAGCAACCCCCAGTGCCACTCCCAGAGGCCCATCCAGACCCCCAATCCCATCCCACCCCATCCCCACCTCAGACTGGGACTGCAGCCCCCCAGCAGCAGGTGACACCTCCCACCCAGTGTTCCGTTCTCACTCTTCCATCACTCCATGCCACGGATCCCATTCCTGGTGCCACCCACCCACCCAGCAGGACCTTCCCACAGGCCCCTCAAGGAATCCACGTGCAGCATCCTGGTTTCTACAGCATCTATTGGCACTCTCCAGAAAAAGGACCCACTCCAAGCATCCCACCTGCCCCACTAGGGCTTGGGAACAAGGAGACCCCCTCACATGGGCTGGGCAGGTGCCCCCCATCCCCACACCAGGGCAGGGGAGCCAGAAAATGTTGTCCATGCTCCAGCCTCCATCTGGAGAGGGATATCGGGGAGAAGGTCTGACAGTGGCCTCTGGTCCCCAGGAGGTCACTTCAAAATTCAGCAGCAGCATCACATCCCTGGGAGTCACTTGAAGGTCCAGTAGCACCATACCATTCTTGGGAGGTCACCTCAAGGTTCAACAGCAGCATCTGATTTCTGGGAGGACACCTCGACATTCATCATGTATCCCATTCCTGAGAGGACACCTTAGAGCCCATCAGCAGCAGCATCCCATCCTTCACCTCAAGATCAGCCTCCTATCCTAGAGCGGTCAACTTAAAGCCCATCAGCAGCACTGTGTCCCAGGAGGTCACCTCAAATTCCATCAGCAACATCCTGGGAAGTCACCTCAAGTCTCTGGGAGGTCACCTCAAATTTCAGCAGCAACATCCTGGGAAGTCACCTCAAGTCTCTGGGAGGTCACCTCAAATTTCAGCAGCAGCTTCCCACCCCTGGGTGGACACCCTGAGATCCAGCAGCGGCCTCCCGTTCCCGGGAGGACACCTCAAGGTCCGACAGCAGCGCCCCATCCCTGGGGGTCACAGCCTGGCTTCCCACCCCGTCTCCTGCTGCGGGTGCCACCACGAGGGGCACCTGGTTGGCGCAGGGGAACGGCCGCTCCTGCCGCCTGTGGATCCTCTGGTGCACCTTGAGGTGGGAGAACCTCTTGAAGGTCTTCTGGCAGATGCCGCACTGGTGGGGCCGGACGCCCATGTACATCCAGTGCTGCCGGACGAAGTCGGACACCCAGGTGAAGCTCCGGTTGCAGCAGGGACACAGGATGAGGTGGTGGCCGGAGTGCCGGCGCTGGTGCACCGTCAGGAAGCCCTGGTTGGAGAAGGTTTCCCGACACTCGGTGCACGTGTACATCATTTTTCCAGATGACAGTGAGCACTGGGTGGGGCCAGGCTCCTGCCACACCGTGCCACAGTCCCTGTTTGGGGCTTGTGGCTGGGAGGATGGGCACAGGGGCTGGGTGGGACACTCCTCTGGCTTCGAGGCCTGGCAGGTCCCGTTGGCTGCCCAGGTTTGGGGTTGGGATGTTGGGCACTGGGGTGCTGGGCATGGCCCCTGGCTGGGATGAGCCTTCACAAGCGAGGGCTGGCAGGTGCCATTGGGTGCCCAGGCTTGGGGCTGAGATTTTGGGCACGGTGTCCCCTGGCTGGGATGTGCCTTCACAAGTGAGGGCTGGCAGGTGCCATTGGGTGTCCAGGCTTGGGGCTGAGATTTTGGAGCATCCAAGGGCTGGCAGGTGCCATTGGGTGTCCAGGTTTGGGGCTGAGATTTTGGGCATGGTGTCCCCTGGTTGGGACATGCCTTTGCATCCAAGGGCTGGCAGGTGCCATTGGGTGCCCAGGCTTGGGGCTGAGATTTTGGGCACGGTGTCCCCTGGCTGGGATGAGCCTTCACAAGTGAGGGTTGGCAGATGCCATTGGGTGCCCAGGCTTGAGGCTGAGGTGCTGGGCATGGTGTCCCCTGGCTGGGACACGCCTTTGCATCCAAGGCCTGGAAGGTGCCATTGGGTGCCCAGGTTTGGGGCTGGGATGTTGGGCACGGTGTCCCCTGGCTGGGATGAGCCTTTGCATCCAAGGGCTGGCAGGTGCCATTGGGTGCCCAGGCTTGGGGCTGAGATTTTGGGCATGGTGTCCCCTGGCTGGGACATTCATTTCCATCCAAGGGCTGGCAGGTGCCATTGGATGCCCAGGCTTGGGGCTGAGATTTTGGGCACGGTGTCCTACTAGGACACTCCTCTGGCTTCGCAGCCTGGTATGTCCCGTTCGCTGCCCAGGTTTGGGGATGGGATGCTGGGCATGGCACCTGGCTGGGACACACCTCCAGCTCCGAGGGCTGGCACGTCCCGTTGACTGCCCAGGCACGGAGATGCCGCCGGATTTTCTTCTTGGACATGAACTTGCGGTCGCAGTGGACGCAGACATAGGGCACCCAGTTGGTGTGGCCACGCTGGTGGATCAGGAGGTTGATCTTCAGCAGGAAGGTTTTCCTGCAGATGGGGCAGGAGTAAAATTCCCGCGTGGCATTTCGCTGACAGGCCATGGGCCGGCCCACGCAGGAGTCCTTCTCCGGCTGCCCTGGGCTGGGATCTGCCTGTTCTGTCGTTTTGTGGACATCTGGTGTCACCTCCTTTCCTGGTTCTTCAGGAATGTCGGCCACCAGATCTTGGCCAGAATTCCCTAAATGTTTCACAGCCTCCTCTTCACGACCCTTGTCCTCTTCCAGACCCTTGGAGGGTGTTTTGGGCATTGATGGCTTCTCTGCAGCAACCTCCTCCTGCGGCACCTCCATTGGGATCCCTGCTTCAGCATCTCCTGGGAAATTTTTGGAATCAAAACATCACTTTCCACATGGTTTTAAGACATGAACAGCAAAGGGCTTTTGCTCCCACCCTCCCTCACTTCCCGCTCTGTCCCCAGGCAGCACAAATCCCAGCTCTGCTCTCCTCTTCCAGCTCAGTCTCTGGACTGTGTAAAAGCCAGGAACATCCCCAGCTTATCCCTGCAGACACCCCAGGAGCAGTTTGAGGTGGAAAACATCACCCAGGGGGACAGGGAATTCTGACAACCACCCTGGAGCTTGTCTGGGCAGGTGCACCGATGCCATGCTGTACCCAAACGGTTTAAGGGCTCGTAACATGATTTGTTTCCCTTTCCTGGAAGCCCCAAGCCTGGAGAAAGGCCCAATAGACCCCCCAAGCTGCTGGCCCCACCAAGGAGGGTTAAGGGTTCTGCCCCAGTACCTGCTGCAGGGGGAGAACAGTTCTGACCCACGGCTTCCTGACAGTGCACGGAGAGCGGGCGGGGAGGGGACGGGGTCGGCTGGCTGAGATCCGCCAGGACAGCAGTGGCTTCCAGAGGGACGGGTGCTGTGAGGACAAAAGCAGTGAGGAAGGTGGGGAAGGAACAGCCAGGCAGGGATCCAGGACCCCTCACAGCAACAGCAGCAGGATTTACCAGGCACTCACGTGTGCTGCAGTTCTCTGGGACCGCTGGGTTCCTGCTTTCCTCCATCGGGTTCCCATTTTCCTCTGCTGGGTTCTCGCTTTCCTCTGCTGGGCTCCTGTTTTCCTCCGTCAGGCTCTTGTTTTCCTCTGCTGGTCTCCTGTTTTCCTCCGTCAAGCTCTTGTTTTCCTCTGCTGGGCTCTTGTTTTCCTCCGTCAGGCTCTTGTTTTCCTCTGCTGGGCTCCTGTTTTCCTCCGTCAGGCTCTTGTTTTCCTCCGTCAGGCTCTTGTTTTCCTCTGCTGGGCTCCTGTTTTCCTCTGCCAGGCTCTTGTTTTCCTCTGCTGGGCTCCTGTTTTCCTCTGTCAGGCTCCTGTTTTCCTCTGCTGGACTCCTGTTTTGCTCTACCACACCCCAGATTTCCTCTATCAGATTCCCACTTGTCCCCACTAGGCTCCAGATTTCCTGTATCAGGTTCTTGCTTTCCTCTACCAAGTTCCCACTTTTCTCTGCCACGTTCCCGCTTTCCTCTGGCTCCCTGCAGCCCCTCTCCATTGTCTCCATCTCCAGCAGTGCATCATCGTTGGTGCAGTTCTGTCGGGCCGGTTCTGTGGAGAACAAGGACATCTGAATTCACCAGCAGCCAGTGAAAAATCCCATTCCACAAGGTCCCAGGATCCCTGACACCCAACCAGCTGCTGGGGCAGGAGCTTCCAAGCTATCCACATGTCCCAGGAGGTGTTCCCTCACAGCGGACACCGCCCAGTCTCTGGAAGTGTCCCAGGTTGGAAAAGGCTTGGAGCAATCCGCACTAGTGCAAGGTGTCCCTGCCCATGGCAGGGGCTTGGAAAGAAATGAGCTTTAAGATTCCTCTCAACCCAAATGCAAAATTCTGGGATTCACAGTCCCAGCAAGCTTGTGGCACAGAAGGAACCCAGTGTCACCCACCTACAGCCAGCTCTGGGGACACCTCTGCTGCCTCTGCCTCGGATTCTGGCGGCGTGCTCAGCTCTTCTCTTTCCAGCTGTAGTAACAGTTCAGGCTTGGACAGGGCACAGTCTGGGCAAGAGCAGGACAGACATCAGGCACAGGATGGGACAGGGACTCTGCACCCACAGCTGGGCAACAGAGCCAGTCCCAACCCAGGAAACTTCATCTCCAACCGGGGCCACGACGGGAGTTATGGATACAGAGAGGAAACAGCAGGCAGAGCTGACAGGGGAATATGGAAAGCAACCTCTGACAGTCCCCTGGGAACAACTGCAAGAAAATCCATCCTTGTTCTGCCCCTGCTACAGAATTCCCAGCTCTCCCAGAAATTCACCTAGCAGACAGGAAAACACCCTGAATGACGAGAAGGGAATCACGAGGCTCCTGACTGCATAAGGGCAGTGCTGAGGGACCACCTCGAATCCCGGGGGCAATTCTGGGCCCCTCATGCTAAAGAAGACATTGAGGGGCTGGAGCGTGTCCAGAGAAGTGAACAAACCAGGAGAACAGAGCACCAAGAGCTGGGGGGCTCAGCCTGGAGAAAAGGAGGCTCAGGGGGGACCTTCTGGCTCTGCACAGCTCCTTGACAGGAGGGTGGAGCCAGGAGGGAATCAGGACCTGCTCCCAGGGAACAAGACAAGAGGAAACAGCTTCAAGGGGAGGTTCAGGTTGGTTTTTAGGGAAAATTCTCTTGGAAAGGGGTGTCCCAGGCAGAGAATTTTGGAGGTGACAACGCAGGGAGATGACAACACCAACAATGTACCTGTTCTCCAAGAGGAAAAGACACCAAGCACTTACTACCCTGTCCTGCGTGTCCCTGCCACGCTCCAACCACTGCCGGAGGGGAAAGGGAAAAGGGAGGATTATTTGAGAGCTGGAGATTCCAGTGAAAGGCAAAGAGGCAGAGAAATGACCCCAAGAGAGCTCCCTGGGGCTGCCAAACCGGCGCAAACGCAGCCTACACAGGGACACCAGCATCTCGTAGTTGCCTTCCATGACGCTCCGGTACATTTCCTTCTGTCCCTCGCTCAGGTTTGCCCACTCCTGCCGGCTGAACCGCACTGCCACATCCTCGAACAGCACCGGGACCTGCAGCATCGGCTGGGATGAGGGACAGGGCAGCTCCCCCAAACAACTCCCAGACCCTCAGTCCCACCCAAGCCCTTCAACAGCTCCAAAATCCCCATACGGAGTCCCCGTTGCTTATTCCCAGTGGGTTCATCCCCGGTCTCCTGAAACGCACCGCAGCTGCCTCAAACAGCTCCCAGATCCGCAGGAGTCCAATGGATTCATCCCCACAGTTTCCTAAAACCCACTGCTGCCCCCTGAGGAGCCACTCGAGCGGCTCCCGGCCAGCCAGGAATCCACTGCATTCCCATCCCGTCTCCTGAAACCCACCGCAACCCCCATCAGGAGCCCCCCAAAGCCTTCCCAGCCCTCAAGAGCCCCACGGGCGACCCCCAGGCTCCCTCCCAGCCACAATCCCTCCTTCCAACAGCCCCATATGCAACACCCAGGCTTCCCCCTCGACCTCCCACCAGCCCCTAAGTGCCCCCCCAGTCTCCCTCCCAACCTCCAGCCCCACAGTGACCCCATAAGTGACTCCCCCATTGTTACGGTGAGCTCCTGGACACCCTTTTGTCCCCCCTTTCCTAAGGCCTCTGTGGCTCTGATCATGATAACCCCTGAATCCTCCTCCCTGCCCCAACGGGGTTGGCAGGGAGCCAGGAGAGCCCACCCTGTCCAAAACCTATATAGACCCCTGAAACTTCCTGCTCTTTCTCTTTTGCCCCACTCTCCATGGACACCACAGAATAAAGAGAGCTGTTCCAACTTCCCTGGAGTAAGGGCCTCTTTTGAATACTTTTCCCTCTCCTGGTATTTCCTCCCCTCACAGCCCCATATCTCTGAGCTGGTCGGATCCTAGAGGGGGCTGCGTGGAGGAGGGGAAAACCATAGAAATAACACCCCATCACTCCCCTAAGCTCCCTCAGCCTCACAAGCGATCCCCCCACACACATCGTTGTCCCATCGCGGTGCTCACCCCGTGCAGCCCCGGGGCGCTGAGGGGCCGCTCCCGCAGCGCCGCCTCCGCCCGCTCCATCCGCCGCTCCAGCGCCTCGAGGCGGGCCCGGAGCTCCGCCATGGCCCCGCGCCGGCCCGCGCGGGACACGCCGCCTGAGGGGCGGCACCGAGAGCCCGGAGGGGTGGGCTGAAGGGATGGAGGGGGCGGTGGGATGGGTTGGGAAGTGGTTGAGTGGCAGCTCCCTGAGGGTCGGGGCGGGCTCGGTGTTGTTTGCCTGGTTCGTCATTGGTCTGGGTGAAGGGGGTCGCTGAGGGCTCAAAGCGGGGAGGGATGAGTGGCTGATCCACGCCCCGAGGGCTGTGTGGCTCTTCAGAAGGACCTCGGCAACTTGGAAAGATAGGCAGGGATAAAACTTCTGGAATTCAACAAGGGCAAGCCCAGGTGCTGCAGCTGGAGAGGAACAACCCCAGGTACCTGCACAGGCTGGGGGTGACCTGCTGGAGCAGCTCCGTGGGGAAGGAACTGTGCGTCCTGGGTGACAATGAGCTGTCCCTGAGCCGACAGAGTGTGCTGGGGAAAAGAGGCCAATGGGATCCTGGGGTGCATTGGAAAGAGCATTCCCAGCAAGTCAGGGGTGATCCTGCCACTGTGCCCAGCCCTGGGGGCACCTCTGGGTGCGGTGTCCAGCTCTGGATCCTCAGCACAGCAGGGCCAGGAGCTCCTGGAGCTGAGGAAGGGCCTGGAGCATCTCGGTGCTCAGGAAAAGCTGAGGGAGCTGGGGCTGCTCAGCCTGGAGAGGAGCCCCAGTGAGAGGGGCCTCAGCCCTGGGTGTCCCTGTGTGTCCCTGAGTGTCCCTGGGTACCTCTGGGTGTTCACTGGGTGTCCCTGTGTGTCCCTGTCTGTCCCTGAGTGTCCCTGTCTGTCCCTGTGTGTCTCTGGGTGTCCCTGGGTGTTCCTCAGTAAGTCAGGGTATCCCTGTCTGTCTCTGGGTGTCCCTGTGTGTCCCCGTCTGTCCCTGTGTGTCTCTGGGTGTCCCTGGGTGTTCCTCAGTGAGTCTGGGTATCCCTGTCTGTCCCTGTGTGTCTCTGGGTGTCCCTGGGTGTTCCTCAGTGAGTCTGGGTATCCCTGTCTGTCCCTGGGTGTCCCTGGGTGTCCCTGGGTACCTCTGGGTGTTCACTGGGTGTCCCTGTGTGTCCCTGTGTCTCCCTGAGTTTCCCTGTCTGTCCCTGTGTGTCTCTGGGTGTCCCTGGGTGTTCCTCAGTGAGTCTGGGTATCCCTGTCTGTCTCTAGGTGTCCCTGTATGTCCCTGTGTGTCCCCGTCTGTCCCTGTGTGTCTCTGGGTGTCCCTGGGTGTTCCTCAGTGAGCCTGGGTATCCCTGTCTGTCTCTGGGTGTCCCTGTGTGTCCTTGTGTGTCCCTGGGTATCTTTGAGTGTCCCTGTCTGTCTCTGGGTGTCCCTGTGTGTCCCTGGGTATCTTTGAGTGTCCCTGGGTGTCCCTGTGTGCAGGGAGGGTCAGAGCAGGGCCAGGCTGTGCTCCAGGGCCCAGCGATGGCACCAGAGGAATGGGCAGGGACTGATCCCAGAATTTCCCGGCACAGGAGGCAGAACTTCTGCCCTGGGCAGTGCCCAGCCCTGAGCAGAGACCAGCCAGGCTGTGGGGTCTGCTCACCACCGGGGATACTCCAGAGCTGTCAGGATGTAATCCTGAGCCCTGTGCTCTGGAGCCAGCACCACTGCGGTCCCTTGCATTCAGGAATTCTGAGATTCTGCATCCCGCGCCGCTGCGGTGGAACCCCGTGAGGGTTTCCTGCCACTCCGATCAGCATCAGCCCTTCCCGGTGACTGACAGCTGTCAATCACCGCGGGGCCGGCGGCCGGCGGGGGCCGCTGTGGCGGCGGCGGAAGCGGAGGAGGAAGAGGAAGCGGCTCTAAGGAAAGACGGCGGCGGGGCAGGGCCGGTACGGACGGAACCCTCCAGCTCCAGTGCGGGAGGAGCAGGGAGGAGCGGGCCGGCCCCGCCCCGGTGTGCGGCGGCCGCAGCGAGGCTGTCCTGCCCCGGTACCGCCGCGCTCCGCCGCTGCCGGTGCGGGGATGGAGCTGGCGGGCGGCAGCACCATCTCGCTGTGGACGGTGGTGGCGGCCGTGCAGGCGTTGGAGCGCAGCGTGGCCGCACACGCGTCCCGCCTCTTCAGCCTGGAGCACCGGGCCGGGAACAGCGAGAAGAAGCACCTGGACTGCGAGAAAATGGTCGGGGAGTTCGGGAATCAGCTGGAGAGTAAGTGCGCGGCGCTGGGCACCCTCATCCAGGAGTACGGGCGGCTCCAGCGGCGCTTGGAGAACATGGAGAACCTGCTGAAGAACAGGAATCTCTGGATCCTGAAGCTGCCCCCCGGCGTGGAGGTCCCCAAGGTAACGGATGGGTCTTGAAGGGGCCTGGGGGGGAGAGGGACAGCGCAGAGGTTCCTCTGCTCCTCACCTCTCCCGGCAGCTTTCCGCCATGGAAATCATTCCACGGTCTCTGCCAAGGTTTCTTCTGTCGCCTGAAGCAGGAAGTGATTGCTCCTGCATATCGCTACATTCGGCTGGTTTTCCCTACAAAAGGATGGGTTGTCACGTTTTGACCAACAGCGGGAAAGTTCTTCCCCACTCCGAGGTCCCCAATGGGATCAGGCTCCAGGGGGAAGTAAGAATATTGTGGAATACACAGTTCATCTCCCAAAGTTTAGCAAAGATCCAAACTGTTACTCTCAGTGTCCAGAGGATGCCCCAAGGCAGGAATTTTCTTTCCCTGACACCTGGTAGCAGGGATAAGTAGGGAGTAGGATTCTCTGTGTTCCAGGACTGGTGCTGAGTGTCACTTTTGGGATTGCAGGCCCCGGCTGTGGCATCAGAAAACGATGCCACTGGCTTTTCCACTCAGGAGTGGGAGAACCTGGAGGAGTGGCAGAAGGAGCTGTATGGAAAGGTGCTGACAGGGAAGAGAGAAGCCCTGGTCCAGCTGGGTGAGTGTTGCTGTTGGATCAGTTATCAGCACTTTCTGGTTAGGGAAATCTTTCCCACCCGTGGGAAGCAGATTTGTGGGAACACAGTGAGACCACTGCCTGTGTTTGAGGACTCTCCGTGCTGCCCAGCCGTGTGTTGTAGCTGCTGGAGCTGGTTTGGGGAGCGCAGTGGGTGTGTTCCTCCCTGTGCATGCAGCACAGAAACATTCATTCCTTTCTCGGTTCCTTGTCAGACGATGTCATCTCCGAACCTGCCCTCCTGTCCCGGCTCCAGGGAGGGGAAGCGCCCTGCAGTGAGGCGGAGGCAGCTCCTGGAGAGATCCCAGCAGAACCAGGTGAGGCCAGGGATGAATTAAAGCTTTAATCCTGAGGGTGAGGGTCGTGTGGTGCTGTCACCAGACAGGGGCTGGCACAAAGTGATGGTCCAGAGGGGACTTATTGGATCTCAATAGGAGCAGGTTCGGGGGGAGTAACAGATAGTGATAAAAAAATGCAACAGGTTTGATTTTTAGGATTACAATTGGGGAAGAAATTCTTGGCTGTGAGGATGGGAAGGCCCTGGCACAGATTGCCCTGTGGTTGCCCCTGGATCCCTGGAAGTGTCCAAGGCCAGGTTAGACAGGGCTCGGAGGAATCTGGGATAGGGGGTGTTCCTGTCCATGACAGGGGGTGGAACAAAATTAACCCAAACCCTCCTGGGATTCTGTGATCTGATTCCACAATTTCTCACACTGGCAGAGGCTCTGCTGTTTGAACTCAATGTGAGCAGCTGGGACAGCAGAGAAGCGCAGGAAAACCAGGAGGGAAGAGCAGGGCTGGCTGAACCTGGCCATGGTGAGTGTTGTGGAAGGGCTTAAAGGTGTGGAGAACCATCTGGAACTGTGGGGAATGGGAGAAACCACTTCCCTGCAGGGCAGAGCAGAGCCCCAGGAGCAGGAATGGAAGGTGCTGGAGAGGTTGTGTGTGGCAACAGCATGGGTGGGTGGGCACAAACTTCTGGGGTAGCAAGAGAGCAGTCCAGTGGGGCAGTGATAACCAGTAAAGGAGTTTCCTCTTTCCCAGTAAAGGAGTTTCCGCTTTTCCTCAGCAGACTGCAGCATTCCAGAGCAAAGCTTTGCTGTCACCGTGAAGCAGGAAGAGGAGGAAGAGCCATATGCAAAGGAGCGAAGAGCCACGGAGGGTGTGGAGTTCTCTGAGCTCGGTGTGGGTGAGTTCTGAGCGATCCCACAGCATCCTGTGCTGCTGGGGATGTGGGAATCCCTGACATTCCTGCTGTGGGACAGTGTGCTGAGATGTGGGGAGAGAGCAGGAGCCGTGCTGAGGTGGGCAGTGGGCAGGAAGCCTGGGCAGAGTTTTATTTTTGGGAAGGTGAAAGTGCTGGGAGGGTGAAGCACTGTGGGTGAGGATTCTGGCATACCTGAAATGAATCCCTCAGAATACAAAGAATCATTAAGTTGAGAACAGTTCAGGACAGGGAACTTGTTTCTGTCTATTTGAAAAATGCTGGTTAAATTTGCAGCAGTAAAGACTTGACTTTTAATAAAAATAACATTAAGCCTATGAAGTTCTTAATGCTTTCTTTCAATCTTTTCAAACAATTTTACCTGCTGTAAGTGGTAGTTTGTAGTATTGTACCTTATGGATGGAGAGACAGAAGTTGACCTCAAATCAAAAAAAACCCCATGGTGTTCAACTGTTTTTAATTGTTTTTTCAATGCTGTGGTGGAACCTGAGCAGGAGAATTATTCTCCATGTGCATATGCAAGATCCAAATAGGCCTGAAGTGTAAAAATGTTTAAAAATAGGGTGTAAATAAGCTCACAATACAATTCTCACCCAGATCACATAAATCCAGCCAGCAACACATTTTCAGTGTTGTGCTCACGATGGGTTGAGTCCAGGAAGAGAAAAAAAATGTTGAGTTTGTGGTTTCTTTTGAGGTTTTTTTATTTCTTGGTGCATTTCATTTGTGTTTTGACAGCAGCTGTTTGTTCTGGAACAAAGTTCAGGGGGGTTGTTGCCCTCCAGAGTCCCCATGAGTGCTGTCACAAGAGTGGTAGAATATTGCAATTCATAGAGAAATTTAGACCCAGATATGGAAGGTGGAGATAACTTGAAAATAAACAGAATTAACAAATCAGAACACCTAAATAATAATGACCTCATTGTTTAGGTCACACGGAAATCAGTTTTCATGGAAAAGTTTATGCTTTTTGGTTCAGCATAAAATCTGGGGTTTCCGTCAAAATGCTTAGTTGTAAAGAGTATTTTTAGCTTGCTCTTATCCAAGAATCCATGGGTTCTGTGGACTATCAGATTATTTGAATGGAGTTTTTCCCTCCCGAGGAAATAATTAAATCAACAGTTCATCTTGCATCAAAATGTCACGGAGACATCAAACCTCTTGACTCGATGGAGTTGTGACAATGGAACTGTTGGGGTTCCTGCAGCATTTCATCTCCTGTGGATTTAATCATTGGAGTCAGAAACTTCACTTCCAGTCACAATCTGCTTGGTCAGATTTCACTCAGGAACAAATGAGTTTAGAACTCTACTTAAAACTTTCGTTGATTTGCTGCTTTAGTACAGAAACAGGGAAAATTACACTCTGTGTTTTGGTCCAGTTAGAACTTGGAATAAAACATTTTATAGCTACATTTGTAGAAGTATTCTTAGTGCCCTAAATTGCAGGGTAATATTGAGGCAGAGGCTTCCTGCTGGCACAGGGCTGGGTTAGGTGGGTTATTGGGAAGGAATTCCTGGCTGACGGTGGGCAGGCCCTGGCACAGGGTGCCCAAAGAAGCTGTGGCTGTCCCTGGATCCCTGGAAGTGTTCAAGGAAAAGTTGGACAGGGTTTGGAGCAATGTGGGATAATGAAAGATGTCCCTGCCCGTGGCAGGGAGTGGCACTGGATGAGCTTTAAGGTCCCACCCAAACCATTCCAGGATTCCATAAGAGCAGGATGTGTTCTGGGATAAAGAGGGGAAGTTGTGACCTCATGAAGCAGTGGAGGGACATTTGCAATTCCCTTGTGATCAGAATATCCTGAGTTCTGTTTGGGATCATCTCAGCAGCACTGCTGGATTATTCTACAAACAACCTGAGGTACCCTTTTTTGGACTGTTTCTGTGTTTTACATGCTCCATGTTTCATCAGTTTTTGAAGATGGCTTTGATATCAAAGGTGACGCAGTATTTTACAGTCAGTCACAGTTTCTCTGTTCCAGCCCAGCTCTCCTGAATTTCAAAGACAAATACATGTATTTGTAGTAAATCTCCAAGTTATTTTGGGATTTGTGTTGTTTGAATTGCAAAATAGAATCCTGAATTCAAGACAAAATGTGAAGTATCACAGAAAGGCACTGCTTCCTCAGGACTGAGAGGAAGAATTGAGATTGTCTCTGTGCACAGGCAGAGTGATGCTTGCAGGAATCACAGAATCAAAGAATTGGTGAAGTTGGGAAAGGCTTCTGACTCTCAAATCCAACCATTTCCCAGCACTGCCAAGGCACCACTAATCCATGTCCCCAGGTGCCACATGCACATGGGATTTTCAATCCCTTCAGGGATGGGGACTCCACCACTGGCCTGGGCAGCTGTGCCAGGGCTGGACAGCCCTTTCCAGGAAGGAATTTTCCCAATATCCCACCTAAATGGATAGGGACTACAAACTCTCACAGCTCTGAAGGAATCCACAAGTGCTTCACAGCTCTGAGAGCATCCTTGATGCCTCATGGCTCTGAGGGGACTCCAGTCCCTCACAATTCTGAGAGGATCTTGATCCTTCAGTGCTGTGAGGGACCCTGTTCCCTCATGGCTCTGAGAGGATCCCCAAGAACATCACAGCTCGGATGGGACCCTGATCCCTCACAGCTCTAGGCGGGCCCCTAACCCTTCATGGCTCTGAGAGGATCCCTGATCCCTCATGGCTCTGAGGACCTTGTTCTGTATGGCTCTGGGGGGAACCCCAATCCCTCACTGCTCTGAGGGAATTTTCCCTCATGGATCAGAGAGGATCCTGTTTCCTTCATGTCTCTGGGTGAACCCTGACCCCTCATGGCTCTGAGGACCCTGTTCCTTCATGGCTCTGGGCTAAACCCCAATCCCTCACAGCTCTGAGGATCATGTTCCCTCATGGCTCTGGGCTGAACCCAAATCTATCATTGTTCTGAGGGGGGGATTCTGTTCTCTCATGGCTCTGGGTGGACCCCAATCCGCTATTGCTCTGAGGGGAGATCATGTTCCCTCATGGCTCTGGGCTGAACCCCAATCCCTCACAGCCCTGAAGGGGATTCTGTTCCCTCATGGCTGTGGGTGGACCCCAATCCCTCACAGCTCTGAGGGGGACCCTGTTCCCTCACAGCTCTGCATGAGCCCAAATCCCTCACAGCTCTGAGATTCCTGTTCCCTCATGGCTCTGGGCTGAACCCCAACCCCTCACAGCTCTGAGGGGGATTCTGTTCCCTCACAGCTCTGCATGAGCCCAAATCCGTCACAGCTCTAAGAATCCTGTTCCCTCATGGCTCTGGGTGGACCCCAATCCCTCACAGCCCTGAGGGGGATCCTGTTCCCTCATGGCTGTGGGTGGACCCCAACCCCTCACAGCTCTGAGGGGGATCCTGTTCCCTCACAGCTCTGCATGAGCCCAAATCCCTCACAGCTCTGAGGGGGATCCTGTTCCCTCACGGCTCTGGGTGAGCCCCAATCCCTCACAGCTCTGAGGGGGACCCTGTTCCCTCATGGCTCTGGGTGAGCCCCAACCCCTCACAGATCTGAGGGGGATCCTGTTCCCTCACGGCTCTGGGTGGACCCCAATCCCTCACAGCTCTGAGAATCCTGTTCCCTCATGGCTCTGGGTGAGCCCAAATCCCTTACAGCTCTGAGGGGGATCCTGTTCCCTCATGGAGTACTGTGGACAAGGTGCAGGTGCGCGTGTGGCCAGGATGAGTAAGGGTGGCCGGGGTGCCGGTGGGTGGCAAAGAAGCCCCACAGTGCCCCCCGGCCGTCCTCAGCCGCCATTCCCCGCAGGGCCGGACGCCGCTGGACACAGGGCTCAGGCCCCGGCAGAGGGCAGGAACCAGCCCGGGGCCCGGAGCTGCCAGGACCGGGATGTGAGAGGGAATCCCGCAGAGACCGGCTCCGGTGAGTGGTGTCAGGGCCCATGGTGGGAGAGGGAGGTGGGACTCAGAGCACCTGCCAGGATCTGGGGACATCTGGGTGGTGTTTTGGTGTGGAGAAAAGGGGGATCAGGGGGGACCTTGTGGCTCTGCACAGCTCCTGACAGGAGGGGACAGCCTGGGTGCCGTGCTCTTCTCCAGGGAACAGGGACAGGAGGAGAGGGAATGGCCTCAGACTGGGCCAGGGGAGGTTTCATTGGATATTGGGAAAATTCTTTCCCCAAAAAGTCTGTCCAGCCCTAGCACAGCTGCCCAGGGCAGTGGCGGAGTCCCCACTGCTGGAGGGATTTAAAATCCCTGTGGATGTGGCACTTGAGGACATGGTCAGTGGTGGCCTTGGCAGTGCTGGGGGAATGGTTGGACTCAATGGCCTTAAAGGGTTTTCCCAACCTCAACAATTCCACAATTCTGTGACCAGCATCTCTCCAAGGCACTAGCTGTGCTGAGTTTGGTCTTCCAACTGCTTCTGTCAGGCATTCTATCCCCACCATCCCTTCCAGGATGTTCCATCACACCTTTCTTTTCCCTCTCCTAGGGAATCCACCACTCCCCTCTGCCAGGTCTGCACTGTAAAGGTGCAGAGCACTGGCCCATCTGCTTTTCTTTATTTACTCGACAGTCTTTTATTTTTTTCTATACCTTTCATTACTTGAGTAAATTTCTCTAAGAACTCTGTTCTCATGAATGTTTCTCTGATGGGTGAGAAGTGGTGTGTGACTGAGGGGGATTGAGAAGAAACAACAGAACTCTGGCGGCACCAAGAGAGAAACAAAACTCAAGGACAAGAATTCAAGTGGCTCTGACCTCTCTTGGGGCCATGGAGAGCGTGTTTTCACTTGCGTGAAAAATTTGTGCATTTCTCAGGCTCAAACATCTGCTGAGGGTTTTGTAACCAACATTTCAGGTCTGTTTAAGAGGCCTTGGTCAGCAGGAACTGGAAGTGGAGCGAGGTTTTCTCTGGAATGTGAGCTAGAACAGAGCAGATCTGCCTGGGCTGGGCTGGCAATTGGAATTAATTTTGTATGGTGTTAAAATAACACTGGTTCCTGTTAACAGAAGACAGCATAATCCAGATTAAGCAAGAGGAAGAGTTGTGCACTGCAGATCGGGAGGAGGAGGTTGCAGAAGCTCCTGGAGAGCCCTGCCCAGGTGACTAACTGCATACCTCAGAGGGAGAATGAAACAGAGGGATTAAATTCAAGGTTGTGTGCTTAAATTCCCCACTTCTGTTCATGTATTCCAAATCTTTAAGAAGTTCTGAGCAGACTTGCCAGCACATCCGACAGGCAAGGGCTGGTATTGCCCCTTTCCCCTCTCACAGACATTTCGGAGTTTGTGGCTGCATGGGTGGTTTTTATCCAAGTGTGGATTTCCCTAAATTCCTTCAGGTTGCCTTTTCCTTCCTCCCTTCCCTTCTGGGGTTTTCCTGGGTAAGGAGCACACAGACTCCTCTGAAAGGCTGCAGAGCCCAGGGCCCTGTTCTTTGCCGGCTCATTTGGAACCTCTTTGTTTTACAAATGAGCTGCTCTGCTTTGAAGATTTTCCTCACTCTTTGCAAAGTTAGTAGTGCTGCCTGTTGGCTCCACTAGAACTGTACTTGGCTTCCTGTGTTTGCAGCCAGCTGGGATTTTTAGACCTTTCCAAAGGTTTTCTTAAGAAACTGGGCTTAGGGGAGCTTGGTTTGGGGTAACAACCTCCAAACAAAGCCCAGACCAGAGCAGTTTTTCAGCCTTGTGAAATCCTGAGTTTGGGCAGGTATGATGATACACTTCTCCTGAACTTCCTCCCTTAGCAGAGCAAGGATTTTACGAGCCTGAGGCATCCAGTCAGACCGGGAAAGGCAACGAGGTGGATGCCAGGGAGCTGCCAGGCACAGAGGGTGAGGACCTCCGGAGAGATCCTACCACAGGTGAGGATCTGACAAAAACTCCCCTGCGGGAATTACCCCTTAATGGCTCTTCCTGTTCTGCCTTCCCTGCTGCTTTGTTACCTTTGCTCGTTCCCAAATTATCCAGGCTTTGTGTCTTCCCCTGGTGTTTCTCAGTTGTGTAAATTCTCCCCAATGAACAGGATTTCAGATTTATGCAAGGAATGTTTCATCCTGGATTAAACAAGAGGAGGAGCCACCCTGCTCTAAACGACAGGATTTAGAGAAAGAGGAAATCTCTGCAGATTCAAGTACAGGTCAGTAATGGATTTCAGCTGGGATTTTGGGGACAGTAAATCCAGTTTAGAGTATTTTTTAATACTGTATGAACACTATTTTAATATTATTTTTAATATTTTAATACTATTTTTAGTATTTTTTAATACTATATGAAATGTCACAACCTTACAGTGTTAACCATGAGAGAACTGGGACAAATCTCAGTCTGCTGGTTAATATTTGGTCACAAAAATTTTGAGTTCTGTCAGCTGAAGAGGCTCCTTCCCTCTTGAGCCAGCCAGAGCTGTTAGAGACACTGGCTTGTGCTGAGGCAATCCCAGAGCTGTATGGATCGAGTCTGTGCTGCTTTTATCTGAATAAAAACCTGACTGAGGGATAGGCCCACAAAGTGCTGGGCAAGGAGTGACATCAGCTGGTGGCCAGTCACCAGTGATGTCCCCAAGGTTGGGGACATACTGGGGCCATTGTGTTTGATTTCTTTATCAGTGATGTGGATGAGGGGATGGAGGGCACCCTCAGTCCTTTTTATGGCCGGGATTCCCTGCCCTGAAGATACATTTCTCATTTCCCATTATGTCAGTTCTTCCAGACCTTTATGGAAATGGTTTGGAGGCTTTGGGGATTTTTGGTGGTCTTGATCTCCTCCCTATAATCCATTCCCACTTCCTGACCTCATTCCTGCCTTTGCTCTGTGTTGTGCATGTCTGTCCCAGAAATTGCTGCCTTATCTCCATGTGGCACCCCTTCCCCAGCCAAATCTTGTTCTTTCTCATGGCTCCGTGGCCATCCAGTTACCAGTGTTTGGGACACACATTCCTTTATTTTCTGGGAACTGGGAGCTCACTGGGTCTCACTTTGGACCGTGGTTTATAGGGTCGCAAGAGAATGGCTTTTAATCACTGATTTTCCATCCTGGCTGTAATTCGTGTCTTTGACTTTCTTTGGAAGTTCTATAACAAAAATGTTACTCCACTTGGGTTGTTATTCAGGCAAGAAAAACAGGTTCTGAGACTGTTCATTAAAAAGCAAATGCTACTTTGACAGTTCCTGGGAGCAGAGGGTGCTTCTGATAAGCTCAGGAGGAGAAGTTTAGGTTGGATATCAGGAAAAGGTTCTTTCCCCAGAGGGTGGTTGGGTACCAAACAAACTCCCCAGGGAATGGGCACAGGCCCGAGGCTGCCAGAGCTCAGGGAGCATTTGGACAACACTCCAAATGGGTGTGGGTGGGATTGTTGGGGTGTCCTTGTGGGTGTCTCCCAGCTCAGAAGATCCCATAGTTCTGTGACTTGCTGAGCTAGCTCAGGGCCCTGCTTGGATTCTGCTCCTGGAGATGCTCAGGAGAGTGTCTGCAGAGCAGCTGGGAATACTGAGGTGGGACAGTGTCTGCTCTGTTATCTGAGTGAGAGGCTGAATCTGAGACTGCAGCAGTCATTTTTATGTAGATTTTTAAAAATTCAGTTGAAAAAAAATTCCTGGAAATTTTGTTTCAGTGGATGCTGGTACTTTGTTCCTCCCTCAGTATTAAAGATTTGGCTTTGGGCTGGGAGGGACATTCCTAAGGGGACTCCTGAATTTTAAAAATCACTGAATTCTCTGTTTCAGATGAAAATTTGAAGAGTGACCATCCAGCAGATTGTGTGGAGAGCAAGACCTGTGACTTAGAGGTACCAGGAAAGCCAGGAGAGTCGTTTCCCAAAGATCCCAGCCATGGAGCGACATGGGACAGTCACTGGAATTCAGAAATAATGGAAACAGCCACCACAGGGAATGGGAGCAGCCTTGGGGGTGATGTTCAGTATGATTTCTTTAGCACTCAGGAAAAGAGCCTGGAAAAGAGGCCCTGTGTGTACAGGTGTGAGAGGAGCTGCCCACAGCAGGACCAGCCTCAGGCACTGCAGGGAGAAGGGGAGATGTTTCCAGGCCCCATGTATGAGAGGATGTTCCCTCTGCTGCACCCACATCCAGGAGAGGTGGGAATGGGCCCGGGAGAGACAGGAATGAGCCTGGGAGAGACAGGAATGGGTCCTGGAGCTGCTCCCACCTCCTGTGAGGGGCCAGGACCCCGCTCTGAGTGTGGAGAGACTCCCCTGGGCACAGGCAGGCCCTGTGGCCAGGACAGCCTGGGCACAGAGGAAGCTGCTGGAAACGAGGAGAGCTTCCCCACGGACACATCGGGATCCAGCCCCTGCTGGGAGCCGCCCCTGGCCCGGGGCAGCCCTGCCCAGCAGCAGAGCCAGGGCCGGGGCAAATCCTACATTTGCAGCGACTGTGGGAAAAACTTTGTTTGCCATTCGTGGCTCCTTAGGCACCAGACAAGTCACACAGGAGAGAGGCCCTACAAGTGCTCCAAGTGTGACAAAACCTACAGGAGGAAGGATTACCTCCTGAACCACCAGCGCCGGCACACGGGAGAGAGGCTTTTCCAGTGTCCTCTCTGCAGCAAAAGATTTGTGCTCAAGAGGAGCCTGCTGAAGCATCAGGAAGGTCACATGCAGGACACCCACGTCCCGCTGGTCAGCTGGCCCTGCAGGAACATCAGGGGCTCCGTGATGCATTCCATATAGGACATCCCCCACATTCCATATAGGACATCCCCCACACGCCCTTGGTGGCTCCTTGTGGGGCCAGGGCAGCACCCCCAGCTCTGTGCCAGACCCTGATGTCAGGAGGAGGCTGTGGTGCAGCCATCCCAAACCTCTCCCAGGAAAAAGGAGGTGGCTGGGGGTTATTTTCCATGTTAGACAGCATTCACCAGTGCCTGTGGATTTGAGGAGGTGGAGTTTGGAGGTACTGCTGGCTGTGAGTCCATGTGGGAGAGAAACCACGTTGACATGGAACAATTTGTGGTGTGTGTTACAAAGAGTTGTCTGAATAGAGAGAAATTATCCAAAATGTTATTCCAGGAGTCTGGAGTCCTTAGACTGGGCTGGGAACAAGTGAGTTAAAGGTATTAATTGTCCAATAAAGGAGTGTAAGGGTGTCAGGAAACACACACTTGGGTGAGGTGCTTTGGGATAGGAAGTGTTGCCCCTGTGGCTGTAGGAGGAAGCCTCTTTCTTCTGTGGCAAACAGAAAGAAAGCTGCAGAGCCTGGGATGCAGCTTATTCCCACTGTTAAATCCTGGGGCTCCTCACTTTGAACCCCAAAGGGAGAAATCCTGAAGGCTGAGATCCTCCCTGGGAGCTATAAAATGGCTAGGGAGCCTGGAATATGGTTTTAATTTTGCATAGCCCTAAAGTTGTGTTGCATTTCTTTCCCCACATTGTTCACTGTCTTCTGTGTTTGTTCAGTTCTCCAAATCCTGTGAAAGCAGGACATGGAGATGCTGTAGAAATCTGGGAAACACAGAGTTAACGAGCTGCTGTGTCCCCAAAACTGATGACAGGATCTGCTGGAGAGGAGGCCATGTGGAGGTAGGGCAGCTCTGCTCCTCCAGCCTCCTCCCTGGCCTCTGTGTGTCCCACTCCCAAGAGGAAAAAAGCTCCCAAAGTCTGTAGATGCCAGTGGTCAAAAAGGAATGACAGGTGTCAGAACTGTCCAAAAAAGCTCACAGAGTTTTAATAGCAGATTCCACTCTCAACGTGGGGGGAATTGGTATTTTTACCCTTATCTTCTGGTAGGAAGAGAAATAAAAAGGTTAAAGGGAAGAGAGAGGGAGAGCAGAGAGACAAAGGGGAGGACATCCCCAGTCCTGGCTGTGGCATTGATCCAGCTGAGTCCAGGATCCCCGAGGTGCCCTGTGAGCCTTGGATCACCCTTTTACAGCCAAGTTTCCCACACCCTGGGACTACTTTTTTCACTTTTGATGCAAACAAGTCAGCAGACACAGTCCATCCCTCTGGATCCTCTTAGAAATGGGTCAGGGGGGTCTCTGGTGGTTTTGATCCCTCCCTGATTGATCAGCTTTTGTTGGACACTCCATGCCCTGTGCTGTGCATGCTGTGCTTATCTCCAGGAGCCAGAACATGGGTGTTTGTCCCAAAAAAGAGCTGTCCCTGCTCCGTGTGCCCCCCTTTGCCAGCCACATCCTGTCGTTCCCCATTCCATGTGTCACACAACAGCCCTTGGCTGGCTCCACAGCTGAGACACACCCCTTTATCTCCTGGCCTTCTACAGAATCTGGAGTGATAAACCTGGGCCTGAAAAATTACCAGCCTGGGACTCTACTTGCTTCAGTAGAACACAGGGAAGGAGAATTATTTGAGAATTTAGATAGGAATAGATAGCGTGGTAGAGAGAAATAAGACCCCAGAAAGGAAATGAAAGCTGAATTATTGCTGTCAGTGAAAACTGAGCAACTGCAGAAAGAGTTAAGGAAGAAAAGGAGGAAGACAAGCCCAAAAATTGGAAAAACCAGAGGGGCTGAAAATTTCAGAGCAGCCACACCTTATTCCAGTTTGTCCCTTGTTACCCAGGTCTGGGACACAGCAGTTTTTAACTCCTTGATGTCCGGGTTGCTACACCCCAGGGCACTGCCTGCACGGTGTTGGGACCCACAGCTCTTACTGGGGCCAACTCAGCTGCAACTCCAGAAATTCCCATTCCTGCCACGGCAGGAATTTGCCATTCTGGTACTTTAATTTTAAAGCAAGAAGTCAGTGGCTATAGCCTCTGGAATTCTTTTGGGGTTAAGGTTGGCAGATTTCTGCTTCTCACCCAGGAGCCATAAATTAACCTGAGCAGTTTGGCACAGGGGGATTTGCACCAGGGATTTTAACTCTTTACCCTCCGGGTCCTACACCAGCATGTTGCTGTGTTAATACTGGACATTGCGCTTCCGTGTCTATTAAAACTTTTTATTAATTGTTGATGAGAACCAGCTGGAATGTGAATGTCCAGACCATTATTCTGGCTGCACGGATAAGATTCCACTTGCTGGATGTGTGGCTGTTAAGGAAATTTCCCTGTCTGCCCATCCAGGAGTCACTGTGGAGTCACAGATGAGCATTACCTGAGCTGAGATGGGCTCCTGTGAGCCCATGGGTCTCTGTTTAGGGTCTCTGTTTGATCCCACACCACACTCACACGGGTTTCCTCACAGACTCCATCACAGATTTCCCTTTGCAGAGCCTCGGCCATCTGGATCCTTGCAATAATTTAATCTTGATACAATGACCGGGTAACAGCTCAAGGTGGTGCTTCCACGCCTGGACCTCAAACAAAGGAATTCCACCCCCTCTCCGGGCTTTTCTCACTTCCCAACCTAAACAGAAATGTGGGATGGTCGTCTCCTGCTGTGTCCCTCACTGTGCCCTTTGTTATGGAAAGCTCGGGCAGTTCCCGGCCTCAGGCTCGGGATTGTTTCCATCCACAGCGCTGGGGATGCTCTTGCAAATAAACCTGGATCAGCTCGAACTGGGATCGCTTTTCGGGAGGCATTTCCCGCTGCACCCCGAGTTTCCATCCCGTTCTTCGGTTCTCTAATCTGTGCACTTGTAGCAGCTAAAGCTCCAAGGAGTTAAGGCTGTGCCCTGAACGCTGATAAGGAGCGGGATATAAAAGGATGTGGTTGGAAAGGAGGGCATGGCAGATTAGCCAGTGCTGTTCCAAATCCTCCTGGGGACGCGGAGACCCCACAAACACAGGACGAGGCCAGCAGGGAGATCTGCAGAGGAGCACCGAGATCACCACAAGCCCTCAAAGCCCCCCGACCCAATTCCAGAAAAGCCCAGCAGCAGGATTGCTCACACTCATTTGCATGGGAAGTGGGAAACCTGATAGCGGGGCGGGGAAAATTTACCCATAAGAAGGTGCCCCCACAGCATCCTCAGGACCCTGGACACTCGAATCGGCGCTGGAGCCAGGACTGGTGATGTTCCCTGACCTCTCCCCTCCTTCCTTTTTCATTTATTAATAGAAGATAAGGTGCTAACTCATCGCAATTTCCATACCAAGTGTAAAATGTACTAATCAAACTTTGTAGCTCTTTTGTGACCCTCTGTTTGTCGTTCCCTTTGCATCTCCACGCCTGAGGAATTTCCCTCCCTTGGAGCGGGACACGGTACTGCTCGTTAAACATCCTCCTTCCGAGACCTTTTGCTCGTGTTCAGGGTTTCTCACGGGATTATTTCGTGGCCCTGTAAGGACACGATTTATTCATTTTACTCAGTAGAGTCTGCATTTGTCACCTGTCACTTTGTCGCTGTCGCCGTGGGGTAGAAATAGAGAGACAAAGTCAGGGAAGAGCCTGTTTGGGGTCAGAGCTCCTTTTCCTTATAGGAAACTTCCTTAAAGGACCTTTTTTGCGTGCGTGTTTCTGCTTGAGTTTTGTCCGGATGTTTGATTCTTTGGCTGGAAATTTCAGGGGTTTTAATTAAAATTGTCAAGTGCCACGAGTCATTCTGCAGCGGGAGGGGAAAGGCTGAAAACAGAGGAGGAACTCAGCGGCTGCCACCCCCCAAATCTCACGTTTCGAGTCACTGGGAGGAAACGGGCGGGGAGGCGGGGGCCGGTCCCGGGATCCGCCTGCGCTCCAGGCATGGGAGGGTTCCGCCGCTCCCGGGGCTCCGGTCCCGACCCGCGGCCGGTGCTCGGTGAGAAATCCCGGGGCTCCGGTCCCGACCCGCGGCCGGTGCTCGGTGAGAAATCCCGGGGCTCCGGTCCCGACCCGCGGCCGGTGCTCGGTGAGAAATCCCGGGGCTCCGGTCCCGACCCGCGGCCGGTGCTCGGTGAGAAATCCCGGGGCTCCGGTCCCGACCCGCGGCCGGTGCTCGGTGAGAAATCCCGGGGCTCCGGTCCCGACCGGTGCTCGGTGAGAAATCCCGGGACTCCGGTCCCGACCCGCGCCCGGTGCTCGGTGAGAAATCCCGGGGCTCCGGTCCCGGCCGGTGCTCGGTGAGAAATCCCGGGGCTCCGGTCCCTACCGGTGCTCGGTAAAGGAGTCCCGGGGCTTCGGTCCCGACCCGCGGCCGGTGCTCGGTGAGGTTCCCGCGGTTTCGGCCCCGCCGCCGTTGCCATGACAACGATGGACGCCGCTCGCAATCTCCGCCTCCCTTCTCGTCTCGCCCAATCAGCGTCCTGATTTCTCCTCGCACTGACCAATGGGGATGAGCGTCCCTCCCGCCCTCTCCTCGTGGAGGCCGCGACGGGCCAATGGCGTGGGGGAAATGGTCAGGGATGAGTTCTGATTGGCTGGTGCCGCCCGGCGCCGCCTGTGATTGGCTGGTGCGGCTCGGGTCGGCTGAGGGGGAGGAAGATGGCGGCGGTGCGTGGCGGGCCTCGGGGTGGGAACCGCGTCCGGAGCCTTCCCAAGGGCCCCCCGAGGGCAGCGCCGCCACCCGCTTTCCCCCACAGCTGTGGGACGGGGAGAGGCACAGAGCCCCGGCATGTGCAGGCGGTGAAAGCGGGGCTGGGCTGGAGCGGTTTGTGTTGAAAAGGACCTGGAAGCCCATCCAGTGCCACCCCTGCCATGGACAGGGACATCTTCCACTATCCCAGGCTGCTCCCAGCCCTGTCCAGCCTGGCCTTGGACACTTCAGGGAACATCCACAGCTTCTCTGGGTACCGTGTGCCAGACCCTTCCCACCCTCCCAGCCAGGAATTCCCAATTCCCAATCTCCCATCCATCCCTGCCCTGTGGCAGTGGGAGCCATTCCCTGTGTCCTGTCCCTCCATGCCTTGTCCCCAGTCCCTCTCCAGCTCTCCTGCAGCCCCTTCAGGCCCTGGCAGGGCTCTGAGCTCTCCCTGGAGCTTCTCCTCTCCAGGGGAACATTCCCAGCTCTCCCAGCCTGGCTCCAAAGCAAAGGAGCTCCAGCCCTGGAAGCAGCTCTGTGGCCTCCTCTGGACTCACTCTGTCCCTGCCCTCCCCGTGCTGGGGACCTGGGGACACCCGGACCCCACGGAGCTGCTGTGCTGCTGTGTCCCAAGTCCCCGTAAGCAACGCGGTAGAACAGGATGTGGTTTGGGAAAGGAGGAACACGGAGGTGGGGGTTTCCCTTCTGCCCCGTGGAGATAAGGGCAGTGGGGAATGGCACTGCAGGAATGGGGTCGGGAAAAGGGCACAGCCAAAGATTGATCCAGGAGAGGTGATCAAGAGCCCCAAAGCCCATTTCCAGAAAGCTCTGGGAGAAGGGACTGTGCATCTTCACTCATTTACATGAAAAAGGAGAAACCTATTTCCAGGGTGGGGAAAACTTACCTGTGAAAATGTGCCCTCAGAACCAGGACTGGTGATCTCCTTCCCTCTCCCATCTGATCTCCCTCTCTCTCTTCCCTCTTTTTTATTCTTTTATTTCAGAAGATAAGAGAAAAAATACCAATTTCCATTATAAGTGTTTAATTTAATAATCAGACTCTGTGAGCTTTTTTTGGACCTTCTGATCCTTGTTGCTTTTTAACCCCGGGTGTCCTCAAACCTTGGGATCTTTCTTCAGAGCAGGATGCAGCAGGATCCCTGGATGCTTTATTCCCTTTTTCAGCCTTCCTGTCCAAAGATCTCCTCCCTTATGGGCACCCCTGAGACTCTTGAGTCTCTGGTGCAGCCCAAACTTTCATTTTTTTGGGAGTTATTTGTCTCTCAACCCTGTGCTGTGTGCTGGATAACCTTTGGAGCCCGGGATCCCTCCTGGATACAGAAATGAACGTAGCTCACTCTGTGTGCATACCACAGGGGTTAATTAAATGTAAATCTGCATATTCAGGGAGCATTAAGCTGATTTTAAAGCTTTTTTTTCCTTCTCAGATCATTGATTTGAAGCAGTTGGGACAGACCTGGCTCCTCTCCGTGGGGAGCTCCTGTGGGAAGCTCAGTGCTGCGTTTCATTCGGCCACTCAGCTCCTCCTCTTTGCCAAAACCATGGGCTTTTCAGAGAAATGTAGACCTGTTTGGGACTGAGGTTGATTAGGAACTCCCTGAAGCTTCTCCCTGGTGCGTTTTTGGGGGTTTTCCCCCGTTCCTGGTGCACAACTATGGGTTACTGCGCTGCCCTGAACTGCCAGAACGGCACCAGCGGGCCCTACAAGAACAGCTCGGTCAGTTTTTACGGTTTCCCCCTCCACAACAAACCCCTCCTGAGGCAGTGGCTCCAAAACATGGGCCGGGACATGGAAACCCCCTCCAAATACCAATGCCTGTGCTCGGAGCACTTCGAGGAGAGCTCCTTCGAGACGCACCCCGTGAAAATCCACAGGAAGAGACGGCGCCTGCTGAAGGAAGCTGTTCCCAACAAATTCATCCTGGCCTTGGATGGGACCTGGCTCGTGGGCACCCCGCGGGTTTTCGCCGACGTGCTGAGCAACAAAAGCCGAAAACGGATCCGGAATTCTGAGCCCTGCAGGGTAATTGTGGGGCTGGATAGCGGGAATACATTAAATTAAAGGGAGATTTGTGTGTAAAGCCTTGGAAGCAGCTTGGGAAAATATCCCTTAGAGGGTTTAATTAATAATAATGATATTGTTATTCCCTAATAATAAGCTTTCATTAGCAGAGAGTAGTTTTTCCAGCCAGTCTGACAGATCATGGCTCTGCCTCAGGGTTTATTTAAAACACTGAATTATTATATTTTACATTGAAGGAAGAACCACATTCCCTGAGGGGGCTGGGCATGGATGCTGACCACAGATATCTGGTTTTATGACTAATTTCTGACCCAGTTGTTGGAGAAAATCATTGTTCTGGCTGAGTCACATCGCTTTAAAGCCTTTTCTCTCATTCTGGATTAGCAGGAGAAGGTTCTTATGTAAAATCCTTCATTAATATGCTGCTTACACATAGCACAGACATCACTGGGAGCAGCAGGGAGGTGCCCACGTGTTTAAACTCTTGGGATAAGAGGGTTTTCAGGGATTCACAGCTCCCCTGACTCGGGAGCATTTTGCTTTTTAGGTCTCTGGGATGTTTCCTCAGTGGCCACGTCTGCAGGATTGGCAGAATGAATTTTATAAGCAATTGCTGAAGGAGAAATTTGGATCTTTGCTCACACTGGGAAAAGGTGAGATTTCCTTCTCCAAAGGGACACCTGCTGGGCCTGGCCTGGCTCTTGTCACTCCTCACATCCCTGATTTTTTGAGAATTCATCTTTAAGTGCTTGTGAATCTTTTTGAGAAACAAGGAGCTCCACAATTTTCCTTTAAAAGGTGGAAGGACAGTTTAGGATCCCAGGGAATGCAGCTGCCAATAAAAACAAGGATCAAGGAATGGAAAAGGTTTGGATACAGGAGCTGCAGTGACACACTATTGAATTTTTTTTTTTTTTTTGGTCTCTTGGTCAGGGTTAGGTTTAAATGCACAGAGACAGTATTTCATATTTGGACTTGAATGTTTACTATTTCTTACCTATATCACAGTCCTAAAAGTCGTGAGTTCTACAGTATTGCACTAACAAGTTATAAAATGGCTCCATATTTATCCCTCTACAAGGTCTTATACAGAAAAAAAAATCTAATTAAGAAATGACAATTATTTTTACTTTTTACCTAAATTATTTTTACTTTTAACCTGATAACTAGTCACTTATGTCTTGTAATGTGGACCTTTTTTGTCTAGTTACACAATACTACACAAACCCATGAAGAAGAAGGATTAGTCTTTGCCCTAAAACTTCTGTCTTAAATTTATATCTATTACTATATTCTAAACCCTTAAACTCTTAAGTTTTCCACCCTGTGATATCACACACTTCTATTCAAACTCCACCCCCACAATCCCAGTTCTGCCATTCCATTTTGGAAGCTTTTCCACGGCCTCAGGTCAATGCAGTGTTCTCCTGGGGGTCAGAGCCTGGCAGCACAGAAAGTCTGAAATTCTCAGCAGCCAGGGTTCCAACAACACACAGGATAATTAATCCTGTGCCCTCATTAATTACAGTGAAGTTGTGTTTTCCTCATCCCCAGACCCTGATGTATATCTGGGTTTGGGGTTCACTGAAGAGAATTGAACTATTTTGATGCAGAAATAGTGAAATAACTTGAATGATGCCCAGAAAATGAAGGAATCTCAATAATTAGCTTCAAGTGCCCAAGTATATGTTTGCTTGAAGTCACTGATATTTTAAATCTGAAGCTTTGAGCCCTCCCTGACTTCTCAGCATTCAGGTAATCCCTTGGATTGAGTCTTAGAAGAACCTGCTGAAACTGGGGGCATTGCACAAGGAGGAATTAGCTGGGAAAAAGACAGGACTGAACCATAAAATCCAGCACCAGGCAGCTGAATTTGGGGTTAAGGGTCAAATCTGAGACCTTCCACTTTCCAAGATTTAATCTTCAACCTTCTGGGTGTAATTTCTGGAATATTTTATAAAAATTGGAGCACAAATCCTCTTCATCCCAGACACCCCTTTAGACACTGGGGCAGCTGCTGCTTCTCCTTCCCCATTGGATCTTTTCCTGGAATAACAGAGATGCTTTTAGAGAGTGAGTGATGCAGGGATTTGCTGGGAAACCATCAGGGGGATATATTAATAACCATCATTGCCATGTTCTTTGTGTTTCTTGTTCAGACTGTCCTGTTCCCAAAAGCCATATCCCACCAGGAGGAGCAGTGCAGGTCAAGGAGGAACAGGATCTGGAGAGAAGGAAAATTCCTGCCAGCCTCAGCACAGGTGTGTGGTATTGTGGGAATTCACTGGCAGCACCTTGAAACTGGTAGGATTGGAGGGATGGGGGATTCCAGCTCATCCCTGCTTTTTTTTGGGGGGGGGGAATTGTTGTTCTTTGGAGATTTATGTTCTGTCACATCAGATTCAGGGAATGTTTGGAATCTCCTTGTTCCAGGCCGTGGTGGTGCCATGACCCAGGGATCATCCTCGAGAGCATCCCAAGCCCCACGCCGCCACTCTGAGCTGGCACAAACACCGGGGAGCCGCCACAATGTGGGAACAAATCCGGCAGGAATGAGGAGCGGTGGCAGAGTCCTGGCGGGGCAGGAGCAGGATGAGTTCAGGCGGTTCCTGCTCTACCACCAGGTCCAGCTGGAGGCCACGGCGGTGCCGTGGTTCATCTGCAACGAGTGCGGGAAGGGCTTTGCCCGCCACGGGTACCTGATGCGGCACCAGCGTGCCCACGGCAGGCAGCCAGGGAGAAAAGCCCCTGCTTCCTGGAGAAATTCAAAAATATCCCGGAGAAACCCCCCTGCTTCCCAGAAAAACTCACCTGCTTCCTTGAGAAACTCACCTGCTTCCCAGAGAAATTCACCTGCTTCCTTGAGAAACTCACCTGCTTCCCGGAGAAATTCACCTGCTTCCTGAAGAAACACCCCTGCTTCCCAGAGAAATGCCCCTTCTTCCTGGAAAAAGTCACCTGCTTCCTCGAGCAATTCACCTGCTTCCCAGAGAAATTCATCTGCTTCCTGGAAAAATTCACCAATATCTCAGAGAAACCCCCCTGCTTCCCGGAGAAATTCACCTGCTTCCCAGAGAAATTCACCTGCTTCCTGAAGAAACACCCCTGCTTCCCAGAGAAACCCCTCTGCTTCCTGGATAAATTCACCTGCTTCCTGAAGAAACACCCCTACTTCCCAGAAAAAAAACCCTGCTTCCCAGAGAAATGCCCCTTCTTCCTGGAGAAATTCACCTGCTTCCTCGAGCAATTCACCTGCTTCCTGGAAAAACTCACCTGCTTCCTCGAGAAACTCACCTTCTTCCTAGAGAAATTCATCTGCTTTCTGGAAAAATTCACCTGCTTCCCAGAGAAATTCACCTGCTTCCTGGAAAAATTCACCTGCTTCCCAGAGAAATTCACCTGCTTCCTGAAGAAACACCCCTGCTTCCCAGAGAAATTCACCTGCTTCCTGGAAAAATTCACCAATATCCCGGAGAGACCCCCCTAGTTCCCGGAGAAATTCACCTGCTTCCTGAAGAAACCCCCCTGCTTCCTGGAGAAACACCCCTGCTTCCCAGAGACATTCCCCTGCTTCCTGGGAAAATTCACCTGCTTCCCAGAGAAATTCACCTGCTTCCTGGAAAAACCCCCCTGCTTCCCAGAGAAACCCCCATGCTTCCCGGAGAAATTCACCTGCTTCCCAGAGAAATTCACTTGCTTCCTGGAAAAATTCACCAATATCCTGGAGAAACCCCTCTGCTTCCTGGAAAAGCTCACCTGCTTCCCAGAGAAACCCCCATGCTTCCCGGAGAAATTCACCTGCTTCCTGGAAAAATTCACCTGCTTCCCAGAGAAATTCACCTACTTCCCAGAGAAATTCACCTGCTTCCTGGAGAAACTCACCTGCTTCCCAGAGAAATGCCCCTTCTTCCTAGAAAAACTCACCTGCTTCCTCGAGCAATTCACCTGCTTCCCAGAGAAATTTATCTGCTTCCTGGAAAAATTCACCTGCTTCCCAGAGAAATTCACCTGCTTCCTGGAAAAATTCACCAATATCCTGGAGAAACCCCCCTGCTTCCCGGAGAAATTCACCTGCTTCCCGGAGAAATTCACCTGCTTCCTCAAGAAACTCACCTGCTTCCTGGAAAAACTCACCTGCTTCCCAGAGAAACCATCCCATGCTTCCCAGAGAAATTCACCTGCTTCCTGGAAAAATTCACCTGCTTCCCAGAGAAATTCACCTGCTTCCCAGAGAAACCCCCATGCTTCCCGGAGAAATTCACCTCCTTCCTGGAAAAATTCACCTTCTTCCTGAAGAAACCCCCCTGTTTCCCAGAGAAATTCACCTGCTTCCTTGAGAAACTCATCTGCTTCCCGGAGAAATTCACCTGTTTCCTGAAGAAACACTCCTGCTTCCCAGAGAAATTAATCTGCTTCCTGGAAAAATTCACCTGCTTCCCAGAGAAATTCACCTGCTTCCTGGAAAAATTCACCAATATCCCGGAGAAAACCCCCTGCTTCCTGGAGAAATTCACCTGCTTCCTGAAGAAACCCCTCTGTTTCCCAGAGAAATTCACCTGCTTCCAGGAGAAATTCTCCTGCTTCCTGGAAAAACTCACCTGCTTCCCAGAGAAATTCACCTGCTTCCTGGAAAAATTCACCAATATCCTAGAGAAACCCCCCTGCTTCCCGGAGAAATTCACCTGCTTCCCAGAGAAATTCACCTGCTTCCTGGAAAAATTCACCAATATCCCGGAGAAACCCCCCTGCTTCCTGGAAAAACTCACCTGCTTCGCAGAGAAACCCCCATTCTTCCCAGAGAAATTCACCTGCTTCCTGGAGAAATTCACCTGCTTCCTGAAGAAACCCCCTTTTCCCAGAGAAATTCACCTCCTTCCTGGAAAAATTCACCTGCTTCCTGGATAAACCCCCCTGTTTCCCAAAGAAACCCCCCAAACCCCCCTGCTTCCTCAAGACCCCCCCCCCTTGCTTCCCGGAGCCCCCCACCCTCCACAGCCCCCTCGGAGTCCATCTCCACGTCCTGCACGTGCCACAGGCCTGCCGAGGGTGCAGCTTTGCCGTCAGCTGTGAAAAATCCTGCTCTGCCCAGAGGTGGGGGATTATGGTCCTGCGTGGGTCAGAGTGGATTCTGGGGATAAGGCAGTTTTCCCAAATGGAATTGTGCTGCTTTGAAAGCAAACCAGTGGGAGATCCCAAGTCAGATCTACAATTTAATAGGAAAATTAGAATAAAATGCAGTAGTAGAAAAACACTGACAGAGTCAGGATACAACCTGGCAGGCTGTGGGTCAGGCTGCTGTGCTGGTCCCAGGTCAGATTGTATCCAGGTAGGAATGCTCGATTTTATCCAGGTAGGAATGCTCGATTGTATCCAAGTAGGAATGCTCAATTGTATCCAGGTAGGAATTTTTGGCTCCTCCCCTGGGCACAGCATCTCCCCATGGATGCTGGAATTTTCTCAGCCATGCAGGGACACTCAGTGGCCCATGAACAGCAGAGATCTCCTGGAGGGAGGATGAGTCCTGAAAGAGAGAAAGAAAACCACCCCAGCTGGTTTTATAGAATACATATTTTTGGTTACATCTTGGATACCAACCTAAAACATGAAACGAGTTCTGATTCATTTGGTGCTGGCCTAATGGTCATTGATCAGGACATGGATGATTCCATGTCATTCTTTCCATGCTCCATCCAGCTTCTCCTTGGAGCAGGAGTTGGAATAGAGCAGCATTTGCTGTACCAAAAGGGGCATTAAAAAAACCTGGTGCACCAAACAACATGTGCTGGAGAATATCCAGAGTACCACAGAGAAACAGGGGAAGTTTTCAGGGATGAAAAATAAAGGATTGGGAATGGGATTGTAAACTGATGTTTGAAACAACCAATTCCAGGCATTATTTCCCCACTTTAGCTGCTCTCCCATTACTGTACCTGCAGAACTAACTCTATTTTTGGGTTCTATTCCTATATTGACCCCATATTTTCCTGTGGGGTGAGATGATGCTTTGGTTTCTGAAATTCTAGAGGAAAAAACCCTGGGTGTATTCAAAACGTGTGTACAGTGTGTTGGTAACGTTCCTCTGGGAAGCAGAAATGCAGCAGGGAGAAGGAGAGAGGAGAGGGGAGGGAGCACATGCAGATTTTGTGTTTTCTCCCCACATGCTGGTAGTTTTCAGCATTTTTGAATATTCCAGTTGCGTGCCAAGAGGGAAAATGTGTTGCCTCCAGTTGGAGAGGTGTCTTCAGTCACAGACTCCAGCTGGAATGAAGTCTCCAGACTCAGCAGGCCCTGAGGAGCAGCAGAGAACACCCAGCTGGTGCTGTGCTGGAGTTCCAGAAGTTCTAAAGCATCCTGGCCATCCTAGGTACAGGAATAATGTCCCAAAAAGCCAGCCTTTTGGCACTGGCTTCTCATTATTTCCTCCTCATAAGTGAAGTTCTGGGGTTGGCTTTGCTTTTATTCCTCACAGAATCCCAGAATGGTTTGGATTGGAAAGGATGTTAAAGATCATCCAGTGCCACCCCTGCCATGACAGGGACACCTCCCACTGTCCCAGGCTGCTCCAGGCTGGTCTTGGGCACTGCCAGGGATCCAGGGACAGCCACAGCTGCTCTGGGCACCTGTGCCAGGGCTGCCCACCCTCCCAGGGAACAATTCCCAATCTCCCATCCATCCCTGTCCTGTGGCAGTGGGAGCCATTCCCTGTGTCCTGTCCCTCTCCAGGTGGGGATGCTCCAGGGTAGGGTGTGGTTTGACATCCTGGCCATCCTGCACTGCTCCCTGGACTGGGATACAGCTCCATTCCCACAGAGGGGATGGTTCCTCTCTCTCCTGACCCCTGAATCCCGTGGGATGCTCCAGGCCTCAGCACCCCTCACTCCTGAGGGGGCAGAGCTGCTGTGTCAGACCCAGCTTCACCTCCCCACTGCCACAAGGAGTGGGATCTCCAGCAGGTGCTGTCCTGGGGAGCAAAGCTTCTAATCTGACAATTCCCAAGGAAATATCATCTGCGTGGTAAGAGATGTTTGGAAAATCTGGGGAATAAACCAAGCAAATAACATGTGTGCTGGCAGCAGGTGAATCCATGGCTGAGGTGAAGAAGCCTCAGAGGTTTCTGAAGGAGCTGGGAAGGGGCTCAGCCTGGAGAAAAGGAGGCTCGGGGGGGACCTTGTGGCTTTGCACAGCTCCTGACAGGAGGGGACAGCCGAGGAGGGGTCAGGCTCTGCTCCCAGGGAACAAGGACAGGAAAATTGGAAATGGATTCATATTTGGAGAAAACGTCTTGATTAAAACAGGCTCAGCCCTGGGGCCATGGGGCAGGGCCTGGGGAGCTCGGGGTGTCCCAGCTGGGGCACACAGTGCTGGAGGGGACGGGAGCGATGCCATCCTGCAGGGAAATGGCTGCTCGGGCTCCCGTGATGCTGCTCAGCCCGTTAACCCTTCTTGTCCCACTGCCCTCCCTTCCCCGGGGCCGGCTCATCCCCCTCCCTGCCCAGCCGTGCCCATCCATGCGGATCCTGGAGCAGCGAGGCACTGGAGGAGCTTTTCCCGGGATAATCCCGGGAAGGTGGGACCGTAACGCTTTTCCCTGGCCTGGCACCAGCCCAGCCCCGGCACTGTTAAAACGAAAGGTTCCAGGGTCAGGATGCGCACAGGGGGTGGTTCCCAAACCCACAATGTCCCCCACGAGGGTCTTCTGGCCAGGACGGGGGTCCTGCTGTGGGTGGTCGTGTCCTCTTCCCCCACGGCTCCCGGCCCTCGGTGCCACCCAAGTCGGTGTTCCCGGGACGCGGGTCCGGTCCAATGTCCCACGCTGGTGGCAGCAGCGGTGCTGGTGGCAGAGCTGACACCGATTCGCACAGCGGTGCCAATGCCGGTGCCGGTGGCAGTGCCGGTGCCGGTACCCGCTGCCGGTGCCAGCGGGCTGTGGCAGTGCCAGTCCCGGTGGCAGAGCCGCCGCTGTGGGTACCGGTGTAAGTACCGGTGTGGGTACCGGTGTGGGTACCGGTGTGGGTACCGGTGGCGGTGGCGGTGGCGGTAGCGGGGCCGCTCCCGGCAGGCAGTGGCGGTACCGGGGCCGCGCCGGTGGCGGAGCCGCTGCCGGTGCCGGTAGGCGGCAGTGCTCGGCGCTCCGCGCTGCCGCCGCTCCCCGCCCGCTGCCGCCCAGCCCGGAGGAGGCGGATGCGATTCCCCGGCTGCCCGTGGCTGCTCGGCGGGGCGGCGGGGCCCGGCCCGTGCGCAGGCACCGACAGCGGCCCCGGCCCCGCTCCCGCTCCCGCTCCCGGCCCGGCCCCGCTCCGCGCTCGCCGCCGCCGCCGCCCGGCCCCAGCCCCATCCCCAGCCCCGGCCGCGGCCGCCGGGGCCCGGCCCAGCTCCGCGGGGCCATGGCCGAGTGGGCGCCCGCCCAGGTAAGCGCGGCCCGGGGCACCGGCACCGGGAACCGGCCGCAGGCGGAGCCGCCCCGCCCGCCCCGCTCCCGCCGCTGCCCGGCCCAACCGGGACCCTCCGGTACCCCCAGCCCGCGGGGCCCCGCCGCCTCCGGGCACCGGACCCGCGGTGGCCCCGGTGCTCCGGGACGTGGCTGAGCAGCCCTGCCCCGGCATGGCCGTGCGTCCCGGGATGCGCCGGGCACCGCTGACCCGGGATATCCACGTGCCCTCGGGATGCCCCGGGGTGCCCCGGGATGTCCCCAGGGACGTGACCCGCCGTGGCCCCGGTGCTGCCGGGGTGCCCCGCTGACCCGGGATGCCCGTGTGTTCCCAGCATGTCCCCAGGCGCCTCTGCCCCGGGATACCCCCGTGCCCCCGGGATGCCCCGGGGTGGCCCGGAATGCTCCGAGCAGACTTCAGCCCGGGGACATCCCGGGCACCTCTGTCCTGGCATGTCCCTCAGTGTCCCCAGGGTGTTCCTGCACGCCCCTGCTCCACACCTGCCCTGGCTGCTCCCTGCCCACCCAGCCCCATCCTCCTCCCCAGTGGGCTCCAGCCTGGGCAGAGCCCGGAACGGCTCCCAAGGGACTGGGGATTGGGGTGACAAGTTGGGAGGGGGTCACCACGGTGACCTGCCTAGTTCTGGCAGGTGTTCCATGGGGACAGGGATCCACACTGACCCCACGGCCACCCTGGACTGCCGCTCAGGCCGGCGGGCATTGCACACAGGGGTCCCCTGCAGTTCTGGGGCTGCTGGTGGCCAAAAACCCCGGAAGCGGGGACCAGAGGCTCCAGCGGGTGACCGTGGGCCTCCTCCCACTCGTGCCCTCCCCATGGCCCAGGTGCAGGAGTGGAACATGGAGGCCCCTCACCTGATGCCGCTGCAGCCGCCGCTGCTGCCGGAGCGCGCGCACGTGCGGGAGGCGCAGCTCCACTCCGCAGAGGCCTCGCTCTGGACCGTGGTGGCCACGGTGCAGGCCATGGAGAGGAAGATCGACCTCCTGGCCACCCGCCTGCTCAGCCTGGAGGGACGCTCTGGCACGGCCGAGAAGAAGCTGCTGGACTGCGAGAAGACGGCCATGGAATTTGGGAACCAGCTGGAGAGCAAATGGGCCGTGCTGGGCACCCTCATCCAGGAGTACGGGCTGCTCCAGCGGCGCCTGGAGAACGTGGAGAACCTCCTGAAGAACAGGAACTTCTGGGTGCTGCGGCTGCCCCCCGGCCCCCGGGGCGAGGTCCCCAAGGTAGAACGTCCCAGGGGGGCTGCAGGACAGTGGGGGGACCCTCGGTTTCCCTGGGGATTGGGCACCACTGAGCGAGGGGGTCTTGTCCCCACAGGTGCCGGTGACATTTGTTGACATCGCCGTCTACTTCTCAGCGGAGGAGTGGAAGAACCTGGAGGAGTGGCAGAAAGAGCTGTACAACAACCTGGTGAAGGAGAACTACGAGGCTTTGCTGTCCCTGGGTAAATGTCCCTTTTTCCCCTCTCCTGGCAGGATGGAGCGATGGCTGAGTCTCCTCAGTGGGTCCCCAATGTGGGTGGCCTGGTCCCCTGCCCCTGGTCAGTGGTGGCACTCGCTGTGTCCTGGGACCATTGCAGAGGGAACGCTCCATGGCTCACGCTGTGCGTGGGGACAGGGTGACACACGTGCCATGCCAGTGCTGCAGGGGGCTGGAGAGGGTCCTTGTCCCCCAGAACCCAGGACCTGAGTGTCCACATTACCTCCAACATGGAGGTGCCGTGGGATTTAGGCACATTCTCTGCCAGGAGGGACGCCAGGTCCTGGTAGCCTGGTGTGTCCCCAGAGTGTCCCCTAAAGCCTGGCTGACAGGGAGGGGGTGACAGGCATGGTGACATCGGTCCGTGTCCCTGGCAGATGGGGCCATCTCCAGAAGCGAGGCCCAGCCCCGCAGCGAGCGTGGGGACGGGCCCTGTGTCCCTGAGCAGCGGGAGCTGGAGCAGAGGGAGCTGCCACCGGACACCTGCGCGGGTGAGGCACCGCGGGAGGACCTGTCCCCGCTGTCCCCACTGTCCCCACTGTCCCCACTGTCCCCACTGTCCCCACCTCACCTTCTCCCACCCTCCTCACCCCAAGGATGCCCCTCCAAACACTCCCATCCCCACTGGGCCCAGTTCTCCAGCTGTGACTGGAAGCAACCCCAGAAAATCCATGACTGTTGTGCTGGAGATCTTGGATATCCGTCACTGGGAGATCCACGTGTCCCCTGCTGCCACCACATTGTGTCAGGGCCCTTGGGCTGTGTCACAGTCACCCAGCCCCATCGGCCGTGCCGTTGTCACCTGTCCCCAATGGGGTCTGTCACAGTCATCTGTTCCCAGGGGTTGTGCCTGTCTCCAAAGGTTGTCTGGGCCATCTTAGTGTCACCCGTTCCCAAGGGCTGTCCTACAGCCACCCATCCCCATGTGACATCTCAGTGTCACCCGTTTCCAAGGGCTGTCCCACAGCCACCTGTCCCCACAGCTCCCTGGGGGTGTTGGATGTCCCCTGAGGCCGGAGTCCAGGGGTCACACACCCCGGGTGTGGTGGCCGTGGGTCACACGTGTGGTTCCATCCGGGCCCCGGCCAAGTCTCTCCTTGTGAACAGAGTCGCTGATCTCCACCTCCGACATCCTGTCCCGGATCAAGCAGGAGGTGGCTTTTGTGGGGGAGCAGCAGTTCCCGGAGGAGCGGGGGATGCCGCCAGACCCCTGTGCAGGTGAGCCCGGTGCTGAGCCTGCTCCCACCGGAGCCATTCCCTCCCCCGCCTCCCGGAGCAGGTGTGGCTCCTCGTGCCTGAATCCCTGTCCCCTTGTCCCCATCCCTGTCCCCTCCCTGCAGGCGCGGACGCCCTGATCACCGCACACGACTTCTTGTCGTGGATCAAGCAGGAGGAAGAGCCCTGCGTCCGGGAGCCCTGGGAGCTGCCCGAGAGGGAGATGCTGCCCCCGGGCCCTGGTCCCGGTGAGCGATATCCCCACCGCGGGGTGGGGCGGAGGGAGCTGTGGCTTGGGGACATCCTCAGCATCCCCGGTAGGACTGACCGTGTTCTCTGTCCCCCGCAGCCAGCGAGGGGCTGCTGGTGAAGACGGAGGAGCGATGCCCCCACACCGAGCCCCCCGAGGAGGTGGGTTTACCGGGAAGCTCCGGGGAGCTGCTCTTCCCCTCCACGGGCTTCGGGACCCCCGAGGGACAGGCGGCGGTACCGGCGGCGGTGGCTCTGCCGGCGCAGCACAGACTGGGCAAAGCTCCGGGCTCCGAACCGGGCCCGGGGGCCGATACCGGGGGAGTCCCCGCGGCGGCGGCGGCGGGTCCCACCGAGGAGCGGCCGCACGGATGCACCGAGTGCGGGAAGAGCTTCAGCGGGAAGAAAAGTCTGCGGATCCACCAGCGCAGCCACGCGGCCGAGCGGCCCTACCCGTGCGCCGAGTGCGGTAAGAGCTTCAATTGCCACTCGGGGCTGGTGCGGCACCAGATGATCCATCGCGGAGAGCGGCCCTACAAATGCTCCGAGTGCGGCAAATGCTACAGCCGCAAGGAACACCTGCAGAACCACCAGCGGCTGCACACCGGGGAGCGCCCCTTCGCCTGCGCCCAGTGCGGCAAGAGCTTCATCCGCAAGCAGAACCTGCTCAAGCACCAGCGCATCCACACCGGGGAGCGCCCCTACCAGTGCCCCGCCTGCGGCCGCAGTTTCCGCTATAAGGAATCGCTCAAGGATCACCAGCGGGTCCACGGCACCGAGGCGGGGCCGCCGCCGCTGCCCCAACCCGGGATTTTACCCCCCGGCGATTAGGGGTCACCCCCCCGGGATGGGGACATCCCCCGGCCACGCAGCGTCCCACCGAACCGAGTGCCCGGCCGGGGCGGGGGGCAGGCGGGGAGCCCCGGGCGGGGGGATGAGCCCCCGGGTCCCCCGCCACGGGCGGACATTCGCCCCCCCAGCGCTCCCCCCACGGACAATGTCGCCGCCCGTGTCCCCCCGCGCCATCCCCGCCTGCCGCTCTGTCCCCTCGCCCCCGCTGCTTATTTTTACTGTCCCCCCCTCCACGCCGTCCCGCTGTACAGTGCTTGGGGTGTAGTTTTGTATGGACGAAGCGATACGGAATAAAATCGTGCTGGGCTGCAGAGCCTTCGGCAACCCCGCCGCGGGTCCCCCGTGCTCGGTGGCCGCACTCCCGCCCCGTCCCCGGGGTCCCCAGGGTCCCCAAGCTGGGTGTCACCATCCTCCTGGGGAGGCCACGACCAGAGCTGGGTGTCCCTGCAAATGCCACATCTCCTGCTGCTGTCCCACTGTCCCCTCCCTGGGGGCTGCACCTTCCTGTCCCACCCCATCAGGACGTGGCAGTCAAGGGATCCTGGCTGCTGGGGGGCTGAAAGAGGGGACAGCACAGGGGACACAGCGCAGAGGGTTCAGCAGTGCTGTCACCCTGATGTGGGCTGGAGATGGAGGGAGGAGACAGCGGGTGCAGGGCTGGCGTGCCCTGAGGACACTGCACAAGCCGTGGGGACACTACACCTGCCATGGGGACCTCAGACATTCCCTGGGGACCCTGCACACTGCTGGGGACCTTGGGCATTCCCTGGGACCCTACACAAGTCCAGGGGCCTTGCGTGATGCCAGGAACCCCACACATCCCTGGGGACCCCAAGCATTGCGTGGAGACCCCAAATGCTGCTGGGGACCTTGGACACTTTCTGGGAATGCTGCCACACTCTGGGAACACTGGACAATGCCTGGGGACCCTGCTGGGGAAACTGGACACTCCCTGGGGACCCTGCACACTGCTCAAGGGGTCTTGCATGATGGCAGGGACCCCCCACACTCCTTGGGGACACTGCAGGGAACCTTGGATAATCCCTCAGGACACTACACACTCCTGGAACCTGTCACGCTGCCTGGGCCCTGCACATTGCTGGGGACCCTCTGAACTTGCTGGGGACACTGCAGACTGCCTGGAGACCCCAGACACTCGTGGGCAGGGCACCCTCCACGTTCCCCCCAAGCTGTGCATGCCCTCACCCCCCTCCAGGTCTGCAGCCTGATCCCAGGGTGCTGGGCTGCCCCAAAGGAACGGGGTGAAGCTCATCTGTGCCATGGCCTTGTCCCCATCCAGGGCTGCAGAGCCATGGGACAAACGACTCCCCCTGGCCCAGCTCCCTCCCCCACACAGAGATCACACGCAAAACCATCATTTCTGAGTTTTTTTGGAGGCGTTTTTTTTGTTTTTTTTTAATAGAAGTTTTATGGTTATATGCAAATTAGGTCATTAAATGATTTGCATAAAATCTTCGCACGTCAGCGACTAAGTGTTTCTAACTCCCACCCCCCGACAGGTAGTAAATCCTACTGGACTAGCGCCGTCAGGCTGCGCTGTCACGCGTGTCCCCCGCGGGCACGGCGGTGTCACCTCGGGGCGCTCCAGCACCTCACACCCATGGGTGCCGGCCCGGAGCGCTCCGAGCCCGCTGGGCAGCACCGGCTGCCCACCTCCTCTGTCCCTTCCCGCGGGGTCCACCCGGGTGCCGCCCGCGTCACCGCTCACCGTCCCCCCGGGGCGGCCGCGGGTTCTCCGTGTCCGTGGTGGGCACTCGGTGTCCGTGGTGGGCACTCGGTGTCCGTGGCGGGCACTCCGTGTCCGTGGTGGGCACTCCGTGTCCGTGGTGGGCACTCGGTGTCCGTGGTGGGCACTCCGTGTCCGTGGCGGAGCGGCTCCCACCGTCCCTAGCTGTTGGTGAGGAAGAGGCGTCTGTGTCGGGAAGCGGAGCCGCGCGGCCGCCCGCGACGCCGACCCCGGCCGCGGTTCCCGAAGGGGCTCCGGTTGGGCACGGCGGTGTCCGCCCAACCGGCGCTCCCGGCCGGCGGCTCGGGGAAGTTGGGCTCGGCTTTGGGCTGCTCGAGGAGCGGGCTGGGGTCGCGGTGGGGCTCGGGGGGCGGAGGAGCCGGGCTCTGGCGGGCGCCGGCGCGCTCCTGGCGCAGGTAGCGCAGCTCGTCGCGGATGTCCGTGAGGACGCCGAGCAGGCGGAACTGCAGCTCCCGGTCGCGCGCCCGTTCCTCGCGTTGGGTGGCCCGTTCCTCCTGCCACATGGCCAGCTCCTGGTGGTACAGCTGGTCCCACTGCTCCTCCAGGTCCAGCAGGTGATGGATGCTAGTCCTCCAGCTCTCGCGGCGGTCCTCGCGCAGGCGGGAGCAGCCCAGCCCGCGGCCGGCGGCGGTTGGGGCGTCTCCGGGCGGGGAGGCGGAGGATGGCAGCGACTCCTCGGTCAGGGCACCGTGCAGGGGGGAGCGGGCCGGGGGCTCCTCCTCCGCCGGAGCTTTCTCCCAGGTGGGCCCCATCAGTACCCTGGGCAAAGCGCCCATCTCCGGGCCCGGGCCGCCCGCCTGCTCCTCGGGATGCGCCGAGTCGAGCCCGCGGCCCAGGGCGGGCAGGTCGGACACCCCCTCGTGCCCCCAGTCCGAGTGAGCGTCCGCGGCGTTGAGGGAGTCCTCGGGCAGGGAGGTCACGGAGCCCTGGGAGCTGCACCGGCGGATCAGCATGGCCTGGCGGGACAGTTTCATGTCCTCCTCTGCTGACATGGGGGCCTCGGGCCCCGGCTGCATCCCCGCGGCCCCACCGTGGCCTCTCTCCACCTCCCGGCCTTCCCGTTCCTCCTCCTCCGACATGGAGGCGTAGGAGACCAGGGACTCGTTTCGCAGGGATGGGGAGATGGCCGACGCGTCTGGGGTGCGCAGCTCCGGTCCCGACTCGCCTGGGAGAGAAGAGAAACCTCCGGTGAACCACAGCACTGCCCAGGCCCCAGGCCCTCCCCGGCACGTGGATCCCAGTGGATCTCCACCCTGACCCAGTGGATCTCCACCCTGACCCAGTGGATCTCCACCCTGACCCAGTGGATCTCCATCATGACCCAGAGGATCTCTATTCTGACCTAGAGGATCTCCATTCTGACCCAATGGATCTCCATTCTGACCCAGAGGATCTCCACCCTGACCCAGTGGATCTCCATTCTGATCCAGAGGATCTCCATCCTGACCCAGAGGATCTCCATTCTGACCCAGTGGATCTCCATTCTGACCGAGTGGATCTCCACCCTGACCCAGTGGATCTCCACCCTGACCCGGTGGATCTCCATCCTCACCCAGTGGATCTCCATCCTGACCTAGAGGATCTCCACCCTGACCCAGTGGATCTCCATTCTGACCCAGAGGATCTCCACTCTGACCCAGTGGATCTCCATTCTGACCTAGAGGATCTCCATTCTGACCCAGTGGATCTCCATTCTGACCCAGAGGATCTCCACCCTGACCGAGTGGATCTCCATCCTGACCCAGTGGATCTCCATTCTGACCCAGAGGATCTCCATCCTGACCCAGTGGATCTCCATTCTGACCCAGAGGATCTCCATTCTGACCCAGAGGATCTCCACCCTGACCCAGTGGATCTCCATTCTGACCCAGAGGATCTCAACTCTGATCCAGAGGATCTCCATTCTAACCCAGAGGATCTCCATCCTGACCCAGAGGATCTCCACCCTGACCCAGAGGATCTCCACCCTGATCCAGTGGATCTCCATTCTGACCTAGAGGATCTCCATTCTGACCCAGAGGATCTCCATTCTGACCTAGAGGATTCTGACCCAGAGGATCTCCACCCTGACCCAGTGGATCTCCACCCTGACCCAGAGGATCTCCATTCTGACCCAGTGGATCTCCATCCTGACCCAGAGGATCTCTGCCCTGACCCAGAGGATCTCCATGCTGACCCAATGGATCTGACCCAATGGATCTCCACCCTGACCCAGAGGATCTCCATCCTGACCCAGTGGATCTCCACCCTGACCCAGTGGATCTCCATTCTGACCCAGTGGATCTCCACCCTGACCCAGAGGATCTCCATCCTGACCCAGTGGATCTCCACCCTGACCCAGTGGATCTCCATTCTGACCCAGTGGATCTCCACCCTGACCCAGAGGATCTCCATCCTGACCCAGTGGATCTCCACCCTGACCCAGAGGATCTCCATTCTGACCCAGTGAATCTCCATCCTGACCCAGTGGATCTCCATCCTGACCCAGAGGATCTCCACCCTGACCCAGAGGATCTCCATCCTGACCCAGTGGATCTCCACCCTGACCCAGAGGATCTCCATTCTGACCCAGTGGATCTCCACCCTGACCTAGAGAATCTCCATTCTGACCCAGTGGATCTCCATTCTGACCCAATGGATCTCCACCCTGACCCAGAGGATCTCCATTCTGACCCAGTGGATCTCCACCCTGACCCAGTGGATCTCCATTCTGACCCAGTGGATCTCCATCCTGACCCCACTCCCCGCAGATCCCCATCCAGAACCCCACTGCCGTTGGATCTTCACCCAAACCCTGCTGCCAGAGGATCTCCATCCAGATCCCACACTTCCCAGCAGATCTCCATCCTGACCCAGTGGATCTCCACCCAGACCCTGTTCCCAACCAGTCTCCACCCAGAGCTTCACCTCCCAGCCCATCTCCATCCCGCCCCGGCTCCCGCCGTACCGGTACCGGAGCCGCCCTGCCCCTCTCCTCGGCCGTACTCGCAGCCGCCGGCGGGGTCGGGGCTCTGTCCCGGCAGGCGCGGCACGGCCGAGCCCTCCACGTCGGGCAGGGCCGAGGGCTGCCCGTTGGTGTCGATGTAGATGCTGGGGTGGCTCACGCCGGGCTGCAGGTGCATGAAGGGCTGCTTGGACGCGCCGGGGAAGAACAGATCTGTGGGACACAGAGGATGCGGCCTCAGCTGGCGGGGACGCGGTGGCCCCGAGGTACAGATGCTCCCACGAGGCCATCCCGCACCACGGCTCAGCGCCAGGCTGAGCCCCCAGGGGCCTGACAGCCCCTAGTGCCAGAGAATCGTGGGGCTGGGGAATAACCTGAGCTGGAAGGGACCCACAGGGACCACTGATCCAGCTCCTGGCCCTGCACAGACACCCCAAAATCCCACCCTGTGCATCCCTGGGAGCGCTGTCCAAACTCTCCTGGAGCCCAGCACCCTCTGGGGGAAGAACCTTTCCCCGATTTCCAGCCTGACCGTCCCCTGGAACAGCTTCATGCCATCACACAGGATTTCTTCCTCCAGCCCAGAGCCCTGTGCTTGGCACATGACAGCAAAGTCTGCGCCACATGGACTGAGCCGGTGATGCTGCCAGTGAAACCAGAGAGGCCACTGAAAGCATCAAATTAAAGAAAAGAAGAAAGGAGAACAAAAAAGACCCACTCCTGCAAAGCCTGAGGTGTTCCTATGAATCCTGTTGATCTGGCACAGTTTTCCCAGAGAAGCTGTGGAAGTGTCCAATGCCAGGCTGGATGGAGCTTGGAGCACCCTGGGATAGTGGAAGGTGTCCCTGCCCATGGCACAGGGTGGAACACGATAAGCTTTAACGGCCCTTCCAACTCAAACCACTGGGAGATTTCTACAGCTCACCGATCCCAGGTTATTTCCACGGAGGATTTCTAATCCCAGCACACACAGTTCCCTACCCTGGTGGCCGACACAACAGGACTGTGACTCTGGCGGATGCTGCAACCCCAGCACAAACCCCAGAGTCCCTCTGCACAATCCACAACAGCAGCTGAGAGCATGGCCAGACGTCCCTCAGGGAGCGCAGCCAACCGTCCTCTGCCCACAGAACCGCCACCACTGACCTGGGTCCAGGATGATCTCGGGCTCCGAGTCGTGGCTGGCCTGCAGGAAGGTGGAAGCCACCATCTTCTCCAGGGGCGTGAGGCGCGGCTTGTGGAGCGGCCCCCCGGCGCGGTTCATGGGCAGGTGCTTCTTGGAGGTGATCTTCTTCTTGACGTCCAGCCGCAGGTCGCGCCACTTGTGCTTGAGGTCGTCGATGGAGCGCTCGGTGTAGCCCAGGAAGTTGACGCGGCTTTGGATTTGGGTCCAGAGCTGCTTCCGCCGCACGGGGTGAGCCCGCAGGGCCTCGGACCCGTACAGGGCGCTGAAATGCCGGACCACATTCCAGACCAGCGTCTCGGTCTCGTCATTGGAGAAGTTGGCCTTCCTCTTCCGGCCAGACGCTGGCATCGCCTGCGAGGCTGCGGCAGAGGTGGAAGGGGCACAATTGAACCTCGGTCCCCACTCCTCTCTGTCAGCTCCTGGGGGCAACATGGGGCTGCGGGAGCCCGAGGGAGCCGCGGAGGAGGGAGCCGAAGCAAGAGCCCCGGAGGCATCCATGGCAGGGGAGGCTTGGGCCGGGGAGGATCTAAAGAGCCGCTTCGGCACAGCACGCGGCACGGGCGCACCGCATCGCCTCGCCCGGCTCGAGGGCACCTGGGAGGGGAGAAAAGGAAAGGGCAGCGGTGGCTGGTGGCAGCGTGGGGGGACGGCGAGGGGCCCCCGGCTCTCTCCAGCCAGAGGCAGCCGGGAGCCCCCGGGCAGCTGCCACCGGGGCCGCGGGCAGGGACGTGGCCGTGCCGCGGGTCAGCACCGCGGTGAGGGGCCACCGAGCTGCCTCAGAGCACCTCAGGGCCGGGCTGAGGGTGATGGGGACACCTCAAGGCCACGGCAAGGGGCTCCTGGAAATGCTGGCCAGGATGGGGAAGGTCTTGGGCATGATGAGCACTTCGGGTTCCCAGCCAAGGCCTTGGGGCCACAGCACTGACCGAGACCTGAAGGACAGGTCCAGGGGCCTTGGCCACAGTGAGCACCTCAAGGCCAGGGTGAGGACCTTGGACAAGAAGCAGCCTTGACAAGGGTCTTGGCCATGGTGAGAACATCAAGAGCCCAGTGAACACCTCGAGCTCCTGCTGAGGACCTTGGAGTCATGGTGAAACCCATGGCCACAGTAAGAGCCCCAAGGCAAAGGCATCATGGAAGGCCTTGGCTGTGGTGAGCAGCTCAAGCTCGCAGCGAGCACCCTGACCAAGGCCATGGCAAGTGCTGCAAGGCCATGGTGAAGACCTTGGCCACCATGAACACCTGAAAAGCCCAGGGACGAGCTCGGCGCCACAGAAAAGACGTTGACTATGGTGAACACCCCAAGCTCCCGGCAAAGACCTTGTGGACACTGCGAACACCTCGGCCACAGTGCACACCTGGAGCTCCCAGTGAGCGCCCTGGGGCCATGGCAGAGACCTCGGCCGTGGCAAACACGGTGAACACCCCGAACTGCTCGTGAGGAACTTGGGACCACATCAAAAACCTTGGCCGGAGCAAGTGCTCCAAGGCCACGAAGAAACCCTCGGCCACGGTGCACACCTGGGCAGGTGCTCCCACGAGGAGCACGGCACCACAGCAAAGACCACCGTGCCCACCCCAACCTCCCGCGGCGCCCTCGGCCCCCGGCGAGCCCCGGGAGCAGCGCAGCATCCCGGTGCAGAGCCCGGAGCCCCGCGGAGCCCCCGGCGGCCCTGCCGTGCCCCGAGCCCCTTCCCCATCCCCGGGACCCCCGGCGGCCGGGGGGCTGCGCGCTGCCCTGCCCCGGCTTTGTCCGCGCTTCTCCCACCGGGGACAAAGCGGCCGGGCCGGGGCCTGCCCCGCGGACCACCCCCCGCCATTCGGGATCCCACCGCGGGCGGGTGCGCGGGGCAGGCACCGGACGCGGCCCCGCCGCCGCCCCCGGCCCGCCGGCAGCCCCGGCCCCGGGGCAGCGCTTACCTGCGCCGGGACGGGCGTGCGGGGCGCGGGGGGCGCGGAGCGGGGCCCCGGGGCGGCGGGAGGGGGGGCTCAGGTCCGGCGGCGGGTAATGGCTCCCGCCTCGGCGGAACTCGCCTTCATTTCCTCCGGGCCCTGCGCGGGGCCTGCGCCGCCGCGGCCGAGCGCGCCCCCTGCCGGCACCGCCGCGAACGGCGGGGGCGGCACCGCGCGGAGGGACGGGCCCGGGAGGGAGGGGAGGGAGGGCGGGAGGGGACAGCGGGAGGGACAGCACACCCACCGGGACAGCGGGAGGGGACAGCGCACCGGGGCGGCGGGAGGGGACAACACAACGGGAGGGACAGCGGGAGGGGAGGGACGGCGCACCGGGACAGCGCACCGGGAGGGACGGCGGGAGGGACAGCGCACCGGGACAGCACACCGGGGCGGCGGGAGGAGAGGGACAGCGCACCGGGACGGCGGGAGGGGAGGGACAGCACACCGGGACAGCACACCGGGACAGCGCACCGGGGCGGCGGGAGGGAACAGCGGGAGGGGAGGGACAGCACACCGGGACAGCACACCGGGACAGCACACCGGGACAGCGGGATGGGACAACACAACGGGAGGGGATAGCACACCGAGAGGGACAGCACACCGGGACAGCACACCGGGAGGGACAGCACACCGGGACAGCACACCGGGAGGGACGGCGGGAGGGGAGGGGACAGCACACCCACCGGGACAGCGGGAGGGGACAGCACACCCACCGGGACAGCACACCGGCAGGGACAGCGCACCGGGACATCCCCGCGGGAGGAGACACCCCACCGGGACCGGACAGCCCTGCGGGAGGGACAGGGCACCCGAAGGGGACATCCCCGCGGGAGGGGACACCCCTACGGGAGGAGACATCCCACCGGCACCGGATATCCCACCGGATCGGGACACCCCCGTGGGAGGGGACATCCCTGCATTCCACCCGTGGAGACGGATGTATCCCCGTGGGGGTCCCCTCGGGGTGGTCCATCCCTGTACCCCAGTCCCGAGAGCACCGTGGGTGCCCCTGTGGGGCTGTGTCCCCGTGGGGAGCCCCCCGTGCAGGAGCCCCTGTGTCCCCCCACTTTGCCAGCCGTGGTTGTGCATCCCTGTGGGGGTCCTGCACCCCCCTCCCCCGGGTGCTTCATGCCCACCCGTGACCCTGTATCTGTGTGGGGATCCCCCTGTGGCCTCCATCCCAGTACCCACTGGCCCTGTGGGGACACCTCTGTCCCTGCCTGGTGGCCTGGTGGCCTCCAGCTGCCCCTGACCCACTGCAGACAAGCAGAGTCATCCCTGTACCCCGTCCTGTGCTGGTGTGGGGGACAGAGTGCACAGTGCACACGGGGGGCTGCGCAGGGGACCCCAGGGTGGCCGTGGGTGCCACCAAGGTTGGCACAGCCAGGACAGGGCGATCAGCCAGGTCCTCACTGCCCACAGCTGCTGCCACGGCCCTGGTACCCGGGTGGGGATGGCACAGCTCGGGGTGGCTGTGGGGTCACGGTGTTCCCAGGAGGGGAAGGGGGATTTGGGGTGGTCCCGCTGCTCCTGGAAGCCCTGGGGAGCTCTGCCCCACTCACAGAGGATGTGACAGCAGAATAAAACCACCCGTGCTTCGCTTTGCTGAATTCCAGCTTTTTAATGCCTGTAACAATCCTCTGGGCACCACGTGGTGACAGCAGCCGGAGGCACCTGATTCCCCCGTGGGAAGGAGCTGCTGTCCCCGCACAGGGACACCCCAGCACCACCCACAACTGCCCCACTCGGGGCAAATCCCTGCTGGCAGCAGCAGCCACTCCCTGGGAGAAGGTTCTGGCAGCAGCTTTGTGTCCCCAGCACTATCACTGCCCTGTGGGTGACACCCAGAGCGTGGCAGCTCCACATCCCCCACACATGGTGATCCCATGGCGCCTACAGACCCACGGCAAACCCCACGGCACAACTGCAGGGAACAGCGCCAGGCCGGGCTGGTGATGGCCTCAAAGAGCCCCCCAAGGAGCACCAGCCCCTCTCAGGGGTCACTGCTGGGGAGGGCTGTCCGCCCTGCGCCGGCTGACACCATGTGCACCGCATCCTCCAGCTCGTAGAAGGCCTGGAAGAGGTCCGGCGAGGTGGCCTGGCACTCCAGGTACCTCCGCAGCGTGGCCAGGCTCCTCCAGACCTCCCGCTCCGAGGGGCAGGGCGGCACGGCCGCCAGCTCGCCCGCCTCCTTGCCCTCCACCATACCCTCATCCCCATCCGCCTCCGCCGGGTCCCCGTCGCGCTCCAGCCGCTCCCGGTTGGGCAGGCCGGGCACCGAGCTCGGTGCCACGGCCTCGGCGCCCGCCTCAGGGGTGAAACCGGCGGCGCGGAAGCAGCCGGCGATGAGGCCGGGTCGAACATCACCCCAGGCTTGCGCCAGCATGTGCAGCACATCCAGCAGGCTGGGCTGCCCCGCGCCGCGCTCCGCCGGCAGCCACCGCAGCAGCCGGCGCCGGTAGTGACCCTTGAGGTCGCCGGCGATGCCGCGGTCCATGGGCTGGGCCAGGGCGGCGGCCGGTGGGACGAAGACCATCCTGACGTTGGACAGCTGGAGGTAAGGGTGCGCCTCGTGCTTGGCCACGAGGAGCACGACGCTCTTACCCCGCCGCCGCATCCCCTCGTTGAACTCCTGCAGCCACTCGGCGAAGAGCGCGGCGGTCAGGCCGGCCAAGCTGCCGGCGCGGTAACTCCACGGCATCTGCTCCAGGTTGACGCCCCGCAGACAGCGTGGCCGGGGGCTGTCCCCCACCGCCCGCAGCGGCACCTTCTCCGAGCCGCTGGCGTTGGCGCAGAGCAGCAGCGTCAGCCGCTCGCCGGGGTTCTCACTCTTACCGGGGGCACCAACCGGCAGTGGCACCGCGGTCTCCCCGCAGGCGAAGATCTCAGCAGGTGTGTAGCTGTGGAGGAGCCCGGGCAGAACCACACCAGCCCAGTGCTCTGCCGTGGGCTGCTCCGCGTCCCCTTTCTCCGCCGGCGGCTTTTTGCCGGCGAGGCCGTGGCGAGCGCCCAGGCGAGCCAGCCAGCCGCCGCTGGGCTCGGGATCGGGTTGGACCAGCTGCCCAGCCCTGAGCTGCAGCAACGGGCGGCCCACGGGCAGGTCGGCGGCACGGGCACCTTCCACCCAGCGCAGCAACGCGGCCTCCAGCGCCGCGTCCTTCCCCTCCCGCTTGCGTTTGCGCTCGGGGTCGCCGTTGCGGTGCCACTCGCTCAGGATGCGCTCCTTGTTCTTGATGATGCGGCAGATTTGGGGCTGCGACACCCCGAAGCGCTTGGCCAGCTCGCTCTGTGACACTTTAGGGCCTTCCAGCATCTCCAGCACGCGCACCTTCTCGGTCAGCGACAGCTCCTTCCGCTCTTTCCGTGGCGGTGCCGTTGTTCCGTCCGCCGTGCCCGGGGAGCGCCCGGTGCAGGGGCCCGGGCGGTGGGGGCTGCCCGCGGCCCCCAGCCCCGCCGGTTCGGTGAGGCCTCTCCCGCAGCGGCCGCAGGCGTAGCCAAGCTCCGTGCCGCGCCCCAGCCGGTGCCGCACCAGGTCCGGTTTCTGCCCGATGCCTCGGCCGCACTTGGCACAATCCAGAGGCGACTCCCCGGACCGGCAGCGGCGGCTCTCGAAGGCGGGGGGTGCGGCGATGAACCCCCCGTTACCGGCACCGGGATTCGGCTCCGGCTCGAGGAGGCCGCAGTAGCTGCAGCCCCGTTCCCGCAGCGGGACGAGGAAATCGGTGGGGCCGGTGTGGCGGGACGGGGGCGAGCGGGGCGGTGGGGACACCCCGTCCTCGCTCTTCACCTCCTTCACCTGCCAGTCCCCTGTGGAGACAGGAGCGCGTTGCGGAGTTGCCGCCTCACCGGGAATGCCGCGGGACCACGCCGGCCCGGTGCCCGGTTCCTGCATCCCGCCCATCCCCGTGTCCCGCTCACCCTGGGAGGGGTCGGCGGGGGTCTCGTGTGGCCGGGGGCTCTGCTGCTCCCTGTAACGCCCCGCTGCCGCCGCCGCCACCCCATCGTCCCCTCGTTCCACCTCGGCCAGGATGTCGGGCTTGGTGATGGCGTAACCTGTCACAGAGACAAGAGAAGGGACAGCCAGTGATGCCCGTGGCCGTGCCAATGGAAATGCCACCACAGATGCCAACAGGCCAAGGCTGGCTGCCCGGGGTGATGGGTACAAGCAGCCGGTGTGGTCCCGTGGTGACCCCAGAGCCACCCCGTCACCTCCTGCTCCCGGTATCAACCCGCTGAGTGCCGGTCTCGCTCATGGCCCGGCCACGACCGGCGGTGCGAGGAGCGGTGCCGGGATGGCCCCGGTGCCTCACCCAAGTCGACGGGATGCTGGCGGTCCTCCTTCATTGCACCGGCACCGTCCCGGTTGTCGGGAAACGCGGCGGCAGCTGCTCCCGGTACTGCTCCCGCCGAGGCCTCAGCAGCGCGAGGGATGGCGGTGACGGGGTGATGCCGCACCGGGGATGACGACGCGCGGCCGTGCGGCGGAACGCGACGTCGGCGGTGCCCGTGGAGGCCGGTGGCGGGGCCGCCGAGCCCCGGTGGGCCGCGGTAGCGTTACCGTATCTGTCCCTATCCCCGTCCTGTTCCGTTCGGTCCCGCTCGGTCCCTCCCGGTGCCGCCGCCGCCGCCGCCCCGCGCGGCCCCGCTACCGGCGGCGGGAGCGCGCGTGACGCTGAGCCCCGCCCCCTCCGAGCGCTCCGCCCCCCGATTGGCCGCGCCGCCGCCCAATGGGCGCGCGGTCCGCCCGCCGCCGGGGGTCGCTGTGGCGCCGGGCGCCGCCGCCGCCGCTCCCAGCGCGCCCCGCGCCCTCGGCATGGCCGCTCCGCCCCGCCGCTGCTGAGCCGCCGCCGCCGCCGCCCGGCCCCGCCGCCCGCCCGCCCGCGCCGCCGCCCGCACCTCCCGCGCCGCCCCCCGCGCCATGGCCGACTGGGCCCCCGCTGAGGTAAGCGCCGCCGCCCGGCCCGCCCGGCCCCGCGTCCCGCCCCCCCCCCCCCTCTCCCCTCACGGGCTGCGGGCGCGTCCCCGCGCTGACCGGCGCGCGTTCTCCCTCAGGAGCTGGAGTGCATGATGGAGCCCCAGGAGCTCGGCCTGGAGCAGCCGCTGCCCGCCCCCGAGCACGGCCCTCCCGGTGGCGGCGAGGCCGAGCTGCCGGCCGCCGAGATCTCCCTGACGCTGGTCACCGAGATCCAGGCCGTGGACAGGAAGGTGGACACGCAGGCCGCGCAGCTGATGAACCTGGAGGGCAGGATGAGGATGGCGGAGACGAAGCTGATCGGCTGCGAGAAGACGGCGGTGGAGTTCGGGAATCAGCTGGAGAGCAAGTGGACGGCGCTGGGCACCCTCATCCAGGAGTACGGGCAGCTGCAGAAGCGCCTGGAGAACATGGAGAACCTCCTGAAGAACAGGAACTTCTGGATCCTGCGGCTGCCCCCGGGGGCAAAAGGGGAAGTGCCCAAGGTAACGGTTTGATGCTCCCCGTTGCAAAAGGGGGCTACTCTGCACATATGCTAGACTCAGAACCCCATGCCCTGAGCTCACAGCCCCATATCCTGAGCTCACAGCCCCGTATCCTGAGCTCACAGCCCCATGTCCTGAGCTCACAGCCCCGTATCCTGAGCTCACAGCCCCGTATCCTGAGCTCACAGCCCCATATCCTGAGCTCACAGCCCCATATCCTGATTTCATAGCTCAATGCCCTGTACAGCCCCATATCCTGCATTGACAGCCTCATCCCTGCTGTGGCAGCCCCATTTCCTGTGAACTCACAGCCCCATCTCCTGTGCACTGATAGCCCTATCCCTGCAGTGGTAGCCTGATCCCTGCACTCACAGTCCCATTTTGGGAGAGCTGCAGTGCTGAGAGCAGTTCATGGCTCACCCACAGCCCTGTCTTCCCTTCAGTGCCCAGAAGCACCAGCACAGGTCCCGCTGTGTTGATTATGCTCCACTCCTGTGCGTGTGATCTAGGAGGGATGTCACAAATTCCTGTGTTTGGATCACGCTGAATTTTGTGGCTAAGCCCTGTGTAACTGGGAAGGCTGTTCAGAGGAGATGGGCAGAAGAATTGTGTCAAAAAGGAAGTGAAAACAAGTCTGTGTCAGGCATTGTGCAGCTGTGCATGGGGCATTGCCTGTGACAAGAGGAGGCTGAGCAGAGGGAGGTGACAGACGAGTGACAGGGGAAATCCCTGTCATGTCCCTTGAGGGATGAGGAGCATGAGACACGTGGGAATGAGCAGAAGTTCCTGCCTGGGAGCATCCTGCACAATGCTTGAGGAGTTTGAGTGAGAAAATAAAATAAGAAAACATCCCCAGGTGTTTTCTTAAATAAGACACAAACCCTGTGGTGCTGCTCCTTGCAGGTCCCCGTGGCCTTCAATGACGCCTCGTTTAACTTCTCTGAGGAGGAGTGGAAGAGCCTCAACGAGTGGCAGAAGGAGCTCTACAGGCACATCATGAAAGGCAACTACGAGGCCGTCATCTCCATGGGTAACGACGGGCCAGGGTTTGCCCTCAGCCTCCTGGCACAGAGTTTTCCTGGGAACTGGTGGATTGGAAGCAGCAGTGTGTCCTGCAGGATCAGGGAGGGGGTGGTGTGCTCTGGGGAGGTGTTCCACAGCCCTGGCAGTGAGTTCAGCCCTCACAGCCATGCTGAGGGTGGAAGGACGTGGCTCCCTGATGGTCCCTGCGGGCCAGCGAGTGCTGGGATTGTGAGGAGGAGGAGGGCAAGTGAGAGCACCTTAATCCAAACAAAGCTGGGGGAGAGGGAAATTCCTTTGTCACGCCAAGGTCCACAGATCCACTGCGCTGGGTGCATCAGCCCGCTGGCTGCTTGGGGCAGCGGAGGGTGCCCTGTGCCCTGCCTCTGAGGTTCCTTCCAGCCCTTTCCGTGGGGAATTGTGCAGAATTCCCTTTCCTATCCCATGAGGGAGAAGTGACGTTTGCCTGGTGCTCTGTCCAGCCCCAAGGAGCGAGTCCTGCTCGAGGTGCTGCGGGCTCTGCTGGGGCAGAGCTGGGGAGAAGCAGTGGCTGAGGGCGAGCTCTGCCTCCTGCTTTCCCCTCAGCAGCTCAGGGCAGTGCATTCCCAGCCAAAGGAACGCGCTCCGCTCGCTCCTGCCAGTCCTGGCCGCCGGAATCCCTCTGGGGAACGCGTTGCCTTCACAGCATGTTCCAGAAATGACCTTGCCTTGGCTGGGCCGGGGGTGGGAGCGCAGACGCCGTCCCTGGTAGCCCTGTGCTGAGTCCAGCCTCATCTGCCTCCCTGCCATCCAGCTCTGCCCAATCCAGGCCTTTTCTGCTATTTTTTTCCCCTGTTTATTTCTTTGAACTGAGGTTTCCTGCAGTCCCTGTGTGCCAGGGAGAAAGGTGGAGGGTAACCACAGCCCCATTCTCCTGTTTTCAAACCAGTCCCATGTCCTGCTCCTGAGGCATGGGAACGCAGCTGTCCTGCTGCTGCAGGGGATGTGGGATCTGAGCCTGGAGCTTAGAGAGATGTAGCTGTGCTTCATCCCAAGATGAAGGAACGAGGTTTAGGGTTTGGCTCCCATGTAAAGCAAACAGATCCACCGGAGAGAGGTGGAATTTAACCCCCAGGGCCTCCCACGTGTCTGGAAGAGAAGTTTTCTGCTCTCCGCCCGAGGAGAGATGGTGATTGTCCCCTTTCCCCCACCAAAATCCGCGAGCAGCCCGTGACTCGGAGGAGTAGGACGGAGCGGTCCTGGCTGGAGGGAACCGCACGGGGAGGGCAGTGCTGGCAGCTCTGCTGCTGCCTCCCGAGCTGAAGTCCCCATTGTAATGGATCCGCGGACCTTAGCGGAGAGGAGAAGACAGGAGAGCCTGCAGGTAAGCCTGGATGCCTTTTCTTACTGTCCTCCTCACGCTGCAGGCTGGGAGGTGCTCCTCACCCGAGCAGAGCGTGCTCCTGCATCCAGGGCCCACGCAAGGTGAGCGGGGCAGAGGGCTGAGAGCAGCTTCCTAAGCCTCTCTCATTCATTTCCCAGCAAAGGAAGGTTGGTGGGCAAAAGCTGCAGAGTTGCTCTCCCACCAGGGCAGGGGAAACATTCTCATCCTCTTTTTACGTGCAGACGCTGCCATTTCCAAGCCTGATCTGCTGACACGGATTGAGCAGGGGGAGGATCCCAACGCTGAGGATCAGGAGGACTCCGAGGGAGGAGAGACCCCCACGGACCCCAGCACTGGTGAGCCGTGAGATTCCTGGGACTCGGGGGGCAGGTAGATGCAGACGTGGGGTTACTCTGTTTTGTCAGTTCTCTCCTCAGGTACTGGGGACTTTGCTTTTCCACTTGTCTCCTACCTGATGCCTCTCTCTCTCCTGGAATCCTCTAAAGCAGCTGGAAGGTTGGAGTGTAACTCCTGCTCTTTTCTCTTGCACAGAGTTTTTCTTCCCTGGGCCCGATGACAGCTCGTGGGGTAAATATGAAGAGACTCTGGCTGAAAGCCACGAAGGCTCTGAGGAAGAGGAGAGCATGGAGGTCCCTGGTACATGTGAGTGCGCTGAGCTGCTTTGGGAAGTGTCCCTTGCCTAGATGTGCTTTTGGCTTCCCAGCCTAATTCCCAGGAGCTGCTCAGTTTTTCTGGATGATTCTTTTCCAGAATTTCAGGAAGTTGCTTTGAGTCAGTTCATACCATGGGAGATCCTTCACCCTCAGGCACTGTCCAAGCCCATGAGGAACTTTTATCCTTTTTCCTCTGTTTTTGGGCTTTATCCTAAAGCACAGGTTCTTAAAGACCTGTCCTGTTTCAGGAACACTCGTTTTTCCTCTGGCTACCTATCTATAACTAGATTATATATATTATATTATATTACAATATAATTGAAAGCAGAAGGTTGCCACAGTGTGTCCAGAAACTACAGGATCAGCTGAGGGAGCTGAGGGGGCTCAGCCTGGAGAAAAGGAGGCTCAGGGGGGACCTTGTGGCTCTGCACAGCTCCTGACAGGAGGGGACAGCCTGGGAGATCGGGCTCTGCTCCAGGGAACAGGGACAGGAGGAGAGGGAACGGCCTCAGACTGGGCCAGGTGAGGCTCAGGGTGGATATTGGGAAAATTCATCCCCAAAAGGGGCTGTTACACATTGGGACTGCCCAGAGCAGTGGTGGAGTCTCCATTGCTGGAGGGATGTAACATCCATGTGGATGTGGCACTTGGGGACATGATTCGGGGTGGCCTTGGCAGTGCTGGGACTTAATAATTTCCGAGGTCTTTTTCAACCTCAACAATTCCAAGATTCTGAGTCAAAATACCTCTGGACAGAGTAGGTGCCCCCAGCTGGACTTGCAGCCCCTTCAGTGCCAGGCTCTGAGCTGGGTGTGCACAGCAGACACCACCTGTGTCCCAAGAGAACCGAGTAAATAACACCCCAGTCCTTGCCTCCCCGAATGACACGAGTGTCTCTGCTCCGCCAGACGAACAGCCGTGCGATGAGGAAGGCTCCGAGAGCCTCGAGCTTTCCAGGTCGTTGACAGGAAAGTGGGAAGAAGAGGTTTTCTCCAACCCGGAGGAGGAGGTGCAATCGAGCAGCAAGAGCCAGAGCGGGTCGGCCCCGCCGCAGCGAACGGCGACGGGCAACGGGCTGAGGCGCTCGGTGCGCCGCGGGAGAGACTTGGCCAAGAAGGATCCCGAGGAGGCGGCGGCCGACAAGGGACCCTACATCTGCTGCGAGTGTGGCCAGAGCTTCCTGGACAAGCAGCTCTTCGCCACCCACCAGAAGGCGCACGCCAGCGAGGCCTGCACGTCCCTGGAGCGCGGCGAGAGCTTCCGGCAGAAATCCAAAGCCAAGGGCCAGGGCCCCTCGCGCTCCAAAGCGTCCAAGCGCCCCGACGGAGAGAAGAGCTCGGGATTCAAGTACGGCTTCGTCAGGCACCAGGTGAACAACATGGTGGAGAGGCCCTACACCTGCTCCCAGTGCAAGGAGAGCTTCAGCCTGGAAGTGAGTCTGATCCTGCACCAGAAGCTGCACACGGGGAAGGGCGACGGGCCGCTGACGTGCACCTACTGCGGGAAGGACTTCCGAGACCTCTCCAAAGCCATCCGCCACCAGCGCATCCACACCGGGGAGAGGCCCTACCAGTGCACCGAGTGCGGCAAGAGCTTCATCCGGCGGGACCACCTGCTCAAGCACTGGCGGGTGCACACCGGGGAGACTCCCTACCAGTGCCCCGTCTGCGGGAAGCACTTCCGCTACAAAGAGTCCCTGAATTGCCACCAGAAAATCCACTCCCGCAACCCGCGGCCCGGGGAGGATTCCCAGCACAACCTGGGCCCGGCAGGCACCCAAACCGACCATTTCTGCGTGAAAAAAGAGACTAAGCAGTAGCCGAGGTGGGGCCGGGGCAGGAGGGCTCGCGGTGACCGTGACGGTCTGGCAGGTGGACGTGCAGCATGATGGCAGGTGACTTGTATCGCAGCTAATCCGTGTGGTCATGCTACGAAGCCCGCTTTGGTGAAGCATCCAAGGAATTCCTCTTAAAAGACTCTGCTCGGCCAGCCCAGGCAGCTCTGGGACCCCGCAGGGTTCCGTGGCGCTCCCACCGCGGCGCAGGCCCCGTGCTCGCTGTTCCCTACGCAGGGTTGGATTCTGCCCGTAGAGAATAATCCCGAGCGATTCTCTGGGGTCCGTATTTAGCAGGTGTTCCCCCACCTATCTTTGTGCATATTCAGGAGTGACAAGCTTTCGCTTTCTTTTTTCCACTCGTTTCACTGCAAGGCTGGAAGCGCGAGGAGGGAGGGAGGGAAGGACGGTGCCGTTCCCGGCCGGCCGCCCGCTCCCGCTGCGTCGCCGTGTCCCGAAAGGCTGCCAGGCCAGGATTTGGGAGGAAGGCAGGAGAGGAGAGGCAGAGAGGCGGTCAGGGCACGACGCGGGATTTGTGGAAGGCGGAAAAGCGGAGAGGAGAGCGTGGCAAGGAGCGGGGTGAGATGAAGCAAGTGCAGGAGAAGGGGCTGAGGACTTTGGAGCAGGAGGAGTCGGGAAGGGCAGCGTTTGGAGGCGCGCTGGGTCGCTCACACCAGGAGGACACGTCTCCGTTCTTTGCAAGGGTGTCACTGGCACCAGCCGGGCTGTGGTTCCCCTCTGGCCCGAGGGAACGGCGCCGCTGGGCCGACACGCAGACTCCTGACAATGAAGGTGATTTTATTATTATTTTTTAACTGGGTTTGGTCTCACTCAGGTAAGTCAGACGAGTGAAAGCAGCTTCTCCTAACCCCTGTAAAGAGCTGTTTGGTTTTTAGTTAACCTAGAAGTAGTCTTATTATTATTAATTATTATTATTATTATTAATTATGATGATGATAATACTACAAGGAAAGGTGTGACACTATATTTCACAGTTGCTCTAAAACACTTCCATGTATGCGATAACCGCCCGGAGTTTTCCAGCCGTTTGTGTAAATATTGGATGACTTCTGGAGCTGTTGGTGTTGTTCTGAGGTGGCTGTAAGTGTCTCTTCGCTCTGTATCGTCAGCTGCTGGTTCGTGACCGTGTTTTGTAATAACTTTTGTAAAGTCTGTCAATACAGTGTTTCCATTCTGAACTCCGTGTCAGCCCTTGGCGGGTACCTGCAGCTCCCTCATCCTGCTCCTGGCTGGGAGCTTTTCCAGGGAATTGTGGAGAAGGTGAACAGTACAAACCCAGACGAGGCTGCTCTGGGATGCTGCATCTGGGATTGGTGGTTTTAACTTGATTTGGGGTTGTGATCCGGGAGCCAGCCTGTGCCACAAACAGCTGAGGAACCCTTGGATCCATGGTGGGATGGAGCTGGGATATCCCACACCAGGATTAGGGACAGGGAGAAGTGCTGGTGGCTGTGGCCACCTGGGAGCTGGGATCATGGAATCCCCCATGCTCTGAGTGACCCCAGTGAATCCCCCATGCTGAGTGACCCCAGTGAATCCCCTCATGCTCTGAGTGACCCCATTGAATCCACCAGGCTCTGAGTGACCCCAGTGAATCCCCCCCGTGCTCTGAGTGACCCCAGTGAATCCCCACACACTCTGAGTGACCCCAGTGAATCTCCCATGCTCTGAGTGACCCCAGTGAATCCCCCCGTGCTCTGAGTGACCCCAGTGAATCCCCCGTGCTCTGAGTGACCCCAGTGAATCCCCTACACTCAAACCACTCCATGAAATGGGGCTGCCCCATGTGGCCATGGAGGTGCTGGAGATGTGGGGTGGTTTGTGACAGTGTGGGGCCTCCCTCAGCTGGGGTCAGACACTCCCACTGCACTGGGGTGTACAAACCCCAGGCAGGGAACTCCCTCCATCCCAGAGCTGCTCCTGGTGTCCCCTCCCAATGGATCAGCCCCAGACAGGGGTTGTGGATCCCTGGGACAGCCCAAGAGGGGCCTGGACAGGGGTCTTTAATTGGGGGTCCACACCTGCTGTCACACCCCTGTCCTCCCCCAAGCCCGGGTGACCCATCCCACGTGTCCTCTCCCTTTTCCCACAAACCAAAAAGGATTTCCTGCCCTTCCCTGTGCTCAGTGTCACCAGTGTCCCCCCCAGGGTGTGCCAGAGCTGTGCCAGAGCACGCAGGGATGGGACTGGGGAGATGAGATGGGAATGGGGTGGGATAGGGCAGGGCAGATGGGATACAGAAAGATACAGCGGGACAGGATGAATGGAATGAGATGGGACAGAAGTGGATGAGACATGCATGGAATGGGATGTGATGGGACAAGATGTGGGATGGACAGGGTGGGACTGGATGGGACATGAGTGGACACACAGCATGGGAGGGGATGGAATGGGATGGGACAGAATGGGATCAGACAGTGTGTGTATGGAGTGGGGCATGGAGAAACAGCACAGGTGGGGTGGGACAGGAGGGCATGGATGGGACAGGGCGTGGTGGGATAGACAGAATGGGGCAGGACAAGACCGGGAAGGACAGGACAGGATGGGGTGGGAAAGAATAGGAATGGATGATGTGAGACGGGACGGGACGGGATGGGATGGGGTGTGGGGAGGCGGTGGGTGCGGAGGGGTCGCTCCATTTCCAGGGCGCCACCGCCTCCGGCCGCCATTTGCGAGCCCGCAGGGATGGGCGGTGGGGACCCGACGGGCGGGGCCGGAAAAGCTGCCCCGGGGCCTCCACGGTGACCCGCCGGTCCCTGCCCTGCCCCGCCATGTCTCCCCGATCCCCCCACAATCCCCCGGTTTCCCCGGTTCCCCCCGGTTCCCCGGTTCCCGGTGCGGGCGGCGCCGTGAGGGGGCCCCGACGGGGCGGGGCGCTGATGCCGTCGGGCCGCCAGGGGGCGCTGCGCGGCGCGCGCCCGCCCCGCTCCGCCCCGCTCCGCGCGCGGTCCGGCGGCGGCAGCGCCCCCCGGCGGCGCGGCGGGGCAGCGGCGCGGCCGGAGCGCCGGACCCGGACCCGGACCCGGAGCCGCGCTCGGTGTCGGAGCCGCCGCCGCCGCCCCCGCCCCGCCGCCTCCGCCCGCCAGGCCCGCGCCGCCTCCGCCCCGCCCCCGCCGCGCCCCCGCCCCGCCGCGCCGCCCCGCGCCCAGCCCGATGCCCGGCGGCGGGCGGAGGTGAAGCAGCGAGCGGGCGCTGGATCCTCCCGGCCGCGGCCCCCGGGGCCCCGGGCACGGAACAAAGGGCCATGGCCGAGGGGGCCCCCGCTCAGGTAAAGGGCGCCTGCCCGGCGCGGGGCCGGGCCCGGCGCGCACCGCCCGCCCGCCGCTGGCGGGCCGCACGTCGGGGCTCACGGGCCGCGCCGTCGGGGCCGCGGCGGGCGGGGGGGGCGCGGCGGGCGGCGGGCGCTGTCACCGCGCGGGGCCGCGGCCGCCCCCCCGGACCGACGGGCGGGGACGGGACGGGCGGCCCCGGGGGGACGGCGGCGCCGCGCCGAGCCCGGCGGGGCCTCCGCGGCCGGCGGCGCCCGCGCTGCCGTCGGGGCCGGGCCTGCCCGACCGCCCCGCCGCACCCCCCCCCACCCCGGGACCGACCCGCCGCCGCCCCCCCTCCCGTGTCACCGCCCGGTCCCCATGGCGACGGGGCGCCCGCAGCCCCCCGGGTGTCCCCTCGCCGTGCCCATGGCAACGGGGCTCGGCCGGCCCGTGTCACCCCGCGCCCCCCCGCCCGTGTCACCTCCCCCCACCCCCGCCGCGGCGAGTCCTGCCCGGCCCGTGGGACCGGCACGGGGCCGCCGTAAGCGGCTTAGCGGGGACACGGGGACGTCCCCGCCGCCCCGGCGAGCGCTGGGCTCCGCAGTGCCCCCCCCCCGCGGGGTGCGCATGGCCCCGGGGGTGTCCCCATCGCCCCGGGGGTGTCCCATCGCCCCGGGGATGTCCCATGGCCCCGGGGGCTCCCGTCACACCGGGGGCGGGGGTCTCTATCGCCCCGGGAGGGTGCGGGGGATCCCCCGCGCTGACCCCGCGCCCTTGTGTCCGCAGGCGCCGGAGCCGGTGCGGCCGCCGCGCTGCCCCTCGCCCCTCCGGCCGGCGGCCGGCCCCGAGCGCACCTCGGAGCGGGAGACGCAGACGGCAGAGCTGTCCCTGACCGTGGTGGCGGCCGTGCAGGCGGTGGAGCGCAAGGTGGATTCCCATTCCACCCGCCTGCTGGACCTGGAGGGTCGGACGGGGATGGCGGAGAAGAAGCTGATCGACTGTGAGAAGACGGCGGCGGAGCTGGGGAACCAGCTGGAGAGCAAGTGCGCGGCGCTGGGCACCCTCATCCAGGAGTACGGGCTGCTCCAGCGGCGCCTGGAGAACATGGAGAACCTCCTGAAGAACAGGAACTTCTGGATCCTGCGGCTGCCCCCGGGCAGGAAGGGGGAAGTGCCCAAGGTAACGGTGTCCTGGGGTGCGGGAGCCCAAAATGCTCCCGGAGGGCAGGTCCGGGGTGGGTGAACAGGGACAGCCCCGGCACAGGTGAGTCTCTCGCCGTTGCAGGTGTCCACTGCAGCTTCCCAGCTCATCCCCTGCTGGGGCTAAAATACGGTGGGACAGAGGCATGGGAGGACATCCTGGTACTCAGGCCAGAGGTTTCAGTTCTGCTCCACTGCGCTGCACAGCCCTGGGGCCATTGACTCTTTTTTTCTTCATTTTTTTTTTTTGCCACCGTTTCTAGAAACCCTGCAGATTTTGTGGTTCTTCTGTTTTGACCACCCTGATGCTGCAGAGTCTCCCAGGCCAGGGAAGGCGCAAGTGGGAGCTGCTTCTGCAGGGATGGGGGAAGCTTTGAGATTCAGGAAGGCAGATGAGCTCCCTGGGCATAGCTCTGGAAAGAGCCCACCATCAATATTCAGTTCCTACTTGAATTTCACAACCTTCCTGCTAAAAGAGTGTGCAAATGAGACCACGTAGGACATGGGAGAGGGAGTATCTCTGGAGAGAGCAGAGAGGATCAGGAAAAGGTGGGTTCAGACCCTGACACCCCATTAGTGCAGTTGGGGGACAGAACTGGAGCGCTGCGTTTTCTCTGAAGAGCTCTACTTCAGTTTGCACATCCTGAATTTATCCTTAAGAATTATTCCTTGGCTAACAAGCTGGGAAGCTGCAGATGGTGGGCACACAGTAACCAGGGACAATGGGGGCCCCTGTGGGCCCGGGTAGAGTTTTCCCTGGAGTTCTGGGGTAATTGAATCTGGGAGTTACGTCAGCTCATCAATAGGGATGAGTCCAGCCCATCTCCTGGGTTTTCTCTCCCTTATGGTCCCTCAAGCCTGATCACCCTGCAGAGAGCAGGGACTGAGAGGAGGAGCTCGGGGTTCTTTGGGGAAATCCCAGTATGGATTCATCACCAGGAACCATCCTGCCCTGGAATTGTTTTAAATGCAAAAAGCAGCTCACCCATGGCCTTGAAGGAGCTGAAGCCTGGCTGTGTCCAGGCTCCTGCTTGAAGCCGTGTTGGAATTGCAGGTGCCGGTGACCTTTGATGACGTGTCCGTGTATTTCAATGACAAGGAATGGGAGAAGCTGGAGGAGTGGCAGAAGGAGCTGTACAAGAACGTGATGAAGGGGAACTACGAGTCTCTGATCTCCCTGGGTAAATACGGGGTGTCCTCGCCCTGCTGAGGGACAGGAGGCTGCTTCTGGCTCCTCCTTGGAGATCCCCTTGGATGAGACCCAAATGTCCCATTTCAAAGGCTGAAAAACACAGGAGGATGTTTTCAGTCTGGGTTTATTTTGGCTCATGCTGTGGTGGTGTTCTGGCTGGGTGAGGGATGCCCTGTGGGCAGGTGGGCTGGAGACCTCCCAAACCTCTTCCAGCCACAGTTATGCCATCAAAAACCAGCTCCTTCCTTCCCCGTGGCTGTTGGGAGGGCCTCCCTGCATCTTCTGGGTCTGCAGTGGGTACCAGCCCGTGCACTCCTTCAGAGGATTTTGCACCCATGGATGTTCCCGAGTGTCCTCACGTGTCCCGCGTGCACTGGGAAGAGGTGGAAGCCGATAAATCAGATTCCCAGTGCAGTAATCCCTCTTTCCCACCCCTCTGTCTCTCAACAGACTATGCAATTTCCAAACCTGGTGTTTTGTCTCAGATCGAGCAAGGGGAGGAATCGCGGGGCAGGAATGAGCAGGACCTGGAGGAGAGTGAGATCATTACTGATGCCACGGCAGGTGAGGCGGCACCTTGGCACCAGGACAGCCCTGGGTTGTGTCCCCAGCAGCTGCTCTTCCTTCCCAAGGCTGAAGCAGATGTTGCTGGAAGCTGTGGCTGATGTGTTTTATCAGGAGAAACCTTGCCTAGGAATGGGATAAATTGGGCTGATTGGAGGTTTGATGTCCAGGTGCAGTTCAACATAGAAACCAGGGCAAGCAGAGCCCGGAGAGTTGGGCAGTGGGAGCCCTTCCCAGCAGTGGAAGCATCTGCAACCAGACCAGGTCCTCAGGGAGCTGGTGTGCCCAGCAAGGAAGGAGAATCAGGTCCCATTGGGAAAGCCCATCCACCCAGAAAATCCTCCCCACCCTCTCTTTGTGTGGATGGTGCCTGGGTTTATCTCAGGCAGGGAAGTCTGGTGCCAGGCTGTGTGCAGGGAGATGGGATGGTGAGGGCCAAGACTGGGCTGGGAACGGGGCACCAGTGATCCCGAATCCCAGAGCAACTCCTGCTCTGTGATAAGGGATTGATAAGGAGATAAGGAGGTGGCCTGGAAGAAATGGTGGCACCTCCACTCGTCATCCCTGATTCCAGGCTGTGGATGTGGGGTCACACCAACACCCTGTTTGTGCTTTCCATCACAAGGATCTTGAAATTAACTTCAGGCCAATGGGAAGGAGAAAATCACGGGCCCATGGGGAACTGCAGCTGGGGGATGTGGGGTGGCCAAGGGGTGCTGAGCTGTGGCACCACAGCCCTGGGCTGGGTAGAGTGAGTTCCCTGTGCCTGTGAAGGGTCCTGGGCTGGGTAGAGTGAGTTCCCTGTGCCTGTGAAGGGTCCTGGGCTGGGTAGAGTGAGTTCCTTGTGCCTGTGAAGGGTCCTGGGCTGGGTAGAGTGAGTTCCCTGTGCCTGTGAAGGGTCCTGGGCTGAGTAGAGTGAGTTCCTTGTGCCTGTGAAGGGTCCTGGGCTGAGTAGAGTGAGTTCCTTGTGCCTGTGAAGGGTCCTGGGCTGGGTAGAGTGAGTTCCTTGTGCCTGTAAAGGGTCCTGGGCTGGGTAGAGTGAGTTCCCTGTGCCTGTGAAGGGTCCTGGGCTGGGTAGAGTGAGTTCCCTGTGCCTGTGAAGGGTCCTGGGCTGGGTAGAGTGAGTTCCCTGTGCCTGTGAAGGGTCCTGGGCTGGGTAGAGTGAGTTCCCTGTGCCTGTGAAGGGTCCTGGGCTGGGTAGAGTGAGTTCCCTGTGCCTGTGAAGGGTCCTGGGCTGAGTAGAGTGAGTTCCTTGTGCCTGTGAAGGGTCCTGGGCTGGGTAGAGTGAGTTCCCTGTGCCTGTGAAGGGTCCTGGGCTGAGTAGAGTGAGTTCCCTGTGCCTGTGAAGGGTCCTGGGCTGGGTAGAGTGAGTTCCCTGTGCCTGTGAAGCGTCCTGGGCTGGGTAGAGTGAGTTCCCTGTGCCTGTGAAGGGTCCCGGGCTGGGTAGAATGAGTTCCCTGTGCCTGTGAAGGGTCCTGGGCTGAGTAGAGTGAGTTCCCTGTGCCTGTGAAGGGTCCTGGGCTGGGTAGAGTGAGTTCCCTGTGCCTGTGAAGGGTCCTGGGCTGGGTCGAGTGAGTTCCCTGTGCCTGTGAAGGGTCCTGGGCTGGAGCTGGGAGCGTGGCAGGGATGGGTGGAGGGCAGGGGTTGAAGGGAGAGCAGAAGAGGCCGAGCAGATGAAACCCTCAGTGGGACCAGCAGCTGGAGTTGGCAGGGATTGCTGGGAGCAGCTCCTTTGTCCTGACTCCTGGGAGTGACGGCTGGTGGGAATCTCTCATTGCTGCAGCTGGAATAAGGGTTGTGATCAAAACGGAGGAGCTCCTTCCTGAAGACAGCCCCGAGAACCCCGAGCTGCACGGGATGTCGGGGCAGTCCGAGGGCAGCTTCCAGAGCCCGGATGAGGAGGCGGCCTGCGAGAGCCCCTACGGCTCCGTGTCCCCTCCGAGGGACCTCCCGGGGACCAGCCTGGGTGACTCGTCCGAGTACGGAGCCGACTACAACGAGATCCAGAGGGTCATCGTTCACCACGGGAGCTGCACGGGTGAGCTGCTCGGGACACGTGGTGTGGCAGGGCCAGGAGGCCTGGGGGGCTGTGGTGGCTTAGGACAAGGTGGGGAAGGGGTTGGATGGACAGGAGGAGTTAAATCCCTCCCCAGAACCAGCACCAGAAGGAAAGTTTCTGGCTGTAGAGACTTCCAAGAGTGGCTCTGGTCACACCTTGAGCTTGGAGGAGGAGGCAACACATCCATGGTGTCTGAGGGCTCCTGTCCTGCTCAGGAGCAGAGCGAGCACTGGCCCAGTCCTCTGAGTCTGGGAAAAGTTACCCATGGAGACCAAGGGAAGCTGTGTCTCAGGCGGTGTTCTGTGAGGGCCCCAGTGAGCCCTGCTCCCAAAACCCTGCTGTGGCAGAGGGCACGAGGTTGTGTGAGGTGTGGAGGAGTGGGTGGTTGCACACTGGACACTGCTAGAGGAGTGTGGGAGGTCCTGCAGGTTGCCAGGCGTGGGAGTTGCTCAGGGCAGCTCCACAGGATAGGGAAGAATGTGGCTGGAGCTCTGTGATTTGCGAGTTGCCAAGAGGGAAGGGGAAGGATGAGGTGATTTGTGGAGAGATAAGATGATGGCACTGAGTGTTTTGTGTGTAGAATTCTGCTGGTGGAGTGGCAGATACAGGCCAAGTCCTACAGATGTGCTGTAAGGCTGATGGGAGAGCAGGGAGACGAGAGGTTGGGAATGGTGGGTTCCTTTCCTCCTGACGGCTTTGTGGTGGTGTTACACAAACAGAGACACAGAGAGTTGGGCTCTTGAGGGCCTCAACTCCATCTTGTGGGTCCTGTGGTCTGCCCAAGGCTTTGTGAGGGAAACCAGCCAAGCCACCAGTGAGGCTGCAGCTGATCCTTGTCCGAGAGCTGCTGCCTCTGCCAGGGTGCAGGGCCTGGCTGGTGGGGCTGGGCAGGAGCTGTGGCCGTGCTGGCCGGGATGGGGACTGAGCCCCAGGTCCATAGAGGGGACAGGGAGAAGGACCTGGGTTTTCCCTTCCTCAGAGGGAAGAGGGCCATGGCTTTGAGACATCCACTCCCATCGGTTTCCTTTTCTTGGGAAACTGCAGCTGCTCTTGCTGAGAGAGTATTTAGGCCTGGCTCACAGGCCAGTGTGGGGTGACATGAGGGATGCCCTGTGGGCCTTTCCTTGGGCCGTGCTGGCCGTGTGTCCTGCCGTGTGTCCCTGGGAGGGCTGTTGTCACCAAACAAAGTCCCCAGCTCACTTCCTGCCCTGGTGACACGAAGGGGAGCCTGGCCTGCTGCCATCCATCCCACTGCTATTCCATCCCGCTCTTGATCCTTCCCATTCTTGCTGGGTGCTCTGGGAAGGAGAGGGGTGGGTCTCTCACCATGCCACATGGCAGTGGGGCTGAGGGAAGGGGACAGTCCCAGGCAGGCTGTGCTGTCCCCGGAGCAGAGCCGCCAGCCCGGAGCTGTTTCTGTCGAGCGGTGTTGTTGCAGCCCAGTGAAACGGCAGCAGATGGAGCTGCTCTGAAATCACTGGGCTGCCCGAGCCCTGGTGAACCCATGGTGTTTTTACCCTCCACATCCTGCAGCAGCGCAGAGTTGCCAAACCTTTTAGCAGAGAGCCTGGCCAGGCTGGTTTGTCTCAACTCTGTGTTTGGGGACACATGGCCCATCCCAGCGCTCCGGGCTCCAGCTGCAGCCAGCTCGTGTCCGGGTGGTCGTGCTGCAGGACCCCACACAGGTGTTTCTGTAGCACCCAGGGGTATAAGAGGCCACCCTGTCCCACCTGATGACCCTAACGCCGTTCGATTTTCCCCTCAGAGGATGGGATCGTGATCAAGACGGAGGAGGAGGAGGAGGAGGAGGAGGATGACCCCGACACGCTGGAGCCGTGCGCCATGTTCTCGGGCCGGAGCGAGGCGCCGGCGTTCCCCGGCCACGAGGCCGGGCTGGGCTGCGAGGCGCAGTGCAGCTCCAAGGCGCAGCCCCGCGGCCTGGCCGCCCGCGTCAGGAAGCCATCGGCCTGCGAGAGGGACTCCGGGGACATGAAGCCGGCCAGCGGCCAGCAGCGGAACCGGACGCGGGAGAGACCCTACATCTGCCCCGAGTGCGGGAAGAGCTTCATGCTCAAGATCAACTTCATGATCCACCAGCGCAACCACCTCAAGGAAGGGCCCTACGAGTGCCACGAGTGCGACCTCAGCTTCCGCAACAAGCAGCAGTTCCTGCTGCACCAGCGCAGTCACACGCGCCGCGGCGTGGGGGTCCCGCGGCGCCCCGAGCACGGCCTCAAGCCCCCGGCGCGGCCCCCGCCCCCGGGGAAGCCCTACAAGTGCTCCGAGTGCGAGAGCAGCTTCAGCCACAAGTCGAGCCTCAGCAAACACCAGATCACCCACGTCGGGGAGCGGCCCTTCACCTGCGGCGAGTGCCGGAGGAGCTTCCGCCTGCAGATCAGCCTGCTGATGCACCAGAGGATCCACGCGGGCAAGAACGAGATGGCCTTCCTGTGCCCCCAGTGCGGCAAGAACTTCACCCGGCCCTCCCACCTGCTGCGGCACCAGCGGACTCACACCGGCGAGCGGCCCTACCAGTGCAGCCAGTGCGAGAAGACCTTCAGCGAGAAGTCCAAGCTCACCAACCATTACCGCATCCACACGCGGGAGCGCCCGCACGCCTGCGCCGTCTGCGGGAAGGGTTTCATCCGCAAGCACCACCTCCTGGAGCACCAGCGCATCCACACGGGCGAGCGGCCCTACCACTGCACCGAGTGCGGCAAGAACTTCACGCAGAAGCATCACCTCCTGGAGCACCAGCGGGCGCACACCGGCGAGCGGCCCTACCCCTGCACCGAGTGCACCAAGTGCTTCCGCTACAAGCAGTCGCTCAAGTACCACCTGAGGACGCACATGGGAGAGTGAGGGGCTGCCGAGGCTTCCTCTCCCTCCCTCCTTCCATCCCTCCCTCCATCCCTCCCATCCTCCTTGTCCTCCTTCTCCTCCACTGATCTCTCGCACCCTCCCTCCATCCGTCTCCCCCCACCCCGGCTCAGGGCATGGACATCAAGGAAGCTTTGTGTGGTAGCGCCGCTGGTCTGGTGGAGACTCGGCTGATTGGAAATAAATTAATGAATTAAAGCAAGCAACGCGCGGCAAAATTAAAAGATTATATATATATGAAATTAACAGAAGCAGCTGATTTAGGGGGAGTCCTCACCAACAAGCAAACAAAGCACCAACAAAAGAAACCTGTACACAGGGTGTTTTGCCGGAGTAGGACTCGTAACTGCTTTTTAAATCTACTGTTCAGTTTTTTTTAATAAATGTGGAGGAACTTTTTATTTGATAAGCAACCTTAGGATGGCCAAGATTTTATTTTTGGTTTTGTTTTTTGTTTGTTTGTTTTCTTTTCTTTTGTTAACTGCTCTGTAGGCTGATTCTGGCACAGTCACTTTTTGTCCAGGAGCTCTGTGGAGGTGCTGCCTCATCTGGGCTGGATGTGACAGGAGGAGCTCCAGCCGGGGGGAGGTGAGTAATTAAGAGATGCAGCTGATGAGGAAGTTCTGCGTGTGTCTAGATTGGAAGCGCTGATAGGTGCCTGCCCGGCTCGCGGGGCTGTGATGCACTCCTGAATTATACAATAGAATAAAATTCTAGTTGCAGTAAAAGACCCTTTTTCTGCTAGGACCCCTCTGCAAAGCTCCTCTTAACACCATTCCTAGCGCTCAATCCTCCTGCTGGGGGCTGGCCCTGCTGCCCCGAGGCCGTGGGGTGCTGTGGGGTGCTGTGGGGTCAGCAGGGACCGAGAGCAAGACCTTGTTGTGTTTATTGCTCTGCTGTCCTTGAGCTGCTGCTGGTGGCCTCGAGCACGCGCTCCTCAGTGGCAGGAGCGGTGGGATTTCTGCCCAGGGGAGGAGCAGCTCCAGGCTGGCTCCAAGGAAAGACCTCCCTGCTCCTGGGCACCTGCTGCTGGGGTGGGTGGGACACAATCCATCTCCCTGCTGTTGGTCTGAGCTCCTGTTTGTACCAGCTCTGTTCCTGGGGATCCCAGCTTATTCTGCCTGCAGCTCCTGAGGCTGGGCTGGGGCTGGGTGAGAACCATCTGAAGGGCTGGGCTGGGGCTGGGCTGGTGGCACCAGCTGGGGCTGGGCTGGTGGCACCAGCTGGGGCTGGGCTGGTGGCACCAGCTCCCCAGAGCATGCCAGGCTCCTTCCCAGTGCTGTCAGATCTCTCCTTGGAGAGTGGCATCAATAAACAGAGCGATGATGGGAGAAATTGTCAGGACCTGTTAATGTCCTCACACAGGACCTGGTGTATGAACCCCTCATAAGCTGATTTATGGCCTTTTTGGTGCTAGAATGTGCCAGAGGGCAGTGCAGCCACATGGAGCTGCTGAGAGCCACCAGCTGGTCATCGCTGTGGGTGGGAGCATTTTGGGGCTGCCACGGCAGGCTCCTGCCAGGTTCCTGCCTTCCCACTGCTGGGGTGGTGCTTGCAACTCCCTGGAAGAAGTTTGGGGTTTTGGGTCAGGGCATGCTGTCTGACAGGAGTTGAACTTCCATCTCTGGAAGTTGGTCAGGCTGGACGAGGCTTTGAGCAACCTGGGATAGTGGGAGGTGTTCCTGCCCTTCAAAGGAGGTGGAACAAGATGAATTTTGAGGTTCCTTCCCACCCAAACCATTCTGGGATTCTATGAAAAGTGCTGGGATGGGGCTGTGCTGGGAGGGAGGTGTGGGGGCAGGACAGGAGGGTCTGGCTGCAGCCCTGTGTCCCTCAGCAGCCTCTGCATCCCCCTCACCAGGACTGAATGCAAGTATGGGGAAGGAGGAAATGAAAAGCAGAACTGATTCTGGTTCTCAGTGGCTTGTCTCTGTCACACTGGCAGTGACATGGACCTGGCAGAATCCTTTTTCTTCCTAAAAATTGATGAATTCAGCTTTTTATTGGCAAAAAGAACAGCTGAGGTGCCTGTACTAGCCTGGCTGTCCCCTGCAGTGCCAGGACCTTGGTGTGGCCAGGCTGGCAGCGCCCTGCTCTGTGTCACTGGGCCCCACACAGCAGCTCCTGCCCCTCCTGCTGCTCCTCACCCACCACACACAGCTCCAACAGCCTCGGTCACTGGACACTGCCAAGATTTAACAACATCCCAGTGACCTTCAGCGGCTCAAATGTCGCCAATCCCTCTGCAGGGATATCTCCCGTACCAGTGGGCAACTGAGTGCAGGTGGCAGCGACTCTGAAAACCTGGGTGGTGGCAATTGACAGCATTGTCCCATGGTGGGACACGGACTCAACGGCTCCTGTCCCTGCAGCTTGGGCCAGTGACACTCACCCAGCCTTCCCTGGCCTGGGCTGCTGGAAGAACTGGACACAGATGCACCCAGAAAGCAGCTCCAGGAACAGGGGACGAGCAGGAGCCACTGCTGTGCCCACCTGGGTGTGAGATGGGCAGTGTACCCCTGGGCAGCACCCCAGATGAGTGGGGACATCAGGCTGTCACCCCTGGCTGCTGCAGGGACAGTGGCCAGGGGGCTGGCAGCCATGGGCTGTCACAGCCACTGGCCCAGGGCCTGGGACCCACTGGGGCAGGGACACTCAGGAGGGCACAGCCATGGCATGGCACTAAGTGCCTGGAGACTGCTTTATTGTGTCGGGGGGTGGATGGTGCCCCCCAAAACACTTCTTGAGCCCCAGCTGGCAGCACATGAGGGTGGAGGAAGAGCAGAACCGACAGCTGAATACAGGGGCTTGGTTTTGGGTCGGGCAGGGCAAAGCTCCCCGCCTCGTGCCAAGTTATTAACGATTAAATTAATGTAAGCATCCCGAGCATCCGTGGGTGCTGCGCCCCGGGGGAAGGCTGGGATGAAGGCTCACACTCACACTCACACTCACACTCACACTCACACTCACACTCACACTCATCCCAGCCCTCCCCTTCCGTGGCCGCTGCTGGGCACACACAGCGAGCCCCGTGCCCGTGTCCCCCGCGGGGTTTTCCTGCTCGTTCCTCCCCTGCTTGCACACACAGACACGGACACGCGTGTGCGTATTGTGAGATACAGGAATATGCCCAGAGAGAGATGGGAACACTCCCACGGACTCACACACACTCCCACAAGCGCGTTCCCAGCCCCGCAGCCCGGATCGTTCCCGTGGCACCCCGGTCAGCTCCGCCCCCGGAGGGGTCGCGGTCCCAGCCCGGTCCCGGCCCCTTCCGTGCGTTTCCCGCCGCCGCGGCCATGGCTGAGGAGGTGTTGTCTCTGCGGGAGCGGCTGTTGTTCCAGTCCACCTGCTCGGTGTGTCTGGAATTGTTCAGGGAGCCCGTGCTCACGGCGTGCGGGCACAGCTTCTGCCAGCAGTGCCTGGTGGGCTCCGCCGCCTGCCCGCAGTGCCGCGCCCCGGTGCCACCGGGCTCCGTGCGCCCCAACCGCTCGCTGGGCGATGTGGCGGAGGCGGTCCGCTCCCTGGGGGAGGTGGCGGTGTGGCCGCGGTGTCCCCAGCACGGCAAGCCCCTGGCGTTGTTCTGCGAGCCTTGTGCCGCCCTGCTCTGCGCGATCTGCCGGGACGGGCCCGAGCACCGCCTGCACCGTTTGCGCCCCGCCGAAGAGGCCGCCCGGGAGCTGCGGGTACGGGGCGGTGCTGCGAGAGGGGCTGGGGGCTTGGGGGGCCGAGGGGCACAGGTTGGGGTCCCCTCCAGCATGGGCTGGGGTGCTCTGTGGGCATAGCTCAGTGTCCTGTCCGGGCACACATCAAGGGCAGTCTGGGGTCTGCTCTGGCCATGAGCTCCTCTGGGTATGGGTCTGGGTCATGCATGGGTGGGTCTGCTCTGGCCATGAGCTCCTCTGGGTATGGGTATGGGTCATGCATGGGTGGGTCTGCTCTGGGCATGAGCTCCTCTGGGTATGGGTATGGGTCTGGGTCATGCATGGGTGGGTCTGCTCTGGCCATGAGCTCCTCTGGGTATGGGTATGGGTCTGGGTCATGCATGGGTGGGTCTGCTCTGGCCATGAGCTCCTCTGGGTATGGGTCTGGGTCTCCTCCATGCATGGGTGGGTCTGCTCTGGCCATGAGCTCCTCTGGGTATGGGTCTGGGTCTCCTCCATGCATGGGTGGGTGTGCTCTGGCCATGAGCTCCTCTGGGTGTGGGTTTGGGTCCCCTCCATGCATGGGTGGGTCTGCTCTGGCCATGAGCTCCTCTGGGTATGGGTTTGGGTCCCCTCCATGCATGGGTGGGTCTGCTCTGGGCATGAGCTCCTCTGGGTATGGGTCTGGGTCATGCATGGGTGGGTCTGCTCTGGGTATGAGCTCCTCTGGGTATGGGTCTGGGTCATGCATGGGTGGGTCTGCTCTGGCCATGAGCTCCTCTGGGTATGGGTTTGGGTCCCCTCCATGCATGGGTGGGTCTGCTCTGGGTATGAGCTCCTCTGGGTATGGGTTTGGGTCTCCTCCATGCATGGGTGGGTCTGCTGTGGCCATGAGCTCCTCTGGGTATGGGTCTGGGTCTCCTCCATGCATGGGTGGGTCTGCTCTGGCCATGAGCTCCTCTGGGTATGGGTCTGGGTCATGCATGGGTGGGTCTGCTCTGGGCATGAGCTCCTCTGGGTATGGGTTTGGGTCCCCTCCATGCCCCAGATGTCCCCAGTCAGGCTTTCTCCCACTCAGTGTGGGCTGGGGTCTCAGCTCAGTGCAACGCAGATGACTCAGAGCATGAGGAGTTTTTTAATACTCCAGCAAATTTATGAGGCATGTCTGAGTCCCTGCTGCTGTCACCAGAAACCTCTTCCCAGAAATCCCACTTCCAACTTTGAAAGTTGTTTTTTCTAATTAAAAAACAATTTTAAAAACCACAAACTCTGGGGTTTCTACATGAAGTTATTCCAGAAATGTTTCTGGCTATAAGAGCTGTGGATGGGGATCTCCCGAGCCTGACTGAAGTGATTTTGGAGAGGTGGCTGCTGCCTCTGAGCTCAAAACTCACTCCCAGACACTCAGGGGTCACCCCCAGTGACTCCCCAGACTGAGATTGTCCCCACAGGGGTTGTTTGGTGACATCATCTCCCTCCTGTGAATATCACTCCAAAATTACCAAAAACGCTCTTTTTTAATCCCTGTCCTAGGAGACACTCCAGAAAAACCTGCTTTCTTTACAAGAACACAAGAAATACTTGAAGAGCAGTGGAGACCAGAAAAGTGATAAGCTGCTGGTGCGTGTTCCTCTCCATGCCCCCATTGCTCACCCACATGGCTCCCCAGGAATATCCCATCTTTCCCTCTCCCCATATATACTTACTTCTAATCTATGCCAACGTTCTTTTCTCTGTCCAACTCATATGGCCTCCTTGGGACCATCAAGATCCAGATTTGCCACCCCTCTCTCCGTTCTTCCTGCTTTTCCTGTACAAAACCTCTGGTCCCCTTCTGTGTGCAGCAGCCGTGTCCCTGTGGAGGCAGCTGGAGGCTGGGTGGGCTCAGGGCCTCCTTGTGGTGCCTTGCAGACGGCGGTGACGTGGGAGTTGCAGCGTGTGCCTGAGACCTTTAAGGACCTGCAGCAGTTCATGGAGGAGCAGAAGAAGATCCTGGTGGCCCAGCTGGAGCAAATGTCCCAGGAGCTGGTCAGTAAGAGCGATGAATACAAGTCCAGGGTTTTGGAGAGGCAGTCGCTGCTGGACACGGTGATTGCGCAGATCCAGGAGAAGCGGGACCAGCCGGCGGTCAAGTTCCTCATGGTGAGGCAGCATCCCCCCCTGGGCACTGTGACCCCTGCTGGGGCTGGGGACACCCACCTGGCACCCTCTGCATCCTGATGTGGCTCTGGGCCACGTGGGGACACCGTGCTGTGACACTGTGCAGTGACACTGTGCTTTGCCCGCTTTGGGTCAGGGCCCTGAGGGAAGGGAGGGTTGGGATGAGGGGTGGGGTGAGCCCCAGCCCCCTTAGCCTGCTTCACACAGCCACTGCAGCTCCCCGTCCCTCGGCAGTGCCACAGCTCATCTGTGTTTTCTCTCTTGCAGGATGTTGGCAGAATCCTGCACAGGTACGAAACAGGCTCGGTGTCCCTCTGCTCCTGTGCAGCTCCTTTGGGCAGAGGTTTGGGAGCGCTGCAGGAGCCGGGAAGGAGCTGGTTTGCCCTGCTGGGTATTTGGGATTTCATGATGTTACCAGGAACCAGAGGCCATTGTACCCCTCCTAAAGATGGGGTTATATCCCTGTGCTGATAGCAGGAATACAGCTGCCCTGGGATCTGTGGCTGCGGGAAATTCCCTGTTTCCCTCCTGGCCCTGGCTGGCGGCTGGGCTCTGAGCTCCTCTCCCTGTTCCCCTCAGCTGTAAGGCAGCCAAGGCCCCAATCCCAGAGGCAGTTTCCTCAGAGCTGCAGGAGAGCGTTGAGAGCCTCACTAGGAAGAGCCAGTGGATCGTGGGCATAATGGACAAATTCAAAGGTAAAGCCCTGCTGGCTCCGTGCTGTGCTTCCCCTGGGCTTGGCTGGCAGTGGGAAATCCTCACTGCCTGGTGCCAGAGCCTGGGGCTCAGGAGCAAAACGGCTGCTCCAGGTGGGCACCATCCTGGGATGGGCTTTGCTGGAGCCTGGGGCTCCACATCTGGCTTGCTGTCCTGATGGGGAGCAGGAAGGCTGCCACAGGAGAGACACTCATGCATCTTCCTTCCCTTCTTCCAGTGAGCCTGCGGACCGAGATGGACAGGGGAAAAAGGGGTAAGTTTCTGGAGATGATGAGCACAACTGAGGGGGGAAACTGAGGGAGTGTGAGTGTCCTCACGTCCTTGGTGCAGAGATAGGCTCACACCACATCTAAACCCAGCATCTGTCTAGAACTGAGTCCTGTTGTTTTGACTAGGCCTGCTGTAAAAATCCAGGTCTGTCCTTGTGCCAGGCAGTGCCAGGGATGTTGTACTGTGATGCCAGGCGAGGGCCAGGACAGCAGGAGGCTGTGTCAGGCTGTGCCCAGTTAAGCAGAGGGGCTGTACATGTTTTGAGCTGGCATTTAGGCGTGATCAGAAGTGCTTTTGCAGGTCCTCGGGGCATTGCTGGGCTGAGGTCTGGCTGGCAGCATTTGTGCTAAGGCCGCTCTCCACTCTCTCAGTTTTTGGGATGATGCACTTGAACACATTCCAAAAGGAGAGTGGTGCCTCAGTTTCCCCCCTGCAGTCCCCGGAGGAGTGGGTTTAGCAGAGTGTCTGGGGTGGTGACACTGCACAGTGACAGCAGTGTGGCCTCGTGGGATGGCCACGGGATGGCAGCAGAACATCCCTGGTGGATGGGCAGCTCCGGCTCTGCTTGCCCGCTTGCTTGGCAGAGCAGGGCTCCGGGCTGGGTGAGCCCTTGTCACAGAGCAGGGACTGCCCTCCTGCCTTGCAGCAGATTTAACAAAACCCATCGTGTCTGTCCCCTGCATGTGGGGACACTGTCTGGCTCAGTCCTGCCTCAGGGAGCATCTCTCCACCCTCAGGTGACAGTAAGGGTCCTGTGTCCCATGCCACCCGAGGGGGCTGCAGGAGTGCCCGTTGTGCTCCCAGGACACGTCCCAGCTCCATGGTGCAGGGTGGAGGAGAGGTGCTGGTTCTCTTCTCAGCAGGCACAGATTAATGTTTCTGTCATCCATTAGAGCAGGTGACGCTGGACCGAGAGACGGCAAATCTTGACCTGATCCTCTCGGACGACCGCAAAACTGTCCGGTTCAGCGGAAAATATAACCCCCCCGACATTCCCAAGAGGTTCACAGGCAACCTCAGTGTCCTGGGCTCTCAGGGCTTCACATCTGGGAGGCATTACTGGGAGGTGGAGGTGCAGAATAAGGGCTCCTGGGCCCTGGGGGTGGCCCTGGAGTCTGTGCCGAGGAAGGAGTCGCTCAACTTGCTCAGATCTGAGAAGGTCTGGGCCCTGCAGCTGGACTGGACGGGCCAGTACAGAGCAGAACGTGTGTCCCCTTACCCGCTGGTACTCAGGGAGGCGCCTCAGAGAATCAGGGTCCACCTGGACTACGAAGCAGGCAAAGTGACCTTCTACAACGCAAAGGACATGACGCAGATCTTGCAGTTTGAGGCCACCTTCACTGAGAAAGTCTTCCCGTATTTTTGGGTCTGCTCCAAAGGTAGCCACATCCGGGTGTGTGACTGATAGGGTGGGATGGCTGCCGGGCCCCTGCCCATGCCCTTGGCTAGCTGAGCAGGGAGGAGCTGTGGGAATTTCACACTGCAGCCTCAGTGCAGCTCTGCCTGGGCTGGATCCTCTCTGCAATTTTCTGCATCTCCTCCTGCTAAGTCCTTTGGAGCATTAAAGAAGTGCTGTCCTGCCTGGGGGTGTCTGCGTGCTGGTATCCTGGCTAGATCCCATGGTGGTGGTGTCCTGCCTCTCCCTGTGGGCACTGAGGCCACAGAATAATCGGGAAGAGGGAGGGAAGAGGCTCTGATTGTCCATGCCAGCCTTTGGCAGCACTGCAGGGCTGGTGGCAGCTGTGCTGTGCTGTGCTGTGATGGAGGATGCAGCCAGCCCACACTCAGGAAGCCAGGCTGGAGCCACGAGCTGATAATGATGCCTTTCATATTTTTTTGATTATGTGCTGCTTTGGTGTGTAGCTCTGAGCTTTATGTTAGGTGTTAGCAAGTTCTCTTAACAGGCTTGGTAGAGAAAACAATCCTTTTCCAGCCTGAGACCAGTGGTATCCCTTAGAAGGTCCAGACACAAAAAATATAAACAACAGTGAATTGAAGAGAGAAAAACAGGAAGGGTAGGGCTTTATAACCTAAAGCTGGAATTGGACAATTAACTCCAATATGCAAATGGACCAAAACTTATAAAAGTGAGGGAGCTCATGACTGGTCATGCATTTGTGACCATTTTGGTTCATTTTGGGTGTAGCTCTGGCCAGGCTCTTGTGCTGCCCAAGATGCAGCCATTAAGGCCTTTTATTAAATACCTACTTTATTCTTAACTCTGTCTAGCCTCTGTTCTGGGTCAGCCTTCACAAGGCATCAGTTCTGGCAACCCAGATGGGGCAGAACCCACAGTTCCTGGCTTAGGAAGCCAATGCTGTTTGGTGGTGATAACTGCTCAAGAAAGTCTGTAAAAAGGAAAATGTTCAGGGAGGGACAGCAGGAGTGAGGGCGCCTGGAAGAGCAGCAGGAGCTGGGGTGTGATGGCGATCTCTGAGATCCAGCATGCTCAGGGAAGGATTAAACACCCCACTGTCTAATCCAGGAACCAGCAGCACTGTGTGACTGGGGGTGGCAGGGCCCGGGCAGAGGGACACAGGTTGTGGGTCATGTCCTGGAGATGCCCTGCATCCAAAGTGATCAGCTGGACACAGCAGCCTCTGGAGCCACCAGAGACATGGCAGAGGATCCGCCAGGGGCTGGACAGCACAGATCTGCCAACGCTCAGCTGAGGAGAAGCTGCGTGTCCTAAAGAGTTTATGTGGGGGACTGCCAAGTCTTCCTTCTGCTCGTCTCTCCCTGAACCCCATCCTGGTGTCGCAGGGATGTGCAGTGCCTTATTTCCCCAGCCACTCACCAAACACCTCACAAAGTGGCTTTTGTTCTCAGGGAGAGCTCATTTGATGAGAAACTATATGGGAAGGGCTCTTTGAGGAGAAATGATGTGGGAAGGGCAGTTTGTCTCAGCGAGGCGGTGTTATCTGCTGAGTTCTTGCCTTTTTTCCTTCACATTCCCCATTTTCCCCTCACGCCCAGGCTAAAGGGAGACGGCCGGAAACATGGCGGCAAAGAGGCGCCGCTGTGAGGTGCGAACTACATTTCCCAGCATGCAACGCAATGAACGATAACGGGGCGCGTCTGCTAGGAATACTGGGAAATGTAGTCCCTCCGCGCTGGCGCGCACCCCCCCCCAACTCCGATTTCCTCGCGTTCCTATTGGTCCAGAGCGACGCCAAGCAACCGCCGTGGGCGGGGCCTGGCCGCGGCGCCGCCGTTCCTACTGGCCGGGGCGCGCGCGGTGGGAGGGGAGGTTTGAAAAAAAACAACCCGCCCCCCGCGGGGCCCCGCGCGCTGATTGGCCGAGCCGCGGTTTGGCGCCAGCTTCAGAGCGGACGACGGGTACCGGTTGGAGTCAAAACGCCGCGGCGGCCGCGTTGACGGGACGGGACGGGACGGGAGGGCTGCGCTGGATCCCCGTTCCCGCTGCGATGGATCCCACACCGAACGCTCCCCACCGCCGCCGCCTCCTGCTGGTCTCACCGGCCTCCCCCGCCTCGCCCGCCGTGGTGAAGGCGCTGTTTCAGGATGAGCTCTCGCCTGTCTCGGATCTCCGCCTCACCATGGAGCAGCTGGGGCGCGGGTGAGTCGGGGCGCGGGCCCCACGGGAGCTCGGGCACCTCATTTTTCTCCCCTCTGTGGTGACCCCCTCAGAAAAAAGCGATGTTTGGAGGGTTTGAACCGCGCTGATTCCTCCCGTGCCGAGGGAGCTCCTTCCTGCTCTGCTCCGGGCACTTTGTCCCTCTCCAAACCCTTTCTTCCCGCTGCCGGGCCCGGGGCCAGGCCTAGGGAGGCTCCCCCATATAAAAACCCCCCTCAAGGCCTCCAGGACTCCTTTTCCTCCCGTCCCATCCACCCCCGTAATTCCCTCCCGCGCTATTGTGAAAAATGCATATTTTACACTGCGAAGCATTAGGGAATGACACAAAAAAAAAACCCACAAAAACCCCTGGGATGTTTAATGCCCCTCGCAAGCCCTAAAGCCCCGGGCACGTCTTTTAAAACCCCCCTTTTCCCCAGCTACTCCCTCCTCGCCGCTGCCAGGTCTCAGGAGCTCCTTCCTTTTCCCTGTTCCCCCTCCTTCCCAAGGAAAAGCCTCGGGGTGCTCATCTGCCCTCACCCCCCAAAAAACAGCCTCGTGGATGCCTCCTTTTCCTTTCCCCCCACCCCCCAATGGAGGGTTCTCTTTATTCCCTTTTTCCTCCCCGGCTCTGCGGGCTCATCCTGCTTTCTCTCCTTCCAGGCGTCCTCCCCACTCCTCCAGCCCCTCTTCCCCCAGCCCTTCCCCCAAAAACGAGGCCTCCCGGGGCTGTTTCTTCTCCCCGCGCCCACCCACGAGGCCTCGGTTTTAACCCTCCCGCTGAGAGTAAAAGGGTTTTAAAATCATGGGGGTTTAGGGTTAGAAGGAAAATTAAGCTTATTAGGCCCTGAGAACGTGTAGGCCTTGTACCTTGCTAGAACTGCACCTGTGTAGCTAGTACATGATAAATGATGTAGTTGTTAGATATGATGAGTGTTTAGTAATTAAATATAATTACTGTTTAATCGTAAGAATAATAATGAGAAACTGTGGTCAGAAGCTTAAGAAAGATCACGAGAAACTCATGGTTGAATGAGGTCAATTATACAATAGAACAATATAAGTTTAATAATTAATATGTAAGTTATATAAGGATAGAATATAAAATATTTTCAGCTCGAAAGCCATGTGGGAGTCAGATTTGGGTCTGTACCCCTGATTCCCAGAGGTCTCAATAGAAGCAGCTGCACAGAATCATATCCTGTGGTTCTGTGTGCTCCTGGACGCTGACACCACCCCACAAACCTCCAGGAGTCCCTTAGGGCCCCCACCCCTTTGCTCCTGCCCCCATCCCGCATGGATCCACGCTCTGGGACACCTTCCCCCTGCCCTGGTTCTGCTCTGGGCACCCCCTCTGCCTCCTGAGCCCTTCCCTCTCTCCCACAAAAAGCTTTGTGTCCCTTCCATGTCCTCCTGCCTGCCCAGTTCCATGGCAGCCCCGTCTGCAGCTGCTCCCCTTCCCTAAACTCCAGCCACATCTGCTCCCTTTTCCTGCTCTCTTAACTCCTCTAATCCCATTATTCCCACAGTTCCTCCCTTGTGTGGCTCCTGTTTTGTCCTGGCCCACTCAGGTCTCAATGACCCTCCTGGGTTTTGTTTGTTGATTTTGTGTCATTCTCATTTCTGCCACCACCTGCTTTATGGTCTGTCCTTCCTTCAGATTCCTGGGATTCCTGCAAGCCATTGGCAGTGCCCCTCTTGGAATTTATTCAGCCCTTTGATTTTGTAGCCCTGGCTACATTCTTTTTTTAATTAACCACATACTGGAGCCTCACTCAAGTAGCTTTTTCCTTAGATATGTGGGGCTCCATATGATTTTCTTCTCTCTCAGCACTGAGGTTTAGCAGATAAAACAAAATTTGGGAGGTAACTATTTATCAAAATGGGTTTGAATTAGAAATTCGGCAATTTTATCTATGCAAAACCTAAATTAAAAGAGTGGCTGCCAAAGAGATGATTGCAGTTCCAGGAAGGATAACTGGGCTCTGATAGAAATCCAGGTGATGCCCACCTGTGCTGTACCTCCCTGCAGTGTTGTGTTTCTTGCTTTTAAGACAAATCCCAAATTTCCCTTTCCAGGCAGCATGAAAACCTGGACCAGGATGTGGGAACCAAAAATGGATTGCAGAGATCAACGTCTTCAGAGTCCACAGACTCAGGTGGGGCTGCCTCAATTAATAAATTCTGATTAGGAATTGGAGGGAGGCAGATGGAAAATCCACCAGGAAATCTCTGCAGCTCGTGGTTTGGGCTGTAGATTTTTTTTTTTTTTTTTTTAATTTTGCTTTAATTGTCCTGGAGACTGAGCTGTAGGGAGGGAAGACAAATCCTCACTGTGTTTTCTCTCTTTAAACCCAGACTGTGCCAGTGAGTGGCTCTGTCCTGTGTTCTCCTGTTACCAAGAGCTGCTTGGTGATCTGAAACCCCTCAGTTCTGGTACTTCCTGGGAGGATTTCCTGTTTTTCACACGAGATGTTTTATCAGTGAAAATGAAATAAGCTCTCACCCCATAACTTGTAGATTCCCTCTGGTGTTTCATTGCTCCAGCTGAGGGAAATCACTGTTTCCACCTGGATTTATGCCCCTTTTGAGGGCACTTTCAGCCCAAAAAAGAACTTTGTGAAGTGCTGAAGCAGCAGTACAGCTCACAAACCACGGAGCAGGACAGAGCAGCCAGCCTTGCTGAAGCCTCACTTTCTGTGGCTCCTCAGGAACCTGTGCTGGGGTGACTCTGGATGTGTCTGAAATGCTGTGGGGCTATAAAGCTGTGCTTGCTTTGTGCTTCTCAAGTGCTTCCTGTTAATTCCAGGACATTCAGAAGGGCATTTTGACTGCTTATTTTTGGGAACCAGCCCAAAATTTCTTCGTAGGTGTAACTGAAAACATGACTTTAAAAAACCCCTAAAGGACTAAATTGTTTATTAAGGTGTGTGTGAGAGAATAAACAGAGTATTCCATGCTGAGTTTCATGTGACAGCCCAGGCAGGGCTTGGGGGGATTTGAAAATTATCCCTGTTTTTCCCCAAGTGCTGGCACTTGATGTGCCACAGCCAAACCCATGGTGGGGAGTGGCTGCAACTCCAATTTATTCTGCACCGAGGTGAGGCTGCAAATGGGACTTTCCACATGAATTTCCTGGGTCTTTCTGTGGAAATCTGTGGCAGTGTGTGATATTCCCTGTGTATAAATCAGTGGGAAATCTTGTGTCTCCTCTGCAGGTTTGGCTTTGGATTCTCCTGGCCCTGCCACCTCACAGGACACCATGGAGGACATGTGAGTACCTCGGTGTTAAACACAGTTAAACAAATGTGGCTAATGAGGCCTGGGGAGGGTTTTCCTCTGCTGGCACATGTGCACTGGGTTTTCCCTGCTGCACCTCTCCATGTGCTCCACAGCTGGAATGCCAGGATTGGCCCTGCCCCTGCCCAGGGCACTGCAGTGCTGCCTCTGAGCAGGGTGTTGTGCCAACCACATGGCTCTGGCACCTACCTGCAGCCTGGGGCTGCAGCAAGCTCTGTCTAAACTGCATTTTTTTAATATTTGGTTTAAATCTGTGCCTTAAGAACCACAGAGCCATTTAATTTGGCAAAGACCTCTCAAGACCTTCAAGACCAACCTTTTGATCTTTTGCTTTTAGGTTTGAGAAAGCAATCAAATCCAGCAGGCTGAAGTAAGTAAAATTTGATTTTGAATTTTTCCTTGCTGTCTCTTTCAGATTATGGAATTGGGGGGTGATTTCTATTCGTGTCACTGCCTTTTAAAGCAAAATGTTGAAATAAATTTTGGTTCTTTTTCATTGTAGCCTTCGAATACCTTTCAGAAGAATCCATTCCCTGCCAGTAAGTGAGAGTGGGATTGATGTTTTATACATGTTAAAGGATTTGGCATGGTTTTGGTTGAATGCATTTAGTTGAATACTTGTTAATTTTCTGGCTTCAACACCAGCTGCTGGGGTGCTTCATGTCAAAACTACAGTTTGCAAATTCCCAATCTCACTTAATTTAGTGTGAAATTTCCTTGATGTGGCTCCATCACTGGTGCACTGAAGCATTTTGGTCCCTGTACCGGGATACCAGCAGGGGATTTCTGCACAGGGTGTGCAAAATTTGCAGTCAGAGGCTTTCCAGTCTTTGTTAACCCCTTCAGAGCTTGAAATGTGCTTGTGCAAGGACTGATGCAGGGTCCTGAACTGTCCCTTCTGTGTTGTAGCAAAGCCTGCTGGGCTCCAGCCCTGCTCTGAAGAGAAACCACTCTGACTCTCTGGACACTGATGCTTTCCAGCCTTTGGAACAGGATGAAAATAAGGAAAATGTAAGTGCTGTTTCCTGTGGGAGGGGAGGGACAGCTGGATTAGCACATCCCTGCACAGGGAATGTGATGGGAAAGGTTTCAATTATCCCCTGCCAGGCTGTTCTTCAGGCACAGCCACCTTTAGCTCAGTTTTTCTGAAGGGCACTTGCAGCTCTGATTAGAGTGGCTGCAAACTGTTGGCAGGTTAATAAAAACTGGGGAGACTTAGCCCAGTTCTGCCTTGGTGCCACTGACCCTGATTCCTTTCTGGCTGTGGCAGAGGAAAATCTGTTCCCACTGCTTGCTCTGGACAAGAACTGCCTCCAGAAGGGGTTTGGGGAGGTCACCCCTGGCTTCCCACTGCTGCCATGGGGAGCCCTGCTTCCTCTTGGATTCAGTGTCCTGGGTCTGCCCTGGCTGCTGGGAATCCTGTGGGGGATGAAGTGTGAGGACACAGCCTTGGCTGCCTCCAAGAATGATTTATTTATTCTGCAGAGAATTGACTGACAGGAATAAAAAAGCCCTGAAGCCTGTAGGTGACGCCAAGAGCATAAATTCCTGGATTATGTTAGATGAAACACTGCTGTAACATCTTTAATTTGAAAACATTCACTTTTAGACTGTTCCTGTTGGCAGCAGGGAGCTTAAATCCAGAATGTCAGGCAGTTTAACAAAATGGAAAAGATAAAAGAATCCAAGCAACTTAACACAGTTTGTAATTGTGGTAAAATGATAATTTTGCTGTTTTTGATTTCAGGAAGCATTTGAGTTCAAGAAGCCAACCAAACCAGCTTCTCGTGGCTTCCGTGATGGAAGGGGTGTTCCTGGAGCAAGGCAGAATTCATCTCCAGCTCAGGTACTTGGTGCTTTTCGACTAGTTCTCACCTAGTTCTCTGGGATCAAAATAACCAAATCAGGGTTCTGAAGTGGTGATGTCAGCCAGGTGCCAGATAGAAAAACTTATTTATCTGCCAGATAAGAAAATTCTTCTCGCCTTTGGCTCATGAGAAATTTGAAACATTGTTCTGGGAACAACGAGTCAGCACAGAACTGGGGTTCTGCTCAGTAAGTGAAGGGAGTGTGGACATTGATTTGGATTGAAGTGATCAGTGAAGTTGATACTGAATGTTCAGGCAGATGCATTTGGAATAACAAACCCAGCTGTGTAAATGCAGCTGGATTTTATGTCCAGATGTGACATCCACAGGGAGAAAATTCACCTTATTCATACCCTGTTGTTTAGAAAAAGCAACTGAAAAATCATTGTACAGAAACAGAGCTGGGGGCCCAGGCCTTATCTCAGCTCCCTGGATCCAGCAGCCCTTCCAGAATCCTGCTGATCCCTTCCTGTGCTGCAGCTCAGGGCTGGGGAGAACCACAGTGGTGGCCCCTCCATGGCTGCAGCATCCTGCAGGGAGCAGAGGGAATGCTGTTAACCCTCCCTCTGTCTCCTCTCAGCTGCCCATGGGGGAAAGAACCTCTGGGGAACAGGAGAACTCCAGGGCAGCCTTCCTGCAGCAGCATTCCCTGCCCTCCTCGGAGAGCGAGGATGATGATGGCTTCATGGAGCTGCTGGATGACCAGGACTTGAAGGTATGTGCAGAGGGGATGGGGTGGAGATGCCCAGATCAGCTCTGCCTGATGTGTCTGCTGTGCTCTGGCTGCAGTCAGACTGCTCAAACTGCACCACGCTGGGTTTTTGGGAATCACAGAAGCCCAGACTGGTCTGGGTTGGAAGGGACCTTAAAGCCTATCCAGTTCCAATCCCCTGCCATGGGCAGGGACACCTCCCACAAGGAGATTAATTAGTTCTCATCATCTTTTCTGACTCCCACTGGGGTGTCTTTATCTTATAAGCGCTCTTTCCTAGTGCAGCCAGTGGAATTTGTTTGGGGTCTCAACAAGTTAATTATTTTTAGTTTGAGAACTGATAGAATTATTTGAACAGTTGGAATTTTTCCTTAGAAACTTGCTGAAAAAGTCAGAGGTGCTGATTCTTTGAGCAACTTAGATACAAGACTGTTTCCAAGGGAATTTGAAATGCTTAAAGCCCCGGAGGCTCATCTTTGTTAATCAATCAACGAATTGATAAACTCACCTTATCCAACATGGCTCAGTTGCATTGTTTCCTTGAGAACTGGGCTGGAAATGGAGTTAAATCCCTGCAGCTGGAATGTTCAGCTGAGCCGTGCAGGAGCTGTACCTGCAGTGTGAGGTGGGTGAGCAGGAGCTTCCCTCTCTTCCAGAACGATGAGGAGATGCCCTCGGATGTGTCCAGCCTCTGGACAGCGCCGCTGGTCATGAGGAGAGCAGACAGTCGGGTGAGTGTCCCCCTCAGGGACAGGGACTGGCAGTGGGACAAGTGATCCTGCTGTCTCCTGCATCCCCAAGAACAGCACAATCAGTGGGACAAGTGATCCTGCTGTCTCCTGCATCCCCAAGAACAGCACAATCAGTGGGACAAGTGATCCTGCTGTCTCCTGCCTCCCCAAGAACAGCACAGTCAGTGGGACAAGTGATCCTGCTGTCTCCTGCCTCCCCAAGAACAGGACAAGCAAGCCCTAGCACGACCCCCTGCAGAATTCCCTTATCTCTGGAGCAGACTTTGTCAGTGTGGAACAATTGGTGTTTATAGGAATAGAATTTCTTCTTGCACTTCATAAATGTGAGAAGATCTTGACTTCCCTTATCAGAGTCTTGGCATATCTGGAATTCACTCTGCACTGGACTCACCTGGAATGCTGTAACCTGATGCTTTGATAACAGACTGGGAAAGGAGCTCCAGCAGAAAGCTCCTTAATCTGCTGATTAATTGGCTGCTAATTGATGTAGAACACTTTGCTGGCTCTTTATCTTGCTTATGGTGCCCCACGCTCCCCCAGTAACAAGTGTTACTGGAAATGTAAAGCCTGGATAATTCAGATTAACAGCCCCCTGTTGCTCTGCAGTGATGGTGCCTTAATTGAGGCCGAGTTTGGGATAATCTGAAAGCCTGAGTTGTGTTTATTTTCTTTATAAACCTTTGCTGGACAACTGAACTCCTCTTCTCCCTCGTAGGCCAAGCGGTGCCGGCTGTTTGGCTCTTCATCCATGTCAAGCATTGCAGGAAGAACCACCCAGAAAAGGATGGAGAGATCCCAGGAGGAGAATTCTCCAGGGAAAAGCAAGAAGAGGAAAAGCCTGCCCGGAACTTCCGAGGACTCGACGGTTGGTGGCTCAGCATCCAGTTTGTGACAGAGAATTGATGAGGGGAGAGAGATGCAGGGTTGGGGTCTGGTTTGTGAAGGTTGGTGGGAGCTTTTCCAGGTGGATTTTTGGGGCAGCAATTCCACAGTCCTGAACCTGAGCTTTGCTCTGAGCAGGGAAGCTGAGGGGGTGGTTCAGGCTTGGGAGTGCACTCCAAGCTGTCAGCTGTGGGAAACAGGGAATGGGATGTGTCTGCCCTCGGTGCTCATGGATCTCTGTGTCCTGCAGAGCCTGAAGCTGGTGAGGACCCAGCCCTCCACAGCAGAGATCGAGAGCATTTTAGACAGTGACCAGAGAGACCTTATCGGGGACTTCTCCAAGGTAATGCCAGAGAATCCATGGCCAAGTGTTGAATGAAGTGTTCTAAGGGCCTCTCTTGGTGGGGATGTCTCAAACCAGCCCAGAAAAACACTTCCCTTTATAGAGGCTTTTCTGTTCCCTCAAACCTGCATTGCTTCTTTGGACTTGATCTTGGAGTCTTTTCCAACCTTAACAATTCTTTGGTCTTAAAACAACCAGGAGAGGCTGTTGGTGAGAAGGGGATATTCCAGGTTAGACCAAACTGATCCATTTGTGGTTAAAGCCCTATAAAATCCCTCTAGTGTAGGAGCTAAAAACTAAATTCTGTGCCTGATTTTAGCATTCTTAGGAGTTTCAACTCCTGCAGAGGTTCTGTCCAGCAGAGTATCCATTAGAGAGTGAACTGGTGGATGCTGTGCTGTCACCCATGTGACTCACAGCTGGAATTTTCTCAATCCTGTCTCTTCCAGAGTTATTTATTTGACACTGTCGATGGGAAACATCAAGATTTAAAGTACATCGACTCCGAAATGGTGAGTGCTCCAAAGGAGCCAGAAAAATTCTTTAATGAGGGTTGGGGGAACAACACAAAAATGGCTTGAAACAACTGAACTCTGGTTTTTGTGATTTTTTTTCTTTTCCCTCAGATTGTGTCTGTGCTGACTGGCAAGTTTGAGAGCTTCATCAAGCAGTGTGTGATAATTGACTGTAGATACCCCTATGAGTACGAAGGGGGACACATCAAGGTATTTTGGCCCCATAAGAGCAGTGCAGGTGGTCTGAAGCTGCAGCCTGGGGTCACTGGGATCCCTGTGGGGCTGATTTTATCCAAGGCCCTGTGGATATGTTATTCCTGAGGGGCCTTTCTGGGATCCTGTCATGCTCACCCGCTGCCTGGGATGTGACACTCTGTGTCCAGCATCCTCATCTCTCAGGATGCTAAAATTGGGATGCTGAACTTGATTTCAATGACAGACTTCAAAGGAAAAATGGCTGTGTAAAACACAACAGGAGCAGGTCGCCCAGACACCTTGTGGTGTTAGAGCCCCTTTCAGTGCCTAGAGGGGCTCCAGCAGAGCTGGGGAGGGACCTGGGACAAAGGATGGAAGGACAGGACACAGGGAATGGCTCCCACTGCCAGAGGGCAGCGATGGATGGGAGATTGGGAAGGGATTCCTGGCTGAGGAATCACACAGAGCCACAGACTGACTGTGGTGCCCTGGTGGGGTTTGGAGCTTTGTTGGGAGAGGGTTCCAAAGCTCCCCCAGCTAACCCAGATAGGGAATTATTCCCCGTGGGAGTGGGATGAGTTTGTGGCTGTTTCCTTCCACTCAGTGCTCGGACTCTGCCCTTGCAGGGTGCCATAAACCTCCACATGGAAGAGGAGGTGGAGAATTTCCTGCTGAAGAAGCCGATCCAGCCCTCGGAGGACAAGCGCGTCATCGTGGTGTTCCACTGCGAGTTCTCCTCGGAGCGTGGCCCTCGCATGTGAGCTCCCCTCCCTGCCTGGGCTGTTCCCTCAGCACTGGGAGCACTGGGAGGGGCTGGGCTGTCACCCTGTGCTGGCTGTCACCCTGTGCTGGCTGTCACCCTGTGCTGGCTGTCACCCTGTGCTGGCAGGTTTGGCACAGCCTGGGGGTGAGGAGCCGTGCTGGGCCTGGGCTGGAGCGCTGGAATGTTCAGAGGCTTTTCCTTTCCCCTCTGAACTTTGGCTGTGGGGCTCCTGGGGCTCTCCCTGACAGGCAGCTCCAGCTCCTCCATCGAGGGATGGGGGTTTGGATGCAGCTTTGGGAATTATTAGTTGAATGTGGGATTTAACACGGGATTTTCCCTGCTGCAGGTGCCGGTTTGTCAGGGAACAGGACAGGCTGAGCAATGAGTACCCCAACCTGCACTACCCAGAGCTCTACGTGCTCAAGGGGGGCTACAAGGATTTCTTTTCGAGGTGCCAGGTGAGTAATGTGGATTCCTCGTTCCTGGAAGTGTCCAAGGTCAGGTGGGAAGGGGCTTGCAGCAGCCTGGGACAGTGGAAGGTGTCTCTGCCATGGCAGGGCGTGGAAGATCTTCTAGGTTCCTCCAGCTCAAGCCTTTCTATGATCTCTTTCACACTCAGAGAAGAAATAGTAGATAAATAATATTAATTTCTTCCTAGTCACACTTCTCTTTGGGGCAGAGTGGCTTGGCTGGGGGCTTTTCCTCCTTGTTCTCTTTCATTGGGCTGTTCCCAGAGCAGCTCAGCCTGTTCTGTGTCTCGGAGCTGTCTTCCTGCCATATAGCTGAAAGGCTTTCCTACTTGTCTCAAGTAAAATAGAAGTGGTTTCTGCCCCTTCAGGAGCAAACTGTCACTCAGAGAAAGGATTTCAGTCTGCTCAGATTAGGGGAGAAGACAAGGCTTGACAGTAATTGCTGGATAAATGGAAACCTGAGGTCTTGTACAGTCCTAAACCAGCAAAATTGCAAACCTCAGCTTGGAGTTTGCAGCCTCTAATTAAGACAAGGAAATTAAAACCCACCTCCCAGCTCTTCCCAGCACTTCAGGGGTGAGATTTCTCCTGTCCTTGGCTCTTGCAGCATTTCCATGGTCCCAGTGCTCCTGGGATCTGTCCTGCTGCTCTGACACAAACAGGCCTTAGCTCCTCAGGCCCCCACACTTCCAGTCATCCCCTGGGAGGTGGGAGATACCTGACCCATCCATGGCCAGCTGGATGGGGCTGTCAGCTCCTCCTTCCCCGTGGGATGCTGGCTCTCCCAGCCCTGGCAGTGGTGCTGCTGGCTTTTGGCTGCCCCGGGCTGAGGGACAGCTTGGCTTTGGGGTGTCCCCGTGGATTTTGGGTTGCCCTGAGGAGGGGGCACCGGGGCCTCAAGGTGGCAGCACGGGACAGCCGAGGGCAGCTCCTGGGAGCTCCCGAGGCACCGGGATCATGGGAGGCACCAGGATCATGGCACACTCTGGCCTGGAGGGGACCCGCCGTGATCAGTGTTCCCTCCACGACCTTGCCTGGCCGCCCTGCCTGACCAGCTGAGCTGGAACATCCTTCCAGTCCGTGCCACTGCAAGGTGAACTCTCAACCAGCTCAGCCTGTGTTGTGTTGTCTGCCAGGAAATTTGGGATGAGAGCCCTGAACACAAAGCCCTTGTTTTGTTGGCTGTAACCTGAATTTCCCCGGAATTCTCCTGCCTGGAAGGGGGGTCTGTGCCTGTTTGCAGTGGCTGCCGGTGCTGGGATCACCACGCTGGTGACACTGAGGTGACCCCAGCTCCTGTTTCCCCAGAGCTTCTGCGAGCCCCAGAGCTACCGCCCGATGCACCACAAGGACTTCAAGGAGGACCTGAAGCGGTTCCGCACCAAGAGCCGGACCTGGGCCGGGGAGAAGAGCAAGAGGGAGATGTACAGTCGGCTCAAGAAGCTCTGAGGGCTGCAGGGACCTGCAAGGACTGCCCAGCCCGGGGGCTGCAGCGGCACAGCCCCGTGTTCCTGTGCTCCCACTCCCCTGGGTCTCCTCCCTGGGATCACCTGGACCTCGGCCCCACGAGCCGGACGCCGGCTGGGAGCTGCCTTGGGATTCTCTTGGTTACGTTGCTTCGTGAAAATGTTGTGGCTTCTTGTGTTGTGTGACACCCCCAGCCCGCCCAGGGAGGCTGGGGACAGCCTCGTGGGGCTGGGCTCGGTGTCAGCACTGCCAGGGAATTGTAGTGCCTGTTAATTTTTAAACGCTTATTTTATTTAAATACAGTCAAATGAAGCCAATACCGCTGCGGTTGGATCATCTGGGTTGTACTTAAACCTTGTTTCTGCTCCAGGGTGACCTGTTGGGGGGGATTGAGGGGGTCATTATTTTTCTCAGCTGCAGTTTTGGTTCTGTGCAGCATTGTGGGAAGGAAAATGGGAAATATCCCGTGATGGCTCAGGATTCCCACTGGGCGAGCTGCAGGAAGCCTTGGGAGCCCAGCTAAGGGAAACTGCTTGTTGTTCATAAACATCACGTTCATCACTTCCTGCAGGGTGTTTCATTTCATGGTCTGTTTGTGCTGGTTCTGGAGGAGTTGGTGTTTCTGTGGAGGGAGAGGGTTTGGGAGCTGAGGGGGTTCAGCAGTTGGGTGATCTCAGGATTCTCAGTGGTGTCACGGCTGCCTCTGAGCCTGGGAGTTGTTCTCTTTCTCCTGAAATGTTGCCAGAGTGGATCCTGGCTGTGAGGGATCCCAGCAGCTGCTCTGACACCACTTCTGGGGGTGGCTGTGGTCACTTTTCCATCTGCCAGGAAAGGCAGGAGGTGGGATTAATCTGTGGGGGAGGCAGAACTTCTCAGCTGTGTTGGACTCCCCAGCTGAGAAAGTTCTGCAGTTCCAAACTGCTTTGCTGCTGGTTTTGGGGTCACTTCAGCCCCAACTCTTAAATCCATCTTCCTCACACCAACTTCCAGGTGAAAATTGGTGCTCCTGGGAAGCTCCACGTGCCTGGGAACTTCTTGGTTCACTCTGTTGTATCCATGTCAAAAACTACTGAAATGGAGGTAACTTATGTGGAATTTTAACTTGCTTTTTTTTTTTGAAACCCATTTCTTAAAACCTGCTGTTAATCCTTTTGCTCCCAAGAGGATTAAACTTGGAATTATCTTGTTAAAAAAAAAAAAATCATAACTTGCTGTTTTCCCTCAAAGCTGAATCCCTTGAGTGAGGAGATGATGAAATGTGAAATCAGAAGGGATGGTTGGAATATTCTCCCATTGCCTTGGGAAGGGCTCTGAGCTCTGGGAAGGGGATGGGCAGTGCCCTGAGTGCCCCAAACTGCCCTTTGGCCCAGCTCAGCACCACAAGGGCTGGGCAGGATCTCTCAGTCCCACTCTGCCAGCTGCTCCATGGGAATGTTCCAACTCCTCCTCTGTGTCCAGAAGCAGCAGATGGACACTGGGCCAGGATGTTCCTTTCAGAGGTCACTCAGCTGGAGCACAACCATGGCAGCAGTCTCTGCTCTGCAGCTGCACTTCCCCTAAATCTCCTTGTCCCTCAGTGCTGGTGCTCAGGGTGTGGGGTGAGTGCTGGAGCTGTGTCCCAGCAGGGACTGGGAATGACTGAAACCCCAGAGGGCTGCAAAGGAGACCCCCATGTCCCTGTCCCTGTCCCAGCCCACTCCAAACTCTCAAAACTAAGAGATTTCTGTGGGCACAGGGAAAAAATCCCAAACCCCAAGCTGTTGTCTGCACCTCTCCTTGCAGCACGACACAGCTGGGGCTGCCCCTGCATCCCTGGCAGTGCCCAGGGCCAGGCTGGGCACTGGGACAGTGGGATGTGTCCCTGCCATGGCAGGGTGGGCACTGGGTGGGCTTTGAGGTCCCTTGGACCCAAACCACGATGGAGTTCCACTTTGCAGCCCCCTGAGTGTCAGAGTTCCCCTCCCAAAACCTCGGGAGGCTCCAGCAGAGAACGGGGTGGGGTTTCTTTCCCCCTTCCCTCCATCTGTCACCCTAAAAACTGATGTTAAAAGCAGCTTAAAACTTCATCAGCCTCCCTCCAGTGCTGCCTCAGTGGTGTTCAAGCTCCCTTAAGAAGAGGAAAAAGATTTTAGCCATAACCAGGCAATTCTCTGGTTTTAAATCCTTTTGCATCTTTTAAAAAAAACTTTGCCCTTCTGCCTCCTCTGTTTTCTTTGTGCAGCAGCTCTTCCCAGGCCTCTTGGAGCCTTTCCCCCCATCCCTGCCCCCTTTTTTTCCCCCCCCATCCCGTCCCCTTTTTCCCCCCATCCCTGCCCCTTTTTCCCCCCATCCCTGCCCCTTTTTCCCCCCATCCCTGCCCCTTTTTCCCCCATATCCCTGCCCCTTTTTCCCCCATATCCCTGCCCCTTTTTCCCCCATATCCCTGCCCCTTTTTCCCCCCCATCCCTGCCCCTTTTTCCCCCCCATCCCTGCCCCTTTTTCCCCCCCATCCCTGCCCCTTTTTCCCCCCATCCCTGCCCCTTTTTCCCCCCATCCCTGCCCCTTTTTCCCCCCATCCCTGCCCCTTTTTCCCCCCATCCCTGCCCCTTTTTCCCCCCATCCCTGCCCCTTTTTCCCCCCATCCCTGCCCCTTTTTCCCCCCATCCCTGCCCCTTTTTCCCCCCATCCCTGCCCCTTTTTCCCCCCATCCCTGCCCCTTTTTCCCCCCATCCCTGCCCCTTTTTCCCCCCATCCCTGCCCCTTTTTCCCCCCATCCCTGCCCCTTTTTCCCCCCATCCCTGCCCCTTTTTCCCCCCATCCCCGCCCCTTTTTCCCCCCATCCCTGCCCCTTTTTCCCCCCATCCCTGCCCCTTTTTCCCCCCATCCCTGCCCCTTTTTCCCCCCATCCCTGCCCCTTTTTCCCCCCATCCCTGCCCCTTTTTCCCCCCATCCCTGCCCCTTTTCCCCCCCATCCCTGCCCCTTTTTTCCCCCATCCCTGCCCCTTTTTTCCCCCATCCCTGCCCCTTTTTTCCCCCATCCCTGCCCCTTTTTTCCCCCATCCCTGCCCCTTTTTTCCCCCATCCCTGCCCCTTTTTTCCCCCATCCCTGCCCCTTTTTTCCCCCATCCCTGCCCCTTTTTTCCCCCATCCCTGCCCCTTTTTTCCCCCATCCCTGCCCCTTTTTTCCCCCATCCCTGCCCCTTTTTTCCCCCATCCCTGCCCCTTTTTTCCCCCATCCCTGCCCCTTTTTCCCCCATATCCCTGCCCCTTTTTCCCCCATATCCCTGCCCCTTTTTCCCCCATATCCCTGCCCCTTTTTCCCCCATATCCCTGCCCCTTTTTCCCCCATATCCCTGCCCCTTTTTTCCCCCATATCCCTGCCCCTTTTTTCCCCCATATCCCTGCCCCTTTTTTCCCCCATATCCCTGCCCCTTTTTTCCCCCATATCCCTGCCCCTTTTTTCCCCCCATCCCTGCCCCTTTTTTCCCCCCATCCCTGCCCCTTTTTCCCCCCATCCCTACCCCTTTTTCCCCCCATCCCTGCCCCAGTTCCAATCAGGTAAAATTCACTACAATTCCCCAACAAGCCAAGCTCCTGCAGGTTTTCAAATGGCACTGCCAGATGTGTGGGGCAGTGAGTGGGAGAACTCCCTCTCCCCAAATTTGAGGGGTTTACCAGGGAGAAAACACAGCAGGAATTACCTGGGAGGAAATCTTGGCTGTTCCTCGGTGAGTTGATTGTTTCCTGAAGGGGATTCACATGGCAGGGCTGGCACTGCCAGGCTTTTCCTGCCCCAAAATCCCTCCCTTGGAGGGGCAGAGTGCAGGGGGGTGCAGGCCCTGTGTCCCACCCAGGCTTGTCCCCTCAGTGCCACCTCCTGCCACTCTCCTGAGCGGCTGGAGGCCCTCAGGTACCTTTGGGGAAGGGATGTCACCGAGATGCCAGCAGGGAGCTCTGTCTTGGGGCTTTACCTGCTCTGGGGGCTGTGTGTGCTGCTGGATGGGCTCTCCACGCTCGTGGGGCTGGAGCAAGGAGCTGTAAAAAGGGAGAAAGAACAACATCAAAAGCAGAAAGTGGAAGGAGGCCAAGAGGAACGTGGCCAAGTGCCCTTTTCTTCTTTCTTTTTCACGCCGTGAGGGAAATCCCCAAGCCTGTGGGGACATCCCTCTGCCAGACATGGCCATGGCTCTGTCACTACGGGGACATGGCCACCATGGGGACATCCCTGTGCCAGCCATGGCCATGGCTCTGCCACCATGGGGACACAGCCACCACGGGGACATCCCTGTGCCAGCCATGGCCACAGCTCTGTCACCATAGGGACATCCCTGTGCCAGCCATGGCCACAGCTCTGTCACCACGGGGACATCCCTGTCCCAGCCATGGCCACAGTTTTGTCACCATGGGGACATGGCCACCATGGGGACATCCCTGTGCCAGCCATGGCCACGGCTCTGTCACCATGGGGACATGGCCACCACAGGGACAACCCTGTGCCAGCCATGGCCACAGTTGTCACCATGGGGACATCCCTGTGCCAGCCATGGCCACAGTTTTGTCACCACAGGGACATCCCTGTGCCAGACGTGGCCACGGCTCTGTCACCACAGGGACATGGCCACCATGGGGACATCCCTGTCCCAGCCATGGCCACAGTTTTGTCACCATGGGGACATCTCTGTGCCAGACATGGCCACGGCTCTGTCACCTTGGGGCACAGCCACCATGGGGACATCCCTGTGCCAGCCACGGCCACAGTTCTGTCACCACAGGGACATCCCTGTGCCAGACATGGCCACGGTTCTGTCACCATGGGGACACAGCCACCACGGGGACATCCCTGTGCCAGCCATGGCCACAGCTCTGTCACCATGGGGAAATGGCCACCATGGGGACACAGCCACCACGGGGCCATCCCTGTGCCAGCCATGGCCACAGTTCTGTCACCATGGGGACACAGCCACCATGGGGACATCCCTGTGCCAGACATCCCTGTCCCAGCTGTGCCCTGACCTGTCCTGAGGCTCTCGTGCCCTTGGAGAGGGCAGAGGAGGTGCCAGGCTTTGGGCTGTGCCCCGGCCTGGCTGTGGTGAGCCCTGCTTTGGGGGGCAGAGCTGTTTTTTGGGGGGCAGAGCTGATCTTTGGGAAGCAGGCTGAGGAGATGAGCCCTGCTTTGGGGGGCAGAGCTGTTTTTTGGGGGGCAGAGCTGTTCTTTGGGAAGCAGGCTGAGGAGCAGAGCCCTGCTTTGGGGGGCAGAGCTGTTTTTTGGAGGGCAGAGCTGTTCTTTGGGGGGCAGAGCAGTGCTTTGGGAAGCAGGCTGAGGAGATGAGCCCCGTTTTGGGGTGCAGAGCTGTTTTTTGGGGCAGAGCAGTGCTTTGGGAAGCAGGCTGAGGGGCAGAGCCCTGTTTTGGGGAGCAGAGCTGTTTTTTGGGGGGCAGAGCTGTTCTTTGGGAAGCAGGCTGAGGGGCAGAGCTGTTTTTTGGGGGGCAGAGCTGATTTTTAGGAAGCAGGCTGAGGAGATGAGCCCTGTTTTGGGGGGCAGAGCTGTTTTTTGGGGGGCAGAGCTGGTTTTTGGGAAGCAGGCTGAGGAGCAGAGCCCTGCTTTGGGGGGCAGAGCTGTTTTTTGGGGGGCAGAGCTGTGCTTTGGGTAGCAGGCTGAGGAGCAGAGCCCCGTTTTGGGGTGCAGAGCTGTTTTTTGGGGCAGAGCAGTGCTTTGGGAAGCAGGTTCAGGAGCTGCACCGTGCTTTGGGAAGCAGCATGACAAAGGATTCAAACCCACTGAACCAGTCTGGCGGGTGCTGAGCTCCATGGGGGAGTCATGTTGTGCTCATGGGAACTCTGCCAGCATCACCAGGGTCCCAGGCAATGTGGGGTCTGCCCTGGCAGAGCGAGCAGAGGGAATTTGGGGCGCTGTTTGGGGTTCTCTTGGGTGCAGAGCTGCTGTTTATGTTGGAGGGGATGGATTTGGTCCTGGACCTTTTCCTGTTGCAGCAGGAGTGGTGCCAGAGCTCTGCACTGGGAACAACTGGTGACATCCCCAGCAGGATTCCCCAGGAATCCTCAGCCTGGCTGGAATTGGGTGAGAGGTTTGAGCATCCATCTCTTGCAGCGAGTCCAGAGGAGGCCCCAAAGGTGATCAGAGGGATGGAGCAGCTCTGCTGAAAAGGAGAAGAGAACTGGGATTGTTCAGCTGGAAAAGAGAAGCTTTGGGGTTATTACCCGGAGGCTTTCCAGTGCCTGAAGGAGCTACAGGAAAGATGGGGAGGGGAATTTGGGGTGACAGGGAAGGGGGAATGGCCTTTTCTTCTCCAGGCTGGACAGCCCAGCCCTCCACAGGGGTGCTGCTCTCCTCTCCTCCAGTTTATTCCCACTCCCAGCTGCTCCCAGCATGGTTTTTGTCAGGGGCTGTGAGCCAGGAGCTCTCTGCACCAGCAGCTTTGGGGTGCCAGGGCTCCCTGCTGCTCAGCACAGCCTCACTCTCCAGCCAGGGTGAGATTCCCGGGGGATTTCACCCCAAATTCGCATCAGGCAGCATCTGAACCATCATTCCAACCCAGCTGCTGGGCTGGGGGCGAGCAGGGACCGCTCTGAGCTGGGCAAGGAGAAGCAGCAGGAGGATCCTTGGGGCAGCAGCAGCACAGGGCCGTGTGTCCGTGTTAAATTAAATTAAATTAAATTAAAATGTCTGTGGCCTGGAGGGGAGCTGCCAGCAGAGGTGAAGGCGCCGGGAGCCCACAGACAAAGGAGCGATTGTTGGAGGAGTGAGGCTGCTCCCCACGTCTCTGGGCACTGCCAAACAGCAGCTGGAGCCCGGGGAAAACAATTCCCCGATGCCCCCGTGGGGCAGGGGGGACATTCACAGCCTGTTGGAATCTGTGGGTATTGGTGATTCTGAGATTGTAGAAAGTCTCTGTCTTTCTGCCCCGAAGCCATAATTGGTCTGTGCTGTTCCAAGGTTGTTTATTCTGTTTATCACTAACATGTTCTGCTGCCCTGCCGCAGCTCTGTCCTGCAGGGCAGCGTGTGGGGCTCTGCCCTCAGTGGGATGGTACAAACATTAAATACCACAAACTACCTGTGCTGCATTTACAATAACGTGCCAATATCTGTCACCTACGTTGGACAGTGTGTCCCCAGCCTGAACCAACAGAAAAATGCCAACACCACAGTGAAACATGGAGGGCATGAAGAAGGAGGAAAGGACAAGGCACACCCAATTTCCTCCATCTTGTCCCCTTTGGACCCCTCATCTAGAATCCTAAAATTTTACTCTTGCACCCGTGTCACACTTAATTATTACTGATATCAAACACTCAGAGCTGGTAATTCATCCTGTAAGATTGAAAACTCTTTTCCATGGACAGAGATCACAGCCAGTGTCTCTGGGGGCTCTGTCCAGGGGGGTTCCTGACCCCTGCCAGGGTCCCAGGGCAGCCAGAGGGAAGCCCTGGATTCCCACAGGGCTCGGGTGCTTTTTCTTCCTCCTGGAAGTGATGAGGAGATCCCTGCCAGGCTCTTTCTCCTCAGGACAGCTAGAAGAGTCTTTTCTTCCTGTGGGATGATGTTGCTATTGACAGAAGTATGTAGACACCCACCCCTCATAAATAACTGGGTTATTGCCAAACAGAGGCACACACACCCTGACATCCTCTCTGTCTGCTGTCTTCTTCTCTCCCCCTGCCCAGGGCTGCTGCTGTCTTTTATATGATATATTACGTGTTATATGTTTACAGTTTTTCCCCAATACCTACTACCTATGTTACAAGGTGCTCTTCTACTCTAAACCAATCTGTGAGTGCCAACATCACCAAGAACATGGAGATAAGGAAGAAGAAGGAGAAAGAACAGGATCAGGCCCACTTTCCTCCATCTTAGAACTTCTGACCCCCATGTACAGGTGTTCAAACCCCCCTGTACAGGTGCTAACACCCCCCTGTACAATACTAAAAAATTTTCCCCTCTACTTTGTGACTACTTCTACTATACCATCAAACCTTTTGTGACTGCTTGTTCCACCTTCAAAGTTGGTAACTCATTCCATGGCTCAAACCCAAAATCACAGCTGTTTCCAGCTGCCTGCCAGGGTCTCAAATGCTTCTGACCAAGGCATGGAACCTCCAAAAATGTCTGAGGGCCATTTTGAGTTCCAACACCTTGCAGTGGAGTCACGGGCTCAGGATCTGGGAGCAGCCAAGACATTTTAATCAGGCCAGGAGGAGAAGCTGTTCCAGCAGAAAAGATCAGAACAGTTCAGGGAGGTTCAGTCTGTAACTCTTCAAGGAGCACAGGAGATGTGAGGGTTTTCCACCTTCTCCCCCCAGCACAATCATCGCCCTGAGGCACTTCCATGTTTCATCAGACTTCCTGTGAGCAGAAATTCAATATTCAAATCACAGCAGCCAAGATTCGTACCAGTGGGATTATTTCAGCACTGGGACGTGATCCTTTGTGGGGTTTGTATGCCAACAGGGACAGACTGAGCAGAAGGTGCTTTTTGGCAACCCCTGAGCCTTTCTCCCACGAGTAAATAATGGAATGTCCTGAGCTGGAAGGGCCCACAAGGACCATCGAGTGCAGCTCCTGAATGAAGGATGCTCAAGGTGGGGTCAGAGGGATGAAAGGCCCAGTCTTTTTAGAAATGTGGGGTTTGGCAGCATCCTGAATCCCTTCCCTGCACCCCTGGTGTTCCTCCAGCCCCACACCTCCCATGGCACAGAGCCAGGAGCTGAACCTGCCACAGCCACCCACAGGTGACAGAGAGCCACATCACCCACTCATTTCCACACCCATGGTGGGGCTGGCAGGAGATGAGTTTTGAGATCCCTTCCAACCCAATTCCATCCTGGGATTCTGTGGTTCCAGGACTCCCTGAAGGAACAATAGCAGCAATCCCTCCTGCACGTGGTTATGGAGATGTATATGCACAATATGCTGATTTTACTCTGTCTCTTTGTTTAGCAGCTTTAACTGCTGCAGGATTAATGGCCTGGAAAGATTAGAACCAGACAGAACCGCTGTGGGGCTCAGCTGAAGCTGCTCTCCCCCCCTGGGGCTGTGGTGAGGCTCTGCACAACATCACGGTGCCATCTCAGGGGTTTGGTTCCATTTCCTCTGCTGGCCTGGCAGAAAAGGAAATATTTTATTCTAATGAACAGCAGGGTTTGAAAATCTGCTGATTGTTTTCAGCTCGGTGCATTTGCAGCGATAAATGAATAGCAGCAAACAGCCAAGCCCCCCACCCCGTGCCTTTTTTGGGGTTGAGCAGTGGGCTGTGGGTGCTCCAACCCTCCCTATGAGCAGCTTTGCATTTCCTGAGCTGTTCTTGCAGTTTGGGCCTGGTTTTCTCTCTGAACAGAGCCTGTCTGCTGCCAGCTGCCAGAGGACAGATGATCTCCTCTGTGCTGAGTGTCCTGGCTGGGAAGCTCTGAGGGATTACCACGGGATAATTTGGTAATAAATGGCCATATTTGTGATATTTGGTTACAAATCACATCCTAATGCGCTTTAATAAGGGGGCGTGTTTACCATGCAGCCAAAAACTTTCTATTTCATCACAAACCCTCCAGGATTTCTTCTCTTTTAATGTAATCCTAGAGAAACCTTGGACACAATCCTTACCCCAATGCTCTTTCAGCACACCACCAAATTCTGTTCTTGGTTGTCTTCTCCCAGACCAAAGCCTGACTTGGCAGCAGCTCACGGAGAGTTTGGTGCAGGACTTTGTCAGCAGAACCATCAGCAAAGGAGAAAAAGGTTTCTTTTCCCACCAAGGCACCATCCCTGCAGAGAAAGGAGAGGATTAGGAAGCTGCAGAGGCTCCTGTGCTCCCAATTCCTGGGATCTCCCCAGCTCCAGCCCTTCCTGTCAGCTCCAATGCTCCATGGAGGACCTGGGGGTGTTTTGCTGGAATTTCAGTTTCTGAACAAGTAAGGAAAGTTTCTTTCAGTGTGTTTTTTTTGGGGTTTTTTTGGGGTTTTTTTTTGTTTTATCAGTCTCCCATTTCATGGTGAAGGTTTAAAGCTGGTGAGGAAGAGCAAGGCCTTGCTCCTCTGGCCCAGCCAGAAGATAAAAAACGAGTCACCTCTGCTAAAGTGCATTTGTGGAGGCAGCGAGTCTGGGCTGTAATTAGCACAGGGCATAATTACACTCATGGCTTTTTGTAGTGAAGAGGGAAATCAGGGGCACTGCTGCCCTTCTGTCACCTTTCCCTTGAGCCTTTCCCTTTCCCTGGGATGGCCTTGGTCACATCCCAGAGCTCCTGGAAGAGCCTGGCCAGCAGTTCTGCAGACAAACCCCTTGGGTGATCCTGAGGGAGGGGATTGTGCCCCTCTGCCCCTCAGGTGAGACCCCACCTGCAGAGCTGCCCCAGATCCAGCAGCACAAGGGCCTGGAGCTGCTGAGAGATCCAGAGGAGCCCCCAGGGCTGGGAGAGCTGGGAATGTTCACCTGGAGAGGAGAAGCTCCAGGGAGAGCTCAGAGCCCCTGCCAGGGCCTGAAGAAATGGAAAGGGACAAGGGATGGAGGGACAGGACACAGGGAATGGCTCCCACTGCCAGAGGGCAGGGATGGATGGGAGATTGGGAATTAGGAATTCCTGGCTGGGATGGAATTCCCAGAGCAGCTGTGGCTGCCCCTGGATCCCTGGCAGTGCCCAAGGCCAGGTTGGACATTGGGGTTGGAGCAGCCTGGGACAGTGGGAGGTGTCCCTGCCATGGCAGGGGTGGCACTGGATGATCCTTAAGGTCCCTTCCAGCCCAACCACTGTGGGGAGGAGAGGCTGGGAGCAGCAGTGCTGTGAGGGCTCAGCTTCTGGAGCCCTAGTGGGACACACCAAGCACAGGCTCATTCCAGCTCCTTTCCCATCCCATTTTGCAAGGGCCCTGTCCCCATGTGAGGACCTTGAGCAGTTCCCCTGATGTGACAAACTGCACTCATTCATTAATGCTCAGGCTGCTCTTAGTCCATCCCCCCTTTAATAACTCTCTCTCACCAGTGCTTATTTGGGATGACTGTGGGAAGGTTTCGGAACTAGATACAGGCTTGGCAAAACACTCATTATGGCTGTGGCTCATCTTCTCAACCCAGAAATTGCATCTTCCCCCAGTGCCCCAAATCTGCTTCCATTTGCTGAAGCAGCAGTTTGACATTGAAGTAATTTGGTTCTTTTCAGTGGTTTCGTATTTGACTTCTCAGGTTTCCTGAGGAATTTGTTGCAGACTTAATGTTTAATTGTGCTCTGGTAGGGTGACAGCTCCAGTTTAGCAAAAATCCTGCTAATGTTCAGATCTGGAATAATTTAATTCCAGAGCAGATGCTTTCCCAAAGGAATGGATTTAGTTAGATACTAATTTTAGGGAAATGCTTGGGCTGGTTACAACCAGCACTACTCTGTCAGCATGTAAAGCTCTGTGCAGCACGTTCCTGACACTTGTGACAAACTGATTATCCCTAATTCTCCCTTCCAAAGACTCCACGGCCAAGGAGAGGAGACAACAGCCATGGGAGGCTGTTCTCAGAGGGAGGAGAATTAATTCACTGACTTTGAAAACTGCTCTGAGGCCAACTCTGACAGAAGTCATCCATTAAGGAGAAAAGGGAGCGATGTCCACATGGGACACGACTTCAAGCAGATTCCCTTTCCAAAACTGCCTCTGCACTGAGAGATGAAAAGGTTCTCTGCTCCAGAAAACCAAGCACTATGAAGGTCTCCAAGTGCTCTCCTGGCAGGATCTGGATGCTGTCCTGGCCTTGTCTGGGTTCAGATGGGGTTTATGGAAACCACAAGCACAGCCTGCAGGGTTTTCAGTTAAAACCCTGTTTTCTGCAGGATTTGAGCTAAAATCTTTTATCAGTGATTTAGTAACAATCAGGCCTGGAAAGAACTGCACACAGCAGCAGCTCTTCCATGGATTGTGGGTGCTCCTCTTGGAAGGAATGGCCTGAAGGTCACCCTTGGGGACGTGCTGAGACACCTTAAATGCCTTGTCCCATCTGTCTGGGCACTAAATGACCCCACAGCTTCCCAAACTCCCTGTTGCCTCTACAGTTTCTCCTGTTACCTCAATTCAGGTTCAATCTACCCCATGTGAGAGTGCTCACCTGGAGAAGCTCCAGGGAGAGCTCAGAGCCCCTTCCAGGGCCTGAAGGGGCTCCAGGAGAGCTGGAGAGGGACTGGGGACAAGGGATGGAGGGACAGGAGCCAGGGAATGGCTTTAGCTGAAGGAGGGCACATTTAGATTGTTTATGAAGAGGAAATTCTTGCAGGGCTGGAGCCAGCCCCAAACCTGGGCCAGCGGAGGAGCAGAGGATTTGCTCCTGAGCAGAGACTGCACCAGGTGCCTCATGATGATGTGGCTTTAATTTGGGAAAGGATCCTTGAGTCATTCAGGCTCCCCAGCCACCATTCACATCCTGATGTCCTGAGGGTTTGCTTGTCTGTCCCGACGCCTTCATCTCTCCCTGACACCAGTTAATTGCCACGGAGCTCTCTGATCTTCACGACTCTCCTGTCATCTTCCCCTCTCCTTCTCCAGGAGCCTTTTCCCAAGCTTGTTCTGCCTGTGCCATTCCCTGTTCGGTGCCTGATGCTGACACTGAACACCTCTATTTATAGATGTCTTCAGCACTTATTTCTTTATCACCTACTTCGGGTGGCATTTCATGCCCTTCACTTTCCCAGCTGGCACAGACCTTCTTCACATTGGATAATTTGGGAGTAGTTTGGACAAGGGGGGGCTTTGATTCCTTTGGAGTTTGTTTTCTTCCCCTTAAAAGCAGTTTTTAATACAGACACCACTCCACAGCTGAGTGCTGCTATTAGGGATTCATTCAGTTTACCAAAAACTTGAAAATAGCTGAATTGGGCTGTTTGGTTGCCTGGATCCTTGGCTGGTGGATGCTTCCAATTATAATCAATTCACAGAGGTGGGGGCCTAAATTTTCCTTAATTCCTGCCTGTCTGCTGCCCTGCTGTTTTCTGTGATAAATCCTCTAGGCTGCAAAAATTAAAGTGCCAAGATAATACTTAAGATCAGTTGCCAACAGCCTCCTTTGCTGGGCCTTCAGACCTGCCTGCTCTCCCCAAAGGCTGTTTTATCTCTCAAAAGGCTGGAAAGGGGCTGTTTCTCAGTCTTTTTGCTTCTGCCATCGCTCAGACTTTCTAGCTTTCTGCCTTTTTTGAATTTCATAGCATGCCAAGATTTTTTCCCCCTTGGATTATCTTTATTTTCCATGCTTTGTATAACAAGTTGTATTCCTATTCCAAGCAACTGCAGCACATTCACCCCCCCACTCCCTTCCTTAAAGTTGCTCATTTTTGGGAGATGAATAAGAATATAAATGGGAATTCTCCCCCAAAGTACTGAGAGCTGCTGTCATCTCCCCCAGCCCTCGTGTCTTTTAAAAGCAAGAGCAGAAAGAGATGTAGAGAAATCGTGGCAGTTTGTGGCCTTTCAGAACAAGCTTTGGGTATTATTGGCATTTTTTTTCCTCCCTGCAATGATGGAATTTCACAATCAGGTCTTCAGGTCTGCTGTGGAGTCCCAAGGGAAGAAATCTCCTTCTAGAGCCTGTGTTTAGGTCATGTCTTCCAGAAAGCTGGGCTTTACCAACATGGTGATTAAATTAGATGACAGATTGAGTTCCATCCTTCGGCATTTCCAGGCAACTCTTAATTCCGCCGTCAGCCGCCCTCTGGTTCAGCTGTAACTGGAGCAGCTCTGCTGCAGCCTGTGCTGCACTTTCACTGTGCTCCTTGGGACCTTTAATCCACACAGAGAGCTTGCTTCCAGCCTGCAAAGGTGTTTTTCATGCAATTTTCCTGTGCAGCTCATACTTAAAGCTGCAGCATCTGCATGAAAGCCACACACCCTTTATTTGCATGCCTGAAGTGCTGAGTGTGCAGGACAGGGACACTTGTGGAAGAGAAGAGAGCACGAGGTGAGACACTGAGAGATCACCTACCTCAGGAGAGGTGAGAAATGATGTGGTGGAACCAGAGCAAATTCTGAATGGCCAAGGGAGGATGCAGCAGAGAGCTTCCATTCTTTTTTCTGTTGTAACATGAAAACACAGGAATTAGAAGGCAGGACCACCACCCTCTGTAAGTTATAGCCACGGGGATTGCTGTCCCTGGGTTAGGAGGACTCAGAAAGAAGCGGATTGCTGGGTCCCAGGATTGCCCAGAGTAGTCCTAAGGAGTGGTGTGAAAAGTCTGTGCTCTGAAAAGTCCTGTCCCAGAGCTCCAAGCAGCCCAGGAGACCCTGCAAAAGGAGATCATCCCTGCTTGGCCTGGCCTTGCCTGTGCCTGGCACAGCACACCTGGCACAGCACATCTGGCACAGCTGTCCCCACACACGACCCCACACCAGATGTTGCCGTTGGTTGCCCTTCACAATTCCCTGTTTTTGTCCCAGCAGTGACAGCAGGGCTCACAGCAGAGGCCTGGAAATCTTCTGGACACCGTGTCCTCCATGTCAGCACCCTCAGACCTCTCCTCCCAGCCTGCAGGTGAGTGATCAGAACTTTCCCCTCTGCTGCTCTCTGCACCTGATCTTGTACCTGCTCACCTGGGGAAGGAACAGTAAATAAAACCCGCCCAGGCCCTGGTCCCTGGCACACTGTCCTTGTCAGCGGAGGGAATGACTTGCACAAAACTTCTTGCAGACCCTCAGGCTTGATGGAGAGGGCTCTTTGCAGATGGCTTTTCCCCAGATCAGTCATCTTCTGTCTCATCAGGCAGTTTTTGTCAGTGCTGGTTACATGCTCTGTCTACTTCAGGCTGGGAGCTCCTCAGGGCCCAAAGACCTCTCACCCTCTTCTGTCCCCCAAGTTTTCTGTGCTCCAGAAGGACAGAAAGAACAAATCACCATCGAAGTGATCAGGAGTAATTTGGAGCTGCGTGTTTCACACAGCAAGGAAGAAAACCTCCATGGCTGCACCAGGGAGAGCAGCACTGAGCGGGAAATGTCACAATCCCCTCTGCCCCCCACTTGGGAGCTTGAGGAGAATAATTTGATTGAAAGGCAAATCCTTTAATCTGCAGATATAAATCAGCAGAGTGGCAGAATTGCTTAGAATGGAACATATCATATAGGGCATGTCCTGTATGTCTTTTCCCTTTAAACAACCACGGGCCCTCCAGCTGTTAACCTATTTATAAAAGGTAACTTAAGGCTACGCGCAAACTCCTGGGGACATTTCCTTCTGTCATTACAGCACAGATTTTTCTGCCTCAGAATAATTTGGCTCAGTTTATGAAGGCCCAGGCTAGAGAAGAGATACTAACAGAGGAGCAGGATGAAGCCCTCCAGAAGGCTGGGCTGCCCCGTGCTTCCCAGGACAAGGATGCAAATATCAGCTACTGCATCCTGACAAGGCCCTGCAGGTTCTCCTCTTCCCACATGCGAAATCCTAAACTCCTGCTCCCGAGCTGTGTGTGGGAAGTGTCCCAGGTCACCCACAGCAGGACCTGTGGTGCTGGACAGCAGCAGGAGCTGTGTTTTCTGGCACCACAGAGCTCTTGGCAATAGAATTGACTGCCCCAGCCTCAGTGCAGCCCCCAGCCACCTTCCTCCTCCTCCTCCTCCTCCTCTGTAGCCCCACACCAGGTTATAGCTGACAGAGATCCCAGATCAGGAGATCACGGGGTGTGCCACCTGCAAGGCAAATCCCATGACCAGTCAGAGAGCCTTGACAGGTCTCTGGGATGGCTGGGATCCCTGGCCAAAATTCCATGCCTTCCATTGTGCTGGAGTCAGCTTTGATGAGCAGAACAGCCCTGTCTGGCTGGCAAATGTCTGCCAGGGACCCACAACGCTTCTGTTGTCTCCAGAGCAGCGTCCTGCCTCCTTGAGTAGTTACCTTCTCCTTGCATCCCTGATCCGTGATAGGGGACTGATGAGGCATCTGTTTTGTAAGAGTATTCAAATTCTCCAAGCTGCATACAGACATTCAAAAGTGAATGAGCAGAAATTTCCTGACCATGAGAGTCTGTGGGTGCTGCTCCAAGTGTAGAGGCAATTCCACTCAAACCCTTTCCAGATCTGCTTCATGAGTTTTTCTCCTCGATACAGTTCGGGTTCATTACTTACTGACTGCACTGCTGCCCACTCCTTTTTGGATGTGACCCCTGCATGGGCTCTGTCTGGGATGAGTGAGGGATGCGAGGAGTGACAGCTCAGCCCTGGCAGCACTGCTTCCCTGGAGCCTCAACAGACCCCAGAGCTCAGACAGACCCCAGAACCAGGACAGACCCTGGAGCCCAGGACAGACCCCAGAGCTCAGACAGACCCTGGAGCCCAGGACAGACCCCAGAGCCAGGACAGACCCTGGATCTCAGACAGACCCCAGAGCTCAGACAGACCCCAGAACCAGGACAGACCCCAGAGCTCAGACAGACCCCGGAGCTCAGACAGACCCAGAGCCCAGGACAGACCCCAGAGCTCAGACAGACCCCAGAACCTGGACAGACCCTGGATCTCAGCAGACCCCAGAGCCCAGGACAGACCCCAGAACCAGGACAGACCCCAGGGCCCAGGACAGACCCCAGAGCCCCGGCAGACCGCCAGTGCTGCCCCTTTGGGCACCCACATCCCTGCTTTGAGCAGGGAATGAGGAGCTCTTGCCAAAGGGCAGGAAAGCTGCCCAGTTCATTACTGCTTATCTCCAACACTTGTGCTGTCAGTGCCCTGGGATGGGCTGTGTCACCCAGCGTCCTTCATTTGCACCGGCTCCCATCAAAGCAGTGACAAACGAGCGTTCCCCAGACCGAGCTTTCCCTTTCCAGCTCTCCCAGTGCCCAGAGGGGACTCACCCAGCATGGGTCAGGCTCACCTGAGAGCAGCCCCGGTGCTGGCTGCCCTACCTGCCCTGCTGGCCTAATGGGGCTGGCCAGGAGTGACTCCTTAGGGAGATGAGCTGGGCCCTTTCCCTTTTGCACAGCCACCTTCCCTGTCTGACCTGATGAAAGGGCAGAGCCATTGCCTAAGCACCTTCTCTCCTGCCATCAACCTCACCAGACAAAATCCCCCCCTCTGCTGGGACAAGGACAGACACACCTGCAGTGTCTCACAGATCTTGTCTTACACCGAGGACATTGGTTCCTGCTGCCCTCCCTTCCAGGCCACATGGAGATGGAGGGGACTCGGAGTCTGGAAAAGCAAGTGGAAAGAAAATAGGTTACTTTCTTTAGTGGCACAAAGAAAGATAAAGGAGATGCTTTGGATTTTTGCACAGGTGAAGTATGTGGGGAGGCAACAAATGGAGTGTGGCCTGAGGTTGCTCCCAAGAAGCAAAGAATAGATGTCAGATTTTAAACTAAACCAAGGAAGTTTCATATTAAACAGTGCCCTGAGAAGCTGTACTAAGCTTGGATTCCTTCCTTCCTTCCTTCCTTCCTTCCTTCCTTCCTTCCTTCCTTCCTTCCTTCCTTCCTTCCTTCCTTCCTTCCTTCCTTCCTTCCTTCCTTCCTTCCTTCCTTCCTTCCTTCCTTCCTTCCTTCCTTCCTTCCTTCCTTCCTTCCTTCCTTCCTTCCTTCCTTCCTTCCTTCCTTCCTTCCTTCCTTCCCTCCTTCCTTCCCTCCTTCCTTCTCTCCATCCATCCCTGTTATTCTGTGATTTCCCTGGAAGGAAATCCCAAAGTCTGGGCACACCATGTCCTTAATCCACCAAAGGTTTGCTCCTGTGTGATCACTGTGCAGTGAAGGCCTGGCTTTGGGCTCTCAGGTTGTTCTTTTGGGGAATAAATTCTAGGCTCAGAATTTAGAAGGAACAACCCAGAATCTCTTTTTGAAGCCAAAAGCAGTCAGCCCAGTGGTTAGACACACACTGATGTGTACTTTTTGTTGTATTATTGTGTTGTAACCCCTGGTTTTTGTTGAGTTACTGAGTCTGTTCCACAGACACAGGAGGCACTGTCCTGCTCTAGGAGACAGGCAGCAGAAAGGCTCCAGAGGGGAAGAGAGGTGGATTTCCTAAGGAGAGAGAGGGAGGGATCTTTAAGGGTCTGATGATCAGGGTAGGCTGGGACAGCCCTGAAATTCAAACCTCTGCCCAGCCCTCCTAAAGAGAGCCATCAGGATGCTATTTTACTTGGAGCTTAAAAATAGCACACGGTACAAGCAGTTGTTATGGATCTGCCTTTCATCAGGACATGGGATTTCCCCTTACCGGCTCCAGCCCTGGAAAGGTACCCAGGATTGGGAGGCTGGGAGAGGGGCGGGCAGAGGGTGCAGCTTAACCCTGCCTGGATGGGGTGTGCCCCCTCCCACACCTCATGCCAAGGGTGTTTCCTCCCTCCAGTGACCAGACATGAGACACACCTATTTTAGTTTTAGTCACCATGCTTTGATTTGCTTATCTGGCAGGCCAGCGTATCTGTATTTTCATGTTTTAGTAGCTCTGCAGCTTGCTCTGAGCAGATGGGTGACACAGAGCCCTCGGGGACATGCAGGAGCTTGGATGTCAACAGACAGGGGCCGGTGTCCCTCCCTGCCTGCTGCCCGGGCTAACTCAAAAACACGCTGGAATGGTTTATCCCTGAAGAACGAGGCTGGATGTTCTTCGCATGGAACATCAACCCTCCGTGGCTGCTGTCACTGCATCAACCCAATGTCACCTCGTGCTCGTCCCAGGGAGTTTCAGCCACGGGAAATGGCTGAAATGAGGGAACAGTGACCCGTGTCACCCACCTGGACTCGTGTAAAGTGTTTGACACAGTCCCACACTCCATCCTTGTCCCCAGACTGGAGAGACAGGGATTTCCTGGGAGGATGAGGAAGGGGCTGGTGGTCACACTCAGTTGTGGTCGCTGGCTCGGTGTCCGAGTGCAGAGCAGTGACAAGAGGGACACTCAGCATCGGGAGTTCCAGGGCCTGAAGGAGCTCCAGGAGAGCTGGAGAGGGACAGGACACAGGGAATGCCTTTAGCTGAAGAAAGGTACATTTAGATTTTTATTAAGATGAAACTCCTCCCTGGGAGGGTGGGCAGGGCCTGGCACAGGGTGCCCAGAGCAGCTGTGGCTGCCCTTGGATCCCAGGCCAGGCTGGATGGGGCTTGGAGCACCTGGGACAGTGGAAGTGTCCCTATCCAGCGGGTGCCACTGGATGATCCTTAAGGTCGGTTCCAACCCAAGCCAGTTTGTGATTCTGTGACTGTAAAATCACATCCCTTCACCCCTCACCGTCCTGCTAGCTACACGTCATCCCTTTGTCCTCCTGCATGCACAGAGGGTTGCCTTTCTGGGCCAGAAGGGCCGCGGAGGATTATAAGCAGCAGCACGAGTGGTCCCTGCTGTTCGGCCACCTGGAGGGGCGGCTGGGCCCTGCTTTGTCACCAGGCTCCTTCAGCTCCTTCACAGCCACGAGTGCTGTGCCACACGCTCCCAGGGCTTCCTCTCCCGCTTTAAATATCGCCCTTTCCTGCCCCACAGCACGGCTCCCATGGGATCTCCTTCAAACCCTCAGCCTCGTCCCTCCAGCCCGCGCCCCTCAGCTCCTCTCTCCCCTCAGCGCCTCTCTCCCCTCAGCCCCTCTCTCCCCTCAGCTCCTCTCTCCCCTCAGCCCCTCTCCCCTCAGCCCCTCTCTCCCCTCAGCCCCTCTCTCCCCTCAGCCCCTCTCTCCCCTCAGCTCCTCTCTCCTCAGCCCCTCTCTCCCCTCAGCTCCTCTCCCCTCAGCTCCTCTCTCCCCTCAGCTCCTCTCTCCCCTCAGCCTCTCTCTCCCCTCAGCTCCTCTTCCCTCAGCTCCTCTCTCCCCTCAGCTCCTCTCCCCTCAGCTCCTCTCTCCCCTCAGCTCCTCTCCCCTCAGCTCCACTCTCCCCTCAGCTCCACTCTCCCCTCAGCTCCTCTCTCCCCTCAGCCCCTCTCTCCCCTCAGCTCCTGTCTCCCCTCAGCCCCTCTCTCCCCTCAGCTCCTCTCTCCCCTCAGCTTCTCTCCCCTCAGCTCCTCTCTCCCCTCAGCCCCTCTCTCCCCTCAGCTCCTGTCGCCCCTCAGCCCCTCTCTCCCCTCAGCCCCTCTCTCCCCTCAGCCCCTCTCTCCCCTCAGCTCCTCTCTCCCCTCAGCTTCTCTCCCCTCAGCTCCTCTCTCCCCTCAGCCCCTCTCTCCCCTCAGCTCCTGTCGCCCCTCAGCCCCTCTCTCCCCTCAGCCCCTCTCTCCCCTCAGCGCCTCTCTCCCCTCAGCTTCTCTCTCCCCTCAGCCCCTCTCTCCCCTCAGCTTCTCTCTCCCCTCAGCTCCTCTCTCCCCTCAGCGCCTCTCTCCCCTCAGCCCCTCTCTCCCCTCAGCCCCTCTCTCCCCTCAGCCCCTCTCTCCCCTCAGCCCCTCTCTCCCCTCAGCCCCTCTCTCCCCTCAGCCCCTCTCCCCTCAGCGCCCCTCTCCCCTCAGCTCCCCTCTCCCCTCAGCTCCTCTCTCCCCTCAGCCCCTCTCTCCCCTCAGCTCCTCTCTCCCCTCAGCTTCTCTCCCCTCAGCTCCTCTCTCCCCTCAGCCCCTCTCTCCCCTCAGCCCCTCTCTCCCCTCAGCCGCGTCCCCGCCCTCCACCACCGCCCATTGGCCCCGCCCCGCCCCACCCTGGCCCCGCCCCTTCCCCGCCCCGCGCCGCACCCAACCGCTCTGCCCGTTCACCGCAGCGCCGCCTCCGCCCCGCGCCGCCGCGCGCCGCCCGCGCTCGCGCTCGCGCTGATTGGCCGCTGCCGGGCGCGGCGCGGCGCTGATTGGCCGGGCGGCGCTGGGCCCCGCCCCCCGCAGCCAGCAGGGTAGTGCGCTCGGCGCGCGGCCAGCGCGGCTCCGCTCCCCGCTCCTCCTCCCGCCGGGCCCGCAGGGGACAGCGACACTCGCCAGGCGCCTCCGTCCCGGCGCTGCCCCGCGCCCCCGCCGCTCGGTAAGGCCGCGGGGAGGGGGCTGCTGCCGGGCACGGGGCGCGGGGACGGCGCGCTGCGGGTGCGCCGATCCCCGACGCGGGCCGAGCCGGGTGGGGGCTCCGGCCTCGCCGGGGCCGGGCCGGGTTGGGCGGCGGCAGCGGCTGAGGGGCGCGGGGAGCGCCCGCAGCATCCCCGAGCATCTCCCGGGAGAGCCGGCGGAGGCAGCGGGCGCTGCCGGGGGGCGGCTTTGTTGCTCGGAAGCAGCGGCCGGGCCAGCCCGGGGGTCGCGGCGGTGTCCCGGGCGTTCCCCGGCCTTGCTCCCGCGGGGTCCCTTCGGCTCCGCCGGGCGCGCGGGCCCGGGGGTTCCGCTCAACGGCGGCGCAGCGGTTCCGCAGTTCTCCCCGGGACGGTGGGAACTTTCCGTGCCCCGTCCTTCCCCGCCGCTGCCGGCTTTATAAGGAGGGCGGCGGGCTGAGGATGAGCATGGGCAGAGCGCGGCTCGCAGCGCTGGGTGTGGCGGCCGGGGATGCGCCAGGCTCCGGCCAGGCCTGTGCTCAGTCATCGCGGCCGAGCGGGCCCCGCTTTCGGGATGAGCAAACTTCTCTGCGGAGCACGGCCGGGCTGGCAGCTACAGCAGTGAAACCAGTGCTTGCCGCGGTGCGGGGCTGCTGTTAATAAGTGTAAGCTCGAGGCGGTGAAGTTTTGGGTTCTGCAGATGCTGTTCTGCTGCCAAAAGCTGCTTCTAAGCGTATCCTGGTAGTATGAGTGTTGTACGCTCTCCTTCTGTGTGTTAAAAGCTAAGTTTGGATGTTCAGTTCTCTTTTCTTTAGGTGGTTCTTGATCTCTCCTACTTGGTCGTTCCCTCGCTTATTTCCTTCCCCTGATTCCTGTATGGATTTAGCAGATTAGCCCATTGATTTTAGAGTTCTTAAAAAAGTTTTTATTTGTTTTTCAAGCTGGACTCATCCATTCAGTGAACCATGTTCTTCCCAGTTTACAATTCAAGCTGGAAGGCTTCTTGAATAATACAATAGGCGTCCAAGCCCTGCTCAGTGTTTCAGTGTGCAGTAACAAGCCTTGCTCGGGGCCTCCTCCTGCTCAGCGTGTGATGCTGCTGCAGCTTCATTTTGTAAACTCAAGGGACAGGACTGCACTGGAGTTTTACAACTCTAAAGCTTCTTTTCTCCTTGCCAGGGCCTGATGTCCCATCTGGTATGTTTTGCTGGTATTGTATCTATAAGGTGCTATTGCAGCTTAACTCCTTTATTTGAGAAAGAGAAATTGTAACTCAGAATTATTCTGGTTGACAATACAATTATGACAAAGGTGACATTGGCTGGACAGACCTGTCTGTCAAATTGACTTTATGGGTTTTTGTTTGTTTTTCTTTGTGAGAAGCAAGGAAATTTCTGAGTATCCTTCCAGATGCATTTTGCAGGATTCATGGGCTCTTTAAATTTTAAACTTTTTTATGCTTTTGTGCCTTCTTGCATCAGAAGAGATGGGCTTTTTCAGTTTGAAAAAGAGCTTAACTTACTTGCTGTTGCAACAACAGCAATATCCTGTGTCTTTTGTTTGGTAATAATTACATGTTAGTGACAAATAATAAGCTTGAAGGCAGAATAGCTGATCTGTTTGTGACTGTGATTGTTGACTCTGAAGCTGAAGGCCGTGGATATTATTAAATCTGTTTTTGTGTGTCTCTGCAGAAATGACATCAGGGAAAGATCAGATAATACAAAGAAGTGTCAGTGGTTTGGAGATGCCAGCCCAGGGAGTTCAGCTAGAGCCCAGTGTTGCCATGGGTACAGTTTGTGGGTCACCCTGGTTCCCCCTGAGCCCTCAGCTGATATTAGGAGAGGATTATGTCACTCCTGTCCTTAAGGAGCAAACGGGGAGGCTGCTGGAGGACTCTTATGGCAGCAGATCCTGACTTTATCAGCTTGTTCCTCCAAAGGCAGGGCTGTGCCAGGCACTGTCCTGTGCTGCCCACTGATGCCAGGCAGGCTCCCAGGAGTGGGGACACCGTGGGACACCAGGGCTCCTCTGTGCCAGCTGCAGCACCTCACCCTGGCAGCAGACCTGGAGATCTGCTTTAGCAAGCTGCCTGATTTGTCTGTGGGGAGCTTTGAAGGTTGTAGTGCTGTGGTAAGTGATGAGTGCAGCCCTGTTTGGGTGAGCACAGGAGGTGAATAATCACACCAGAGGCTCACAGACACTGCTGGAGCCAACCTGGCCTTACTCTGGTAAGTGTCATTTACAGGTGGCAGTATTAATTCTGAACTATTTGTGTTCAGTTCAGTGTCTGTTCCCTCCCAGAGACACCAGGCAGTTTAAGTCAAGGTTTTAAATAGCAGAGATTTCCCAGACTGTTCTGTGATGTTATCAAACACCCCCACGCCTCCAGCAGCCCGAGCAGCAGTGAGAACAGAAGCAAATTGGGGTTTTGGAGGGGCAGAAGGTGAGGCTGAGTGGAGGCTGGGGCAGGACTGGATTTCCAGCTTTAAGCTCGTTATGTGCAGTCTGAGGAGTGCTCAGTTGAAGCAGATGAATTACGTATTCCTGCTGGTAAAAGGGCTGACACAGCTGTAATTTCAGCCAATGGAGCTGTAATTATATTTGAGGTCCCAACTCCTGTAGTATTTTAGTGGTTGCATGTCTTCCCTAGAAATAAATTAATCTGAGCCATTCAGTCATCTCTGAGTCCTTACAGGGTTCAGATCTGGTTTGCACCCATTGCATGTTCTTGCTCTTGTGTACCTCAGGCTTAAACTCACCTGTTTGCTGAGCCAGTGATGTCTCCTCCACTCAGTTCCTGGACTGCATTTGTCTCTCTGCACTGTGTCTTGATGTGCAAGCTTCCAAATCCTGACCTACACCAAACTTATGACTCAGGGAAACCACTGGTCAGACAGGGTTTAAGTCTGTCAGGATGAATTCAAGCTACTTGCAATTCAAATGAAAGTGGTGGTTACTTGAAAGTGAAATAATGTGTGACTATACCTTGGTTTGGTCCAGAAAAACCCCAAATAATTAATTTTGCTAGGCCAGACACAGATTGGAAGATAAAATTCCAGCCTCCTCCGCTGAGAATGAAGAGTTCAAGGTGTGTTACTCATCGTGTTGTTGCGAGTCAGATTGCAGACAACAAAATTATAATTTGTGTAGGTACCTGTGGAGTTTCAAAGGCAAATTGAAGAAGCTGATAGTGCTCTGAAAGGCAGAGTTATTTCCTGGAACTCTGTGTTAGTGCTTCCTGTATCAAATGAAACAGAAGAAACTCCTGCTTAGTCAAATGTCTGTGTCTACAGCTTCCTCGTGCTTTAACAGCAATTGAACTGATTATTTCTGTGCTTTCTTTTTTTCCTCCTTGAAGGCAAATGAAATTATAGTCAGCTGTAGATCAGAGAAGCCAGGGGTCTGTCATTACAGCACGTGGGAGGGGGCAGAGAGCTGGAGCCTTGAGCCGGAGCCACCAGCGCTGCATCATCTCCACAGAGTTCATCTCCAGAAGAAAGGGTGGATGTCCTCTGGAGCAGGTTCTTGGGAGGTGGTGGAGAAGCTGGGCTGAGCAGAGCAGGTAGGACCCCTGCATCCTGTGGGGGGGTTTCTCCTCCTACAGCTCAGAAAGCAATTCCATGGCTTAGTGTTGCACACATGGGAAGGAATTTCTCGTGGGAAGAAAAGGTCAGTGAAATCAGTTGCTGTAGATGTTATGCAGATTTTAACTTGGTAATGAGGAGAATGAAATACTTGTGGCTCACACTGGTGCCCTGTGTTGCTCTGGTTTCTTGATATTGCCTTAGAAATTATTAAATACTAAATTTATTTAAAATTATTGGGTAATGTGACTTTGAAGGATTGTGAGCAGACATTGGTGTCACACTCTAGCACTCTTAAAAATTATGTCGGGATCGTGCTGAGGATTTGCCCCAAACAAGATCAGTCTTAGACTCCTCTGAGTAAATTATTCATTTTTGTGTGTTGCCACGAGAGCCCATAGTTTGGCATGCTGGAGAGCAAAACTTTTTGCAATTGCTGCTGTAGAAAACATGGAAGACACCAAGTTTATATGTAGGATAAAAATGGCTGTGCATGTAAATGATGGTGTATTCCATCTCCATAATGCACATTGTTCCCTGGAAATGTCTGCTGGGTGCTGGGTTATTTATTCTGTGCTCCCCTGGAGACAGGGAGGGAAGGGGCTGATTTCTTCCCTCGCTCTTAGAAAAAGCTTCTCCTTGCTGCTCTTTTAATCCTTGCCTTGCTTTATTTTATTCCCTGCCTCTTAGAACTTTTCTCAGATGGGGTGGCAACTGCTGAATTGGTGGCTCCTCCGGGGAGTAGCAAGATAGCAGCACTGAGATAAAGCTCACAGTGTCCCTGTGATTTGAACAAAAGTGGCAAACACAAACAGGAGTTGTAGTTGCATTATCGAGGGAGGTTTGTGTAATGCAATAGGCCCTGCATTAGCTTTCCTTTGCCAAGGTTGGATTTCCAGCCTCCTGGAGCTGGAACTGCACTTGTAAAGAGAGTTTAACACAAACAAGCAGCGTGCTGGGGTCTGTCCCCTGCCCAAAAGGAGCGTGTTGGCAGGGTGGAAGAGTGGCTGTGTGGGTGGGAGGAGGGTTGGGTCCCAGCTGTACCCCGGGCAGGTGACGTGCCACGCGTGGTGTGGCTGCGGATTAAGGTGGGATGAGCAGTGCCCCGGCTGCGTGCTGGCCATCAGGCTGCTCCCAGGAGCTTCTGGGACAAGTATGCAGTTAATCACATCCATTAGCATGATTAAAATCCTGATTAGCCTGTGTCACTCACTCCCAGTTTCTTCCTACACTTTGCCCCTTTTTATCCGGGGTGTTTGGAACTGTCAGCAGCAGCGAGGCTGGGAATTGTAAATGGATCCCAGGATTCTGGGCTTTGTGTTGGAACAGAGTTCCTCAGAAAGCTGCCCAGCTGCTGGCTGAAGAGAACATCTGAAAAATCAGCCCTTCACAGCTGGGGGAGCCTCAGCAGGACTGTGGGGAATCTGACTGAGCATGGAGTAGGCTTGTCTTGCTCACGTTCCATGTCTGGTGTGTCCTGACACTTGGATTTTGACATCTCCATCCCCGTGTGCTGAGGAACTCCTCGTGCTGGCTGGCACCTTGGGGCAGGGCTCCTTTGGCCTCCAACAGCCAGGGCTGAACAGGCTGGAGAACAAGTCCAGGATGGGATGATAGGGAAAGACAAGGCTGAAGTTGAGGGTAGGGAAACTGCACATCAGCTGGTTGGATTTTGACTAGAATTGGAAAAAAGGACAAAAAAATGAGGTAACTCTGTAAATTCCTGTGTGCAAAAACTTTCTTTTTTAAAGACTTCACTGGTTGGGAACCAACTGGACGTTTTTGGAAAAGCAAAAGTCTCTGAGCATTAGGTCATACACTTCCAACACACTCCCGCCTGGGAGTGAGTCATTGTCTTTTGTAAAATTGTATTAGGGCTACATCATCCCCAAAAGCTGTTTTTCAGCTGAATTTAGGATGTTGACACTTGCTCTAAACAAAGTAAAGCTATGGGAGCATTTATCAGAGCAATTTCAAAGTGTGTTTACATACTCTGGATTTGTGACTCCCGAAGTGCCGGGGCTCTGCTCGTTCCTGGGAGTGGAAACCCTCAGCTCTCACACTGAGGACTGGGACAAATATCTCCATGTAACTTAAATGATGTTTGTGAAGTGCTTAAAATCCTCTGGAGGGTAGAGAAACATCCAGGTACTTTTACCTGCTCTTATTTCTGCCTCCTCCCACGTGTTTCTTGCAGGGGCTGTGGTGTGTTGGCTCTTGGCTGGAGATACTCTGGCAGTTTGACCTTCCAGGAGTTGATACTGAGGGTTTGTTTCCATATTATGACTTGATTTTTTCTAACAAAACTGGTTTGAGGTTCCAGCCCTCCTCCACTTCAGGTTTTCTATCAGGTTGTTGTGCCAGAAGTCGAGTGCAGTGAAATGGGGCAGTGAGAAATGGGTTGGCGCTCAGGTGGGATTTCTACAACTCATTTTAGAAGCTGCATCAATTCTGTTAAAGGGGAAGTAGAAACAACTGCTTGGAGAAGGGGATGCCAAGCACTCATCACTGGCTTTGCTGGGGAAAATGTGGTGGGGAAATGCTGTCAGTGGGATGAGTAAGAGCTTGGGGTGAAAAATCCCTGACCAAGTTTCACTGGAAAAGCTGAGGCTGCCAGGCACACGTGGATCCCAGAATGATTGGAGCTGGAAGGAGACCACCCAGGCCAAGCCCCTGCCAGGGCAGGGTCACTGGGGTGTCTCCAGGTGGGTTTGGGGTGTCTCCAGGTGGGTTTGGGGTGTGTCCAGGTGGGTTTGGGGTGTCTCCAGCCCCCCTGGGCAGCTGTCCCAGGGCTCTGCCCCACCATGGAGAGAGGCTCTTCCTCCTGCTGAGCTGGAGCTGCTGTGGTTTGCTCTGTGGCCACTGCTCCTTGTCCTGTCACTGGGCAGAGCCTGGCACCATCCTCAGCCTCACAGAGTTCACCAGGAGAAAGGGTGGCTGTCCTGTGGGGCAGGTTTGTGGGAGATGCTGGGAAAGCTGGGCTGGGCAGGGCAGGTAGGACCCTGCATCCCAGGGGAATTTCTGCTGCAGCCTCTCCTCATCTGGGAAAGGCTGCAGACCCCTCATCAAAGCCAGACCCCAAATCCAAATTCAGTGTTGCTGTGTTTGCTGTTAACTCCATTTCAGCTCATCAGACAGGGACCCTGAGGGCAGGCAGCAGTGAGGACAGGGCAGAGTGAAGCACTGGGAACTGCTCTGAGCAGGATGCAAACAGGAATGTGGAAGTTGTGCTTCGCTGACACTCTCCCTGTAATCCCCTCTGGAAAGCACTGGGCATTTTTAAGCACCTGACTCTCAGTAGTTCAGCTCTGCATGGGTTTCAGGCACACTGAGAGGAGGAGGAGGGCTGTGGTGAAAGGTGTTCCTGCGTTAGGAGGTCCCTGGGAGGTGCTCCTGGCAGGGCCATCTGCTGATGAAGTGACATCTGCTGGGGGAGTTCACTTGTTCCCTCCCCCTTGGGTCAGTGCAGCTTGATGCACACTTGGGGAGAAAACCAGCAATGATGTGAAACCAGCAATGATGCTGGATGTGAAATGCTGTTGGAAATACTGAGGAAAACCCAACTGCAAACAGCAGCTTAAAGAAAGTTTTTTTAAATGTCATAAATGGTGTCTTTTATAGCAGTTCCAAGTGCTTAATTCCTGCCTGTACCCTCATTGCTCTCTGCACCCAGGTTCCCTTTCTGGTGCACTGAAATACTGTTCACACCAAAGGCAGCACAGAATTTGGAATGTTAATTTTCCCTAGAATCCCAGAGTGGTGTGGGTTGGAAGATCATCTCATTGTACCCCTGCCATGGCAAGGACACCTTCACTGTCCCAGGCTGCTCCAAGCCCTGTCCAGCCTGGCCTTGGGCACTGCCAGGGATGGGGGATTTTGGTGTTGTTGATGAGGTATATTCCTCTTCGTGGGTTTTTTTGTGTTTAACCTCTCAATTTCAGCCATTTCTCTGCTGCAGCATTATTAAGTGCAGTGCCCTGTTAAAAATGCTCCTTTGCTTATCAGCACTGGTTTTAAGGAATCTCAGAAGCTTTTCTGCTGTCCATGGATACTTTCAATGCTGTCAATTAGATAATGGGAAACTTCCAAACTGGGAAAGCAAAGACCAAAATGGCCAAGCAGCTCCAGCAGAGGCTCTGAATGAGGCTCTGCAGACGGGGGAGGTAGAGAATGAGACAAAGAACTGAGTCACCCTCTCTTCCTTCCTTTGCACTCTTGTGGTGGGAGTGAATAATTTCTGCTTTAAGTCATAAATCAGAGCAATTAGCAAAAGGGTTCTGGATGTTAATGGGTGGATCCACCGGGATGTTGTGGATGCAGAGGCTCAGGACTGTTGATTTCATAGCTCTGAGTGCACACAATATCCACAATATCCATGTCAGGTGGTCCTGTGACACCACCCCAGTGGGGACTGCAGGATGCTGTGCATGGCTGGAGCTGTATTTGATATCACAAATTTGCATTTATATATGAAACTGCAGTGTATGTAGCCTGCAGGGTTAATTTTTCCAGGATATCTTCATGCTTAAAGCGCACATATTAATTTTCCTTGGGCTGTATTTTAACCTATTTAAGCATTAATGACATGAGAATTAAAGGATATTTCCATCTTCTGTTCTGAGGGCTGGATTTTCTTTAACTGGGTATTTTTTTTTTTTTTAGATAAAATGTACTTTTTTTGCATTGGGATTTGGGCAGAGCATGTAGGGCAATAGGATCAAGTGTCACATTGGGATTACATATTTGTCCTGAAGTGACCCTCTTAGGAGCTTGCAGGGGTGTAATTGGTGAATGACTGGATTTATGGGGATGTATATCTGCATTAGCACCGGTTTGATGTGACTCGAGCTGATTTGCTTTTGGTCCAAACTATTTTCAGCTTGGGGAATTCACTTTTAAGGAGAGATGCTATTATTTGCCTGTATTTTCCCTTAAAAGCAGTGGTGGTTTTACCAGGATTTAACAGCTCTAAATATGAATGTAGAGCGGTGTTGCACGGCTGAACCCCAAATTTATCCCAAGAGCTGCACATTTGAGACCTCTGGGTGTCAATGGTGTGAAAAAAACCTTTGTCATTATCAGCTTCCCAAGATTTTTTCGTTGCATCAATCACTGTCTTGTCCTTACAGCTGTAACAACTCTTTCACTCTGCTGTTCTGCATTATTTTGGTGTGTTGTGTCCCTTGGCTGGTAGCTTCAGTGGGATTTCCCTCTCCTGGAAGGAACTGAGGTGAATTTGAAGGCGTTGGGGAGCTCCTTGCACCTCTGAGCTGAGCTTTGTGCAGGGAGCTTTTGGCAGGAGCAGCAATTGCTGCTTCACAGGATTTTTCTGAGCCCCTCTGAGCTCTGGGGCTCCTTCAGGTGCTGCCTTCAGCTCCCAAGCATGGTTTGCATTTCCCTTTCCTTCCCCTGAGCTGTGTTTGTGGCACAGGATTCCCTCTGCTCCCCCTTTCCTGCTGCTCTGCTCTCTCTCCAAAGCTCCCAGCTGCTTTTTCCTCCCATATTTGTTTACTCAGATCCTGTTTTAGGCCTTCTGAATGTATGCAGTGTAGGGTGGGTTTCATTTTTGCTACAAGGACCTTTTAAAAAGGCTGTTGGAGCAAAGTTGAACACCCTGCTCCCAGAAATCCTGACTCTGCCTGGCATCAGCTGATGGTGTCTTGTTTAAACATACCACAGACTTGATGTTTTTTCCCCTTGGGGTTTGACTTCCTGTGATAAAAGGAGATTCCCTTTTAAAGCAGAGCTCTGTGGTTATATAATGAGAGAAGGAAATACTCCAAAAGTGACACTGGGAGAATAGCAAAGTTATTTTGGTGGCTGACTGTTAGACAGGAGAGTAGAAAATCTGCTCAGGAGGGCACGGGTAACTCCAGTGCTCTTGGGAAAGTGAGAGGAACACATTTAAGGAATTAAGTGAGGCAGTGAGCAGAGCAGAGCAGGGGAAGGAAGGTTGTGGTGAGGACATCTAGGATTCCTCTTGGAGGATTTAACCCTTTCCAAACTGCTTTTCCTCCCCTCCATGAGCTGCTGCCAAGCACCAGAAGTTTCCAAGTCTGACCCTCCAGGAGCTGTGCTGCCTTTGGCTGATGGATTTGTAGCCATGAGTGGAAGTTATTTTTGAATTTGTGCATGTGGCTTTGTCTCCGAGGAGCTCACTACCTTCCCCTTCCCTCCCAGGACTGCCAGGCACTGTGCAAGAGTGAAAACTGCCTTTTTCTGCTGCTGCTGGGGTAAAAATGGAAGTTCCCAGGGCAGTTTGCTGTCCCTCAGCACGGGTTTTTGGGAGCTGGGGGAGCCAGCTGCATTCTGGCAGGGAATCACTGAACTGGCTGAGCTTTCCCAGCTCCTGCCCTTGGAGTTGAGGCTCAGCACTGCACACACCCCACACTCCCTGCACACTCTGCCCCTGCAACTCTGAGCTCCCTGTGGACTTAAAGTGGAATATTGATTTCCCTGGGCTGGGATATGCCTGCAGAAACATGGAAAATGCCCACGATTTATCAAAATGAAGCTGGTTTTCTTGCTAGTCTGGGATATGTTTATTTTTTTCTAGTGTGTAATTTATCTGTGGAATCATTTTTCAGCAGCCAGATATGCTGACTGTGCCTGTTACGTTTCCCCAGTGAAATTCCTGGCAAGCTTCACTTCTTCCAAGATCATTTTGAGGTGCTGATGTAACCAAACAGTTGAATTTGACCTCAACAAGAAATCATGTAGTGCCAAGTTTGCTCTTAATATCCATGTGGAATTGTTATTTTTGTGTGTTTTTCATGTAGCTGTTTGTGCTATTCAGTAACTTAGCTTGTGCTAATTTTTTTAATTAAGAGATGGCAGTTTATGCCTGAGGAGGGGGGGAAGCGGGTTACAGATCCTTAACACCTCATCAAAATTTCAGTGGGAGTTATTTTTTCAGCTCTATTTGAATAATTAAACATTGTACTGAACTAATTTTGCAAATGTGTGGGGGGAGCACAAGGAGTAATGAAAATAGTTAATCTAAATGGAAATGCATCAGAGCATCCTGGTTGTACAAGTGTAACACCCTGCTTTATTCTAAATAATTGTATTACTTAAAAGAAGCTTCCCAACTTAAAACCTGAGGTGTGCAATATAAACAGAGATTGGGAAATGATCCTCTGAAAGACAGAAGTGAAACAGGGGGGGTTCTGCTGATGGATATCTTGTTTAACACAGATCACCTTGAGCAGTGTAATTTTCCATACTGAATTTTTAACCCTTGCTTCAAAGCAAGGAAATTTCCAAAGTGCCTCGGAGCACCTGCATTTTGGCCTTAAATTAGTTTAGTTTTCAAATGAAGGTTTGCAGAATCTCATTATTTATGAAGCAGAGGCTTTGGATTAAGCTCAGATGTTCCTTTATTAGAGAATTCCAGCTACAAAGGGAGGCTGGGTATCCACCAGCTGCACTCTCTGAGTGATAACAGGCTTTTCAAAGTAGTTTTCTTTCAGCAATCCTGTTAATGCTTTAAATTCAAGCCTAAACTTTTTTTTTTTTTTGGTGGGATTATGGGTAGGAAGAAAAAAAAAGCTGGGTCAGAGGAATAAATGCAAATAATAGAGCATGAAGAGCAGAGCAGGAGGGCGAGGTGAGTCAATGACTGTGATATGTGTTTGTAAGTCAGCAGGGCAGTGTTGCACTCCCCACTTTTTTTCCCATCCCTTCCCTGCAGTTGTGGCAGCACCCAGAGCTCGGTGGCACCAGCAGAGTTCAGGTGTCTAATTTGGCTTTTTCAGGGTCTCTCCTTTTTCTCAGTCCCAGAAAATGCCTTTCCCTCTCCAAGCCAAGTGCTCTGTGCTGAGGAAATAACCCAGTTCTGAATTCTCAATAGTGGCAAATCAAAAAGTTCATCTGTCACCTTTGTCCTCAGCACAAGGTTTCACACCTGCAGCTCACACTGAACACTCCTCTCCCTGCTTATCTCCTGGGAGACTTTTCTGGTAATCTCTCCAAGTACAGGAGCTGGGATTTCTGGATGAAATGCTTTATATTGTACTTTTCACAAGCATAATACCAAAAAAGGGGGTTGTGTACTTTGTTGTCCTTGGAGGAGAATTTCATCTCCTAAACAGGGATGTAGGCTGTGTTTTATGGAATTGACTGAAATCTTAGTTTTTAATGTGGAGGTTGCATGTGGATTGTTCTCTCTCAGCAAGTTTTTACTGAATTCTGTTATTCTACTAATTTATTTTTAAAATACATTTAAAAAAAAAGAAAAATGGAGTGTTTTCAGATGCTCACCGGGTTGGCCAGATTCAAGGCAGGCTTTTGCTCTCCCATGTCCTTTGTGTAAATTCTGGGTTAATTAAGTGACTCATTCATTCAGTCTGGCTGAGGCTGCACATGATGGGGTGAAGGAAAAAACAAACCCAGCACAGAGTGAAACTCTCTGAGGCATCTGAGCTTCCTTCTGGAGAGTGAATTGGGAATAGGCAGCCTGTGCCTCAGTGCAGATCTGCAGGGTTGGGCATTTCACAGGACATAATCAGAGGTTCTTTGATTCCTAAACACTGCAGGGCTTCTGGTTTGTGTCCTCGTCATTCCTCAGGCCTGGCTGTTAATAAAAGTCCCAGTGCTGTGATTTCAGTGCTGGGCTGTTCAGTGCAAATCTGAATTCAGCTGCCACCATGGCAGCTGGCACAGGGCAGGGTTAGGTGGGATGTTGGGCAGGAATTCCTGGCTGGGATGGAATTCCCAGAGCAGCTGTGGCTGCCCCTGGATCCCTGGCAGTGCCCAAGGGATCAACCTGGGGTAGCTGAATGTGTTCTGTCCATGGAATGGGGTGGATTGGGATGATCCCTAAGGTCTCTTCCAACCCAAATCAGCCTGGAATTATTTTTGTTTTATTCCAGAAAATTTTGTGCATAAAACACAGAAGTAGTTCTTTAAACAGAAGTCAAAACCTGGAATGCCTGGTTAGGAAGGGGATGGACAGACCTGAAAGTAGAACCTGAAAGTATGAAAGTATTTATTCTTTTAAACACCCAAGAGGAAAAAAAGAAAAAAAAATAGCAAACCCAAAGAAAAGGCCCCTCCATAACCCCTCCAGAATTCATCCCCTCATGATTCTAACAATTTGGCTATTTTTTAAATGCCTTATAAATATTCTAAATCTAAAGAGGTAGAAGTGCAAGAGAAGGAGAGGGTGGAAGTACTGAACATTTTCTGAATAATAAAGTGGATCTTTCTGTAAAACATCTTTACTAATTAATCTGAAAACCAAGCAAACTGAACGACAGCAGCTTTCAACAAAAAGCTTTTTGATGGAGTTTGCTGCTGGGAATGAGCTCATCCTGGTGCCCAGCTGGGCACTGGGCAGGGCTGGAGCTGTTTGCTGCTCCCAGCCTGGGCTGTGGGGTCGTGCTGGGGGGGCTGGGAGCCTTGGGCTATCTCAGGGGGCTTCCCAGGTGAGCTCAGCAGCAGTTTGGATTGTGGAATTGCTATATTTATTTTTTTCTGGCAATTGCATTGATTTGAGGTACATGGAGAGAGCTGGAGAAGGACTCTTTACAAAGGGCACGGAGTGCCAGGACAAGGGGGAATGGCTTTGAGCTGAAGGAGGGTGGATTTGAATTGTTAGGGAGAAATTCTTGGCTGTGAGGGTGGGCAGGCCCTGGCACAGGTGCCCAGAGCAGCTGTGGCTGTCCCTGGATCCCTGGCAGTGCCCAAGGCCAGGTTGGACACTTGGAGCAGCCTGGGACAGTGGAGGTGTCCCTGCCATGGCAGGGGTGGCACTGGATGATCCTTAAGGTCCCTCCACCCCAAACCACTCTAATGAGGAAAGGTTACAGAAGAGTGAAGAAATGTGGTCCCAGTCTTCATTGAGAAACATGACTTAGATATTGAGGTAAAGCCAGGCAAGATTGAAATGAAAAATTATGTATCAGTGGCTCTTGGCTTTATAATTTTAAGTTACTCCTTTTAAAACATAGTATGCTGATTCACTGTGCCTTCTGTGCTTTCTACCTGTTTCTGTTTTTAACATTATGAAACTGTTGCTTTAAAATAAGCAGTTGATTCTGAAAACTACGTGTAGTAAGGGCAAACCCTGAGTATTCAACGTGTGCAATGCTTGTGGGGGCTGACACTGGGATCTTGCTGAGTGGGAATTCAGTGATGTGCCAGAAACACAGAGTTTGCTTCATTCTAAGTCAACTTTAAACATCAGAAGTTGTATTATTCATTGTTCTTTCAGTTTCTCACCCTGATAAGCTGCTTTGTTGTCCTTGGAGGCACTGGGAGCCTCATGCTGGTTCCAGTTTAAATTGCAATATCTGTGTGTAGGGGAGGCCGGAAGGTTTGGAAGCTGCTGCAACTCCAATACAAATCTTTTATTTCTGCCAACTAAAGAAATGCTGAGAGCTGTAAAAATAATGGAATTGCATGTGGGACAATGTGTTAGACTTGTCTCCTTGTCACTGGAATGTGGCTTTAAAGCCCTGGGAGAGTGAGTTGGGGTTGGAGCTGCTGCATCCCTCCTGGTGGGGCTGCCTCAAACCCCAGCTCCCGCAGGAGCAGAGCTCTGCCACGGCTTTGCTTTCCTCAGGAACTGTCAGATGTGGTGCACAGGTCAGTGTCACATCATTCCCAGCTCCCAGGGAGCCTTCCCAGCTCCTGGTGCATTCTGGAGCAGCGAGTGCAGTGTTGGCAGAGCAGCAGTGAAGGAGCTTTGCTGGATCCTGGAATCCCAGAGTGGTTGGGCTGGAAGGGAACTTAGGGATCATCCAGTGCCACCCCCTGCCATGGCAGGGACACCTTCCATGATCCCAGGTTACTCCAAGCCCTGTCCAGCCTGGCTTTGGACACTCCCAGGGTCCAGGGGCAGCCACAGCTGCTCTGGGAATTCCATCCCAGCCCCTCCTTGCCTTCCCAGCCAGGAATTCCCAATTCCCAATCTCCCATCCATTCCCTGTGTCCTGTCCCTCCATCCCTTGTCCCTTTCCATTTCTTCAGGCCCTGGCAGGGCTCTGAGCTCTCCCTGGAGCTTCTCCTCTCCAGGGGAACATTCCCAGCTCTCCCAGCCCTGGAACAGCTCTGGGGGCTCCTCTGGATCTCTCAGCAGCTCCAGGTCCTTGTGCTGCTGGATCTGGGGCTGGGGCAGCTCTGCAGGTGGGGTCTCACACACCTCCACACCCCATGGCCTCGGCACTCCTGCTTTTCTGTGGGTCTGGGTGAGTGACCAGGAGCAGGAATGGGTTTGTGTCCCAGGCAGGAGCAAGTGAAATTGTGGATGAACGTATGAACAGCTGGGCTTTTCTTTTTCTTTCTTTTTTTTTAAATTTTTTGTTAATGAGTCTGAGCTGAACAGTTTAAGTCCAGATTAAAAGCTGGATGGTGTAATTATTTTTTAATTGGTCTTTGCAGTAAGAACCTGTGCATTAAACCACAAACCTTTCTGAATACCAATTGCTGTGAGAAATAGAAATCAGGTGGATTAAGTATAGTGCTGGAAATTCATTTTATGGGTACCTCGGAAGCATTTTCATTCAGTCATAGTTCAGTATTTATTAATGCAGCTTTTGATTTCTGAAGGCATTATTTGAGGTTTTTGAGCAGCGAGTCTGCACTGATTTATTTGGTTGGGTGTGAAGTAACACACTTTGTACTGGTTCCAATCTTGATGAGGAAACTGCTGTTGGTCCTGCTGCATTTTCAGGGCAGGAGTTGCTTTCCTTGATAAGCAGAGAAGAAGGATCAGAGCAAACACTTGCAGCAGCTCCCTGGGCTTAGGCTGTCATTGCTCTGATAACACAGACAGGGTGAGAGCTGCTCCTCTGCTTTCCCAGGATAAGGGGGTCTGTGGGGATGGAATCACTGAAGGTGCTGAATCTCTCCCTTGGTTTTATTTTCCCTGTAGTTCTTATCCAACTCATTGTTTACTGTGACTGAACCCTCAAAAATGCAGCAAAGTAAAAGTGCACAACTCTCTTTTCTCTGTGCATCAGCTTGGGAGGAGTTTGCAGTGAGCAGGGGACAAGGAGGAGAGGGAGCAGCCTCAGGATGGGCCAGGGCAGGCTGAAGGTGGGCACCAGCAGGAATTTCCCCATGGAAAGGATGCTCAGGCCTTGGCACTGCCCAGGGAGGGTTGGAGTGCCCATCCCTGGAGGTGCCCCAGGAATTCCTGGCTGTGGCACTGGGACAAGGTGGCACTGGCACAGGATGGACTCAGTGACCTTGGAGCTCTTTCCCATCTTAATTCTGGGATGCTCCTGCCCTCCCCACCTCGGGCTGGTCCTGCCAGGACTGTAACCAGAGATACATTTAAAAACCTGAAATTAGGAGCTGCAGGTTTAGGGCAGGGTGCAGGACAGTGGGTGTCAGTGCCAGCCCTGGAGCTCTGCAGGGTGTGTCTGGGGTCTGTTCCCCTCTCTGTCTCAGGTCCTGCAGCAATTTGCTTCTGGTTTAACTCAGCTGTCTGCACCTTGTTGTAACCTGTCAGCAGCTGATGGTGGGTACTCAGACTCCAGCCCAGTTTTTCACGCTGAATTGAACAAATCTGTTTTCTCAGACGGTTGCATAACGGGAAGTGACTGCTCATCTTCTGTTCCAGTTGTTTTTTGTTGTTGTTGTTGGCTTTAGAAACTTTTTTTCTTTAGAAACCTTAATTATTCTACTGCAGTTGTAAATAAACATCTGAAGAATTTATCAGGTAATTTCAGGGCTGGCCTCTGTTACATTGAATTTGCTAAGAAGTGACACTGCTTAAAAATCCCTAAAACCCATAATTTTGATGCAGAATAAATGAATGTGTTCCAGCTCAGTCCAAGAATTTATCCACAAGATGGCTTTGAGTCTTACTCTGACTGCTTGCTTTTCCAGTGCACCTTCAACAAAGGAAAACTTACCCCTTATAAATGGACTTTTTTTTTTTTTTTGCTGGTGGGTTTGTTTTTCAATCTGAGTCTGAAAAGCTTGGGTAAGGTGAGTGTCTTTATGCCTTGGAAATGTGATCTGTGAGCTAAGAGGCAAAGAACTAAATGTTAATGACCTTAACCCTATCTAGCTGCACTGCCCTGACCTTTATCTCCCATCTCCCCTTTCCCCAGGTACAGGTATCACGTTCTGCTTGCACCTCCCAGAACAAACCAGCTCTGATTTTAGCTGGAAATCTGAAATAACAGGAGAGTGTTGGTTTTCTCTGGTTCTCCTGCACCCTGGTAGTGCCCAGGTTCTTGTTTCTGGGGTGGAGAGAGGTTGGTTGTGCTGGGGATCACTCAGAGCTGGCCTAACAAAGCTCTGCCTAAGCTGAGCTGTGAGTTCTGGCAGGTCTTAGCACTGTCCCCACATAAGAGAGGTCAAGTGATGTTTTGAGGCTTCTCCTGAATTTGCCAGGAGAATTTGGGATGTTCCATGAGTGACTTCTGCCCAGCTGGATCCCAGTGGGGTCCTGACAAAGTCACTGTGTAATCAGGAGTTTAATATTTTAGTTGTTTTGGTATCTCAGGACACAGATACAGCTTAATTCTTGCAAATCTGGTCTTTTCCGTGGAAAACTTTCAGGTAACAAATCCTCTGAAAACTTCTGGAATATGCTCATATTCTGAATGGATTTCATTTGAATTGATTCTAACAGTTCATGTTGTCTGTGCAATAATTTTTGAATGTCATTAACTTTTTTAGCAGAGGTTGCCCTCTAGTCTAGAAGCCAACAAAAATGGAGAGGAACTTCAGCTAGGATAGGACAAGGGGAGTGGTTCAAACTGAGAGGGAGTAGGTTTGGATGGGATTTGGGAAGGAATTCCTGACTGGGAGAGTGGGGAGAGGCTGGGATGGAATTCCCAGAGCAGCTGTGGTGCCCCTGGATCCCTGGCAGTGCCCAGGGCCAGGTTGGGCACTGGGGCTTGGAGCAGCCTGGGACAGTGGGAGGTGTCCCTGGAATTCTGATCCTGTGGTTTACCTATTTTGACACTAGCCAAAGTGTATCCTCTCTGTGCTGCTGAGCAGCTGTGGCTCCTGGAAAAACTTTTTGGAAGGAGGAGGAGCAGAGCAGAGCCAACCTGAGCAGAGCCCTGTGCCAGGGGTGTCTTACAGTGCTCATTCATTACCTGCAGTGCAGGTTCCTGCTGCAGAGGCACAGTGAGGAGCTCCTAATTCTTCACTGGACAGCCCAGGCTCTACAACAGCAAGATTTGCATTACTCAGCTGTCAGGCAGTGGTTCATTTAAGCCCTGGGAAGTTTTGATTTTGTCCTCAGCAGGAGAATGTTTCCCCTGTGTGGGAATCCAGGGCTTCCCTCTGGCTGCCCTGGCAGGTCTGGGACCCTGGCAGGGGTCAGGAACCCCCCTGGACAGAGCCCCCAGAGACACTGGCTGTGATCTCTGCCCATGGAAAAGAGTTTTCAATCTTACAGGATTAATTACCAGCTCTGAGTGTTTGATATCAGTAATAATTAGGTGTGACACGGGTGCAAAAGTAAAATTTTAGGATTCTAGATGAGGGGTTCAAAGGGGACAAGATGGAGGAAATTGGGTGTGTCTTGTCCTTTTTCTCCTTCTTCATGCCCTCCATGTTTCACTGTGGTGTTGGCATTTTTCTGTTGGTTCAGGCTGGGGACACACTGTCCAACGTAGGTGACAGATATTGGCACGTTATTGTAAATCCAGCACAGGTAGTTTGTGGTATTTAATGTTTGTACCATCCCACTGAGGGCAGAGCCCCACACGCTGCCCTGCAGGACAGAGCTGCGGCAGGGCAGCAGAACATGTTAGAGATAAACAGAATAAACAACCTTGAAACAGCACAGACCAATTATGGCTTCTGCTTTGGCAGGGGGCTGACAGACAGAGACTTTCTACAATCTCAGAATCATCAATACCCACAGATTCCGACACCCCTGGTCCCAGCACCCGCTGCTCCACGGGCAGGAGTTCAGGGAGGTTCTTGTGTGTAAAGAAACAAGGAAGATTTGGTGCTTGGTGTAATCAGAGCTGTAGGTCACTAAGATTTCAGATGTGCAAGGAGCAGCTGGTTCAGTATCAGGAGATTCTAGAAAATAAGCAGGGAAACTCAGTGATTTCTAGCCCTGAAGCAGCAGCAGTCCTGTGTCTGCACTGGGTGTAAATGCCTTTTTTACCTTCTCCTTCTGATCCACATTCACGTTTTTGCTCTTGAGAATTCACAGGGAAATCAAATGATGATTGAGACTCTGAACCTGCTCTGTTTGTGCAGTGGAAAATAAAAGATTGTTTGGTTTTTAGTGTATTCCTCCAACACTGCTTGTGTTGCTGTCTGGCATAATTTAAAAATCAAAAGTTGTAATCCTTTTGCCTAAAAAGAGTGATGAAGCATCTGCTGTATCATCATTGTCCCAAAATTGATGTGGAAAAGATAATAGGAAAATCCTAGAATCCCAGAATGTTTTGTGTTGGAAAGGACCTTATATCCCAGCCCATGCCAGCCCTGCCATGGCAGGGACACCTCCCACTGTCCCAGCTGCTCCCAGCCCTGCCCAGCCTGGCCTTGGGCATTTCTAGGGATCATCCACAGCTTCTCTGGGCACCCTGTGCCAGGGCCTGCCCCCCCTCCCAGCCAGGGATTCCTTCCCAATATCCCATCCAGTCCTATTCTGTCAGCTCATCAAAAACCATCCCTGAGCAGAGGAGATGCTAGGATTGCTGTGGGGTGGGTTCATCTTGCAGTGTTTGTCACCTCTGCTGGGATTGAGGAATGCCTGGATCACTCTCCTCGTGTGTTCCTGCACATCTGAAATATTTATCCTCAAAGACACAGCTTATTTAACCTGTCACACTGATCTGCTGAGATACTGCTCTTTGTTTAGAGCATGAAACTTGGGTTTATAGAAATGTACATGAATGACCTTCATGGAAATATTTATTAACCAAATAACATGTATTTTCAGAGCTTTTATCCTACTATCCTGGTCACACTGCCAGCCTGTATTCTGTTGAAATTTGGTGGTTTTTTTCCTTTTTTCCTCTGAAGCATCCATGCAAAATCTACGGCAATAATAATTTTCCAACTTGAAAAGCCGGGAGTTAAATAAATCCAAAATCCTGTTGCACTTTCAGGTCAGAACTGGGGCAGTTTTGAGTTGGGTGAAGCAGCACAGGTCAGTGGTCCCACCACGCTGGAGTCCCTAAAATGCTCCATTCACCAGCACCAAGCAAAGCTCAGCTCCAGGAGCACCCGCTGATCTCTGCATGGATCCTTTCCCATCAAATCCCTGTTTTAGGGGGTTTGGAAGTGCTCCCTGAGGTCCATCAGCTGTCCTGAGCTGGGAGCTGCAGCTCCCTGCCCACCCACACGTCCCCAGGGGATAATCCCCTCCAGGACCAGGACACGGGGGGAGGCTGTGACCTGGTGTAGGTGAGCAGATATTAACGGGCAGCTCGGGCACTTGGGTTATGAAACCTGGCAGGCACCAGCCTTGGAAACGTGAGGAGATCCCAGGCTGGTGAATTTTCATGCTTTCTTACACTGATAAATGCCAGGGACTGTTGGGAATTCTCCAGGAGCTGTCTGGTTTGAAGCTGTGTTACCTGTAGCAGCCTGCAGGGCCCAAGGGGAAGGGAAATCCAAACTTTTCTCCTGTTTGCCCACAGCAGGGCCTGAGCTGGCACTGCAGACAGCATTCCTTAATCTGGTGTAACTTGGTAAAATCATGGTTGGTGCCTGCAGTTTCCTTCTTGGTTTTCCTTCTCCAAAGCTGAGGAAAGCCAATGTTTTGTAGTTCCAATGGGATTAGGGAGTTCTCCATTCTGGGGTGCATGGATGTATTTGATACAGTCTTGGAATGGTTTGGGTTGGAAAGGACCTTAAGGAACACCCAATCCCACCCCTGCCATGGCAGGGACACCTCCCACTGTCCCAGGCTGCTCCAAACCCTGTCCAGCCTGGCCTTGGGCACTGACAGGGATCCAGGGACAGCCACAGCTGCTCTGGGCACCTGTGCCAGGGCTGCCCACCCTCCCAGCCAGGAATTCCTTCCCAATACCTGATAAAAATCTCTCCCCTTTCAGTTTAAACCCATCAACCCTTGTTCTATCTCCATTTTCTCTCTGTCTTTTGTCTAAGCCCCTTTAGGACACACCTGCACATTCTGGTTTTGGGTGTCCATTCTGTCATTTGGGGGTCTGGTTTTGATCTGCACAGCAAAGGTTTGTCCTGAGTGAACGTGGAATAAACCTCAGGGGCTGTTCTGGAAGCATCTCCAGCCTTGCCAGGGAGCTGTGGGGGAGCAGCTGTGTCCTGCTGCTGCTCTGGGGGTGCTGTGTGCCAGGAGGATCCTTGTGTTGGACCTGTTGTGTCGGAATCCGTGGGTGTTGGTGATTCCGAGATTGTAGAAAGTCTCTGTCTGTCAGCCCCGTTGCCAAAGAAGAAGCCATAGTTCGTCTGTGCTGTTTTCAAGGTTGTTTATTTTTGCTTATCTCTAACATGTTCTGCTGCCCTGCCGCAGCTCTGTCCTGCAGGGCAGCGTGTGGGGCTCTGCCCTCAGTGGGATGGTACAAACATTAAATACCAGAAACTACGTGTACTATATTTACAATAATGTGCCAATATCTATCATCTACGTTGAATAGTGTGTCCCTAGCCTAAACCAATAGAAGAATGCCAACATCACCAAGAACATGGAGGTAAGGAAGAAGAAGGAGGAAGAACAGGATCAGGTCCACTTTCCTCCATCTTAGAACTCCTGACCCCCCTGTACAAAGTAAAACCCCCCTGTACAGGTGTTAAAACCCCCCTGTACAACACTAAAAAATTTTATCCTCTAATTTGTGACTACTTTTACTATACCATCTAACTCTCTGTGACCGCTTGTTCCACCTTCAAAGTTGGTAATTCATTCCATGGTTCAAACTCAAAATCACAGCTGTTTTCATCTGCTTGCCAGGGTCTAAAATGCTTCTGACCAAGGCCTGGAACCTCTAAAAATGTCTGAGGGACATTTTGAGTTCCGACACTGTTGGACATCCAGTTACACCTTGGCTGAGCGACTTTGTAAAAACCAGCAAAAATGTTAATTTTTAAAGAGGCACTGAGAGGGAAACCCTTGCAAATGCCCTGTTAGTTCCAGTTGTGGGCTGGGGAGGCTTTTGTGTGGGTTTGCTTTTGTGTAGTGCCAGGTGAGCTGGGCTGCTGGAGCTCCCAGGACCAGACCACAGTCTGGTCTCTCTGGCTACCCCTGTGCTGCTGAGTTATGTGATATTTGGTGGTCTCTGGTAGTGCTGGGATGTTTTATTTCAGGAGATTTCCTCTTGCAGCCTTTAACCCTGGGCAAAAATCCTCTCCCACAGCCTGGTGGGTGCTGTTCCAGAGCTGCCATGGACCAGGACCATTCTCAGATGTAGCAGCCCTGGTGTGGGGAGCAGGATTTTATCTGTGAGGGTGTTCCTGGTCACTCTAACTCAACTGTGGCATTGAGGAGCTCCTTCCCATTCCTTCCTGGTGCAGGAAGGCGTTTTAGGAAGGCCAGCAGTCGGCTTAGAGCCTCTCATTAGTGGACAAATGACATTTGGATAATGAAAGCTGCTTCTTCTCCTTGTTGCCATCAAAGAGTTCATTAATGCTCCCCCAGCCGAGGCAGGACAGGCACTGGAGGAGCTCCAGCCTTGAACGATGATTTCATAGTTCAAGATTTGACTCTGTTCTTGCTGCTCCTTGTATAATGTGTGTGCAACTGAGTCTTTATGAATCTCAGATCATTACAAATGCTATTTCTGGCCTGTAGTGTCCCAGAAGATGCAGGTTGGATAGTGCTGGCAGAGGATGGGTGTGGGGATGTGCTTTGACAAATAAAGCAGATGACAGGAGTCACAGTGGATCTGTATTGATTAGACAGAACAGTAGGAAGAATTTCTGAATTCTTAAACCCTCTATTTTTAGATGTAGTTCGTCTGGGCTGAAGGCTTTCTGTTCCCTGAATTGTTCCAAAAATAAATATTTCAGAAGAGGATTAAACTTGAATGTGGAAGTCAGTGTTTTTTATGCATCAAGGTTCATGGAAGGAGCTGGTCAGAAATCACTATTCTCCTTAAATTTGCATGCTCTGAATCCAAATTAAAGCTGTTTTCACCAAAACTACTCATCCACACGGGAGGCTCGAGGTGCTGGTGAGAATGCAACTGTGAGAGCTAATTTTAGCTAATTCAGTCCTGTGAGCAGCAGAGTCCTTCAGCTGTGAAAAGAGACACTTCGCTCTTGCTTAAATCACTTTCCTTTTTTATTGAGCTTCTGCTGAACACGGATAGGCTTTGCTGATCTCACCAAGGGCAATGTCTGCCTTGGCTTTTGGTGCTGGGTTTCTTTGTGGTGTGAATCTGGATGTTAAGGTTTTGTTTTGACACTTCAGAAATATCTTTGAATCTTTCTATGCATCGCTTGTGTCGAAGTCCTTCGTCTCAGCCTTGTCTGGGTGTTTGCAGCCTCCTGTCACATAGAGTTTATGTGTAACACAGTCTCTCCCACGTCCCTGTCTTGGGCACTAACAAACCAGAGGGCTCTGGCTTCTGGAACTTTCCTTCCCAGGTGGGTGCAGCCCTTGCTGCACTGCCCAGCCCTCCGGAGCCCTTTGGGAAGGTCCTTGGCTGGTCCTTGACACTGGCACTGTGATAACCCATGAGTCACTCCTCAACTTCCCAGAGTCATTGCACGTTGTATCTTTTTTTCAAATTGCTCCTGACATCCCAAAATCCGTGGTGCTATAAAAACAGCCCCACTTGTGCAGCTGCTTATTTCCTGTCTGACTCTATGAACCTCACTGGGTTTTAACTTTGTCAGCCCGAATCGCCGCCGAAGACTCTCGTTTTAAAGCCTGTCCCCTCTAATAAGGATGAAATGTGGATGCTGCCAAAGAGTATCTGCTTGCTTTGCAGTGGAAAGCCTTCATCCTTCCATGTCCTACCTGGGAATGGGGAGGAGCATCTCCTTCTCCAAGCAGCAGGACTTGCGTGACTGCCATGGAGCTCTGGCTTGCTGCTCATGAATATTCCCCTAGAAAATGATTCACTCTTCAAGTGCAGTGGAAATACATCCTGTGTTTTGAAGACTCTTTAAATTATTAGTCTAACTTCTCCTGGGAGAAGCTCCACTCAAAAGCCTGAAGTTAAAGCAGTCACTTTCAAATCCCAGAATCGTTTGGGTTGGGAAAGATCTCCAAGTCCAAGCTGTGCCAAATCCCCTCCTTGTCCCCAGCACTGAGTGCCACATCCAGGTGTTCCTTGGACACCTCCAGGGATGGGCACTCACAGCCTCCCTGGGCAGCCTCTTCCAAGCCCTGACCACCCTTTCCATGGAGAAATTCCTCCTGATGTCCAAGCTGAGCCTGCCCTCCCCAGCCTGGGGCTGTTCCCTCTCCTCCTGTCCCTGTTCCCCAGGCTGTCCCCTCCTGTCAGGAGCTGTGCAGAGTCCCCCTGATCCCCCTGATCCCCCTTTTCTCCAGGCTGAGCCCCTTCCCAGCTCCCTTATCCATTTCTCCTAGGATTTACTGTCAGCTTTATTCAGATGCCTCATGTCAGTGTGGGAGCAGGAGTTTGATGCTGAACAAAAATTAATGGAGTATCTGGCAGTGGTGCCTGTGAAGGAAAAAAATTCCATCATATTTGTGAATAAACTCTTGGTTTAGGATCTTGGTGAGTTCAGGAACAGGCAAGGAGACAATGTAGGTGGCCATAAAGGCGATTTTCCTTCTGAGGGAAGGTGTCCCTGCCCATGGCAGGGATTGAAATGAGATCTTTAAGGTCCCTTCCACCCACCCCATTCTGTGACTCCTTGTCAGGTTGTTGTAGTTATTGCTGGGAAGAGCCAGGGATGGAAATCTGAGCTGCCCAATCTGGATTTCATGGCCACTGTGTATATTTAGCTCAGGGTTCACCAGCCTTTGCCTTTGGAGCCGGCATCCGACACCCTGGGACTGCTTTGCATGTGGAATGTTGGAGTGGGGTGGGCAACGCCCCTCTTGGCTTCCCTATCGAGTGATCTTCATGCCCTGTGTGTGTTGGAGACAGGAGCTATTTAAAGGGAGCTGTTTATCCAGAGCTTTGGCAGCCAGGCCTGAAGGGGGAGAGAACAGGAACTCCAAGGCTGAGGGGCTTTCTCCTGCAAGGCACAGGAGCAGTGCTGAATTTGGGGTGGGGAAACAGAAAGTGCTGCTTGTTTAGGGAGTTTAAGGGAGCTGATAAGGGCTTCTGAGATGGGGAATGGCACATTCTTTCTTCGTGGTAACCTCAGTGGCACTGGAGTGCATTCCACCTGGCTGGGATCAGTGCTACAAAGTCCTGGGGAGCTGAAACTGGGAGCTGGAGGCTGATCCTTTGCTGAGGTGGATGTGGAGAGCTGCTCACATCATTTTTGGGTGGCTTACCAAGATGGGCTTGGTCCTTTTCCCCAGGACCAGGCTGAGCTGGGAGTTCATCCTCCAAAGGGCTGTCACTGCAAACTGGTAGAGATGAGTAGGTGCTGCTAAAAGTAGTAAAAACCTTCAAAATTACAGAAACCCGAAGGGAGTTGTTAATGTTTGCCCTGAAATGTGGATGTGATTTTGGAACTCCTCAGAAACCCGGTGTGTTACAGATGGGCTGTGTCTGGCGAGCTCAGTGTGTTAATGGGATGCAGTTTTTCTGGGAGGAGGATCTCTGGAGCTGGAGAAGCCCTTGGAATGTTCTGTACCAACAGGATGAGGAGCTGAGGAACAAGAAGTACTGGTGCAGGATGTGGAACTGGATCTTACAGGGACAGCAAACACGAACAGGGTGCATGCCAGGCAGGACCCAGTGGGGAGTGGCATTAATGAGATCCCTGCTTTGCCCTGGTGCTGCTTTTCCGTGGCAGCTGTGGGGAGACAGTGCTGGGGAGGAAGGAAGAAGGAAGGAAGTTGGGAGTTTGGGGTCAGAATGAATGGACAGCTGTCTCTACTCCTTAAATCAGTTCTCAGAAGCATTTCTCCAAAGTGGAGAACAGCCCTGGTTAACCATGGGCCACAGGAGCTGGGATTTGCTTTATATATGGATTTTCTCCTGCTGTTTAGCAAGGTTTCTGGAACAGCCAGAGTCTTCCTCAGTTTATCCCGTGAGGGGATGGGGTAAAGTCTCTCAGATTATTTGAAGACCCAACACATAAGAAATCTTTGCAGCCACACCTTCAATTTCAGCAAATCTTTTAAGATATTTAACACTTCTTCTTATCAGTGAAAGCCCCCCTTAAATTAAAGGGCATCAATTTTACAAGAGGGGTAGTTAAGACTCCCACAGTTCAGGAATTCTGCACTTCAGGGGTTGTTTAGAGAGCAACCAGAGGTACATTTTACAAAGAAAAAGTTGGTTTGCCCAGACCAACTCCCAGACCTGTGGTGGATTTTATCTCACAGTTACCAGGCTGACCCAGCCACTGCCCTATTTGAACTGGAGCAACACTAAAAAAGGAGCTTCTGCTTCTCATTTTCTTCAATTCTGCCTGAAAAGTGAAGTCTCTGGGTTGTTTTTCTTAACAAATAAGGTAAAGTTTTGGTGGTTTCTGTGCAAAGGACTGGATCACAGCAAGAACTGTGGGCTGGCACCAGGGGAGCAGCCAGTGGGGAGGGGATGGGGCTGTTCTCTAGTGGGAAGGAGCTGGAGAGAAGGACCCTGATGTCCCAGTTTGTCACAGGCTGGCTCTCCTGCCAGTAAGGATGTGGGGATGGGAGGTGTGCTGTTGGTTTGTGGCCCTCTGGGGAAGGGACTGAGCACCTGGTGCAGCTGAATCCTGCACCAGAGACTCCTCCTTTCCATAATGAATGTGGGAACTCCCCTTCCCAGCCCTTCTGAAGGGAGCAGGACTCTTCTGGAAGGCTTTGCTCACTCCTGAGGGCTTCACTGCTTTACTGAAGCTAAACTGACACTTTTCACTGGGCTGTGTCCTCGTTTAGCTAAAAGCTCTGGCATTTCACTTCCCTGGAACACGAAATGTCCGTCTGTGGGGAGAGGAACACGATTGGTGTTTCTGTCTGGCTGCTGAGCAGGTACTGAGATGATTTTTTCCTGGGAGATTGGCTTGATGACTTGCAGTGGTGGAGAACAAGTTGGACATTTATTTCTCCATGTGGATTGAAATACTTCAACTCTGTGGCTCAGTTTGTGTTTTCTTCTTCAAGGCGGATAGAAGGAGTAATTACTGGGATAGATTTTTTTTTTTTTTTTGGTGATTGCTTCACAATTAAGAAACATTATCAACAAAATGTAAAATATTGGGTAGAAAAATTTGAAACACGACACCCAGGTGAGGAGATGGTTCCTGGTAAATCTGGTGGGAGCAGCTGCACTGGAATCGTGGCAAAAGTAGAGAAAACAGCCAGAGTAGATGAAGGTGGGCTCGTGACTGGGATGTGGCTGTCACAGGTGCCTGGGCAGGTGTGACAGGGGCTGAAAGGGGCCCTGTGAGCTCTTAAGCCCTTCATTGAGCACCTGAAATGCTGCTTAGGGCAGGGATGTCCTGATCAGCCTGGCTTAATTCAGCTTTAATGCTGTGTTTGGAGAAACCTATTAAGGTGTGCAACGAGGGAAAAGTAGCTCACAGTTTTCATGGAATATCCTGAACAGCTGAGCAAGTGTTGATGGGCAACAGCAAGCACAGAAATAGCAATGACAGGGTGGTTGGAGTGTGGGGGGACCTCTGGATGTCAGCCAGGCCAAGCCCCTGCCAGGGCAGGGTCACTGGGGTGTGTCCAGGTGGGTTTGGGGTGTCTCCAGCCCCCCTGGGCAGCTGTCCCAGGGCTCTGCCCCTCCATGGAGAGAGGCTCTTCCTCCTGCTGAGCTGGAGCTGCTGTGGTTTGCTTTGTGGCCACTGCTCATTGTCCTGTCGCTGGGCAGAGCCTGGCACCTTCTCCTGGCACAGTTTGGGAGATTTGTGTGGATTGATGGGATCCCCTGTGAGCCTTCCCTCCTGCAGCCTGAGCAGGCCCAGCTCTGCAGTCTCTGCTCACCAGAGATGCTCCAGAGCCCTGAGCAGCTCTGTGGCCTCTGCTGGGCCCTCTCCTGCAGCTCCTTGGACTGAGGAGCCCAGAACTGGACACGATAGCCCAGCTGTGCCTGACCAGGGCTGAGTAGAGGGGCAGGATCCCCTCCCTCACTCCTGACCCCAGCAACACCGAGATCTTACTCCTGTTGAGGAAGGAACACCAAGAAAAGCTGCCTGCATCACTGATGGGGGACTGCAGCAAAATCTCCCAGGTCTCAGTTAATTCTGAGTACCACCACTCATGTCCCAGCATCCCCAATTCCTGCCATCCCAGGGCTCTGTGGTCACACAGTTCCTTCTCCCTTGTGTCTTGCAGATAAGCAGTTTCTGAGGACTGAAGTACCTGCCCAGGGAACACCTGCTCGTGAGGTAGGAACTGATTTTCTAATGACCCAACAGGAAATGCTGCATTCAAAAGCAGAGTTTGGTACAGCTGTGTGTGCACACCAGAACAGCTGTGCTGGGAATGCAGCCACCATCCAGAGATCTGGGGTGAGATTTCTGCCACTGGGGACTTCTGTGGAGCAAGCGTGGCTGGAATGCACTCACCTTCCCATCCTGTTCTGATAAACCTTCTAATTACTGCTAATTACTGCTCTTTTTACATGCTGCCAGTTAAAATCCTTCCAGACAGAATCACAGAAAGGTTTGGGCTGGAAGGGACTTCAAAGCCCACCCAGTGCCACCCTTGCCATGGCAGGGACACCTCCCACTGTCCCAAGCTGCTCCAACCTGGCCTTGGGCACTGCCAGGGATCCAGGGGCAGCCACAGCTGCTCTGGGAATTCCATTACCATCCCTCCCAGCCAGGAATTCCTAATTCCCAATCTCCCATCCATCCCTGCCCTCTGGCAGTGGGAGCCATTCCCTGTGTCATGTCCCTCCATCCTTGTCCCCAGTCCCTCTCCAGCTCTCCTGGAGCCCTTCAGGCCCTGGAAGGGGCTCTGAGCTCTCCCTGGAGCTTCTCCTCTCCAGGGGAACATTCCCAGCTCTCCCAGCCTGGCTCCAGAGCAGAGGAGCTCCAACCTTTCAGGAATTTATTGAAATTCAGACATTTTTGGGGTTCTGTTTGGGATAACAGGGCTGGTGTGGAACTCCAGGCTTATCCTTTCTGGCCACTTGGGCTTTCCTTCTTTGCCTTTTGTGCTCCAAAGGGCTCACATCTTGTTTAACTTGCTCATTCAAATCTTCTTTTTATCAGACTAAGAGGACTAGAAAAGATTAAAATGGGTAAACTAGGCTAAGAAAAACAAGTCTGATTTGATTTGTTAGGAATTGGGAGCAGCAGATCATCCAGGTTTTTTATCCTAGCTTCCTGTGGGGAAAGCACAGCAAAGCTCCAGTTCTGGAATCTGCCATCAGCCCTGCAGTCAGGATGCCCATGTAATGTGCTTTGGGGAAATAATTACCATTTATTCCTGATTTTTGTGTGGACTGAGAGAGCCACGTGTCTTCTGCAGAGCAGTTTGGGATTGTTCTCAAACTCTGGTTATGTGTTGAAGTCCTGAGAGGAATTTCTGCTGTCTTTTTCCCCGTTTGAGCCATCCCTCTGCATTTTCCTGTAGAAAAGGCCTGAGCTGTCAGTGGCAGTGCTGGTTCCACGCAGGGACCCCCAGTCAGGAGTGCAGAGGGGCCACATGGACAGAGCTCATCACACCTGCTTTATCCCCTGTCATCTCCTGGGACTCACAAGTCTCCTAAAACTTAGTTATGGGATAAAATTATTCCCCAGGTGCCTTTTTTTTCCAGTGTCCTTAAACAACAGATGCAGAGATAACGCTGTAGGTGCAGAGTTCTTCATTTCCAGTGGGGCTGATGCTGCTGTTCATGGTGGGACTGGAAGAAGCTCCTGTGTCCCTATTCCTGAGGTGGCTGGAAGGTGCTCCCAGTTCCTGAGGTGGCTGGAAGGTGCTCCCAGTTCCTGAGGTGGCTGTGCCCAGGCTCCCTGGGGCATCCCCAGCTCCTGCTGTCACTCCAGGGCTGTGGCTGCTGGCCAAACCATCTTAAGTCGTTGTCTCAAAGCCACTTGAAGAGAAGCCAAGGAAGATGGCTTATCCCCCCTGGGTGGGCTGGAGGGGGGGCCATGCCCAGAGTGCCCCACGTGCCCTCCCCGTGGCCTCAGCGGACCTGCAGGGGTCACAGGGTGTCACCTCCGCCTCAGGGAGGAGCTGGACAGCAAAGGTGACAGAGGAAGGGGAGAGCTTGGTGTTTTCCTCCCTGCACCTGCCAGTCTTGAGTGGGTTTTATTTTTCCTCTTTTCTACCTCTCTTGGCTTGGCCCAGTGTGTTGGGAAGGTCTGCCAGGCTCCTGGGGTGCCTGAACTCGATTTGGACTTCATGGAGTATCTCCAGTTGGAAGAGACCCTTAGGGATGATCGAGTCCAATTGCCTGCTCCTCATAGGACCTCCTAAAACTGAATGCCACACCTGAGAGTCCTCTCCAGGCACCCCTGGAGCTCTGACAAGTTGTGTTGTACCTCCCACCTCGTCCAGGGAGGTGACTTTGCCATCAGGATTCTCCTCCTTGCATTTCTCCGTGGTACAAACTGGGAGTTGTGGCAGAACTGCTCCCTGCAGTCCCAGGCACCCACGGCTCCACAGGTTTCAGGAGGTGCAGAGCCAGCAGGGATTTCCCACAGCCTGCACTGAGCAGCTGAAGTGCTTCCTGGAGGGATTGATCCAGGAATGCTTCAGCCAGGCTCACTGATGGTGAGGATGAAGAGCAGCAGCTTCCTCCCCACATCCTGGGAGAGCAGGGCATCCTGCTGGGAGCTGGGCTGCTCCTGCTTGCATTCACCTGGCTGAGGTGAACCTTGGGTTCTGTGCCAGCCTGAAGCTGTTATCATACCACACTGCCCCTCAGGAGTACCCCAGTTCCTCCTGCTCACTTCCCTCAGCCAGGCCCAGGGGAATGTCTGGTCATGACTGCGGCACCTGGATCTTCATTTGGTTCTTGTGTTGGTTCCACGTGTGCACATGGGGAGAAAACACTTCTGAAAACATTACCTGCTGGATAAATTCATGTTTTGTTGTGTAATGGCTCTAACTGGGAAGAAGCACTCACAAACCCACATCTTTAGGGTCAGTTTTTGGCACGGGGTGCCCAGAGCAGCTGTGGCTGTGCCTGGGTCCCTGGCAGTGCCCAAGGCCAGGCTGGACAGGGCTGGGAGCAGCCTGGGACAGTGGAAGTGTCCCTGCCATGGCAGGGGTGGCACTGGATGGGCTTTAAGGTCCCTTCCAACCCAAATATTCAGGGATTTGAGGTTTCTGAGTCACTTTACCACTTAAAGTTTTACTTTCCTAAAGTGATGTGGGAAGCACCCTGAACTACAATCAAAAGGTTTCTTTGGGTTTTTTTTTTATTTTCAGTTCTACACTGAATAGTTATTTATTTAGTCCCCTCTTTTTCCTCTTTTGGAAGAGAGTTGCTGTGTCCAAGGGCACCTCAGTGTGGCACTGGACGCTGCAGCCACACCTGGGATAAGAAAGTGAATCATTCTCTAAGGAAACCACCACACCATGCCTGATAAGGCTGCAGGGACACCTGGAATGTCTTTTATTGCTCTTTCTTTCATGAAATCTCAGCTTTTGTTTTCTAGCCAAAGCCTTGTTTTCCAGGCACCCTTGAATGCGTTTGCTATCAGGAGCACGGAAATGTAAATACAATGGTGGTTGGGCTGCAGCAGCACCTCCCTTCCTCCCCCTGCCTTCCTGCATGCGCTTGGGATGGGGGAGCTGTTCTTCTGCATTAATTCATTTCAGAAAGGACTGTTCTTGCCCCTGCTGCCACCTCATCAGATTTCAGAGACAGACAATTCTCTCCTTGAGACCAAGAACTAGCACAAGGCCTCGTGCTCTGGCTCCTCTTGGCATCTCCCCAAGCTCCTGCCTACCAGCACATCCCATTTTTTAACCAGATAAGCCACACAGGCACTGTTCTACTTGAACTAAGACTGCATTCTTCTCCTTGCAACATTTGAGTTCATTTCCTAGAAGAAAAACTAAAAAAACCTGGAGCCATCACCAACCTGAGTGTGCAGCCTTAAGTTTGCAGCTGTTTTTGAGAGCTGCTGCCCAAGTGTGGTTGTGCTGGATGTGCTTGGTCACTGGGAGCTAATGTTGGTTGATCTCTCAGTCAGCAGGAATTTTGTCATTACAACCAGGTCAGGATAGCAGAAAGGCTCCAATGTAGAATTTGTTCTTTGGCCTCACTCGGGAGGAATTGGGCTCAGCTGTTGGATGTGAGCACTCGCTTGGCCTCACTCTGTGCCTGTCATCTGCTTTTTATACTGACTGCCATGGACTCTGTGTGGCAGGAACAAGTCTCTGGGCAGTTCTTTCTCCTCAGTTCTCAGCTTTTCTTGCCTTCTTGCCACAGCAAATGTCTGTGCTGTGTCTGTGCCACGCTGGGGCTGCTCCTCTGGGCCTGGGCCAGCTCAAGAAAAATCCCTGGGATCCTCTCTAAGAATAAACACTACGTGAGAGCAGGAGTGTCCCCCTGCCTGGGGAGAATTAAGTGTCCTGCTGGGAGGCAATAACAGCAGCTTAAGGGCTGGGCTGGCATCCCTGTGGCTGAAGGATGAGCTGCAGGGCCCCAGGAGGAGGGGCTGGCCTGCACCTGCAGCTCTCCTTGCTTCCAAAGCCCGCTGCCCTTATCAATCAGCAATCCCCAAGGGCCTTTTGTGCTGCTGCTGCTGCTGGTGGCTCCTGACTGAGGGACCTGAGCTAATTCATGTTCCCAGGAATTCCCTGACTTAGTGGGAAGGTCTCTCTCTGCCCTAATGCTGAGCTGTCCCTCAGAGCACCCCAGGTTCTCCCCAGGGAGGTTTTCACTGCTCCTTTCCCTGCCTCACACCCCGTTCTGAAGCTCAGTTATCCTCCTCCCTGGCCTTGGGAGCTGCACCATCACCACCAGGAGTGCTCCTCTCCCTTGGATCACAGGTTTTGCTTCCCAAACTTCCAACAAATCCTTTCCTGAGCTCTTGTAGCCAAAGGTTCAGCTCTGCTTGCTGAGGGGCCCAGGTGTGATCAGGGCTTTTAAAGCTAAAGGCTCCTACCTTGGTTTAAAAGGATTTCAGAGCTTTGCCTTTCTCACCTGTGTTTAGGCACAAATATCCCTACTTAGAAGTAATTCCTATTAATGTGGAATATGGTTAATCTCCATTATATCTATTGTGGAGTTTCCCCAGCATGAACAAAATCCATACATGGAATTGCCAAAGGTGATGCAAAAAGCCCTTTCTGAGTGTGTTTTAGTGGCACACCAGGGTGTAAAGGCTGGCTGGAATATCCCAAACAGGGTATCCTGTCCTCAACAGGGTAAGAACAGGTGTATCCCAGAGCTGGGCTTAACTGAGTCAGGAGCAGGCTCCACAGCTTGGAGCCTTCCAGATGTAATTCTGCTACCACCCAAAATGGGCTTAGGGATTTTAATTCTCCATGAATTTCTGAGCACCTGAGTGGCCTCCACAGAAAAGGAGGGAATTTGGTTCCTGGCCTGACAAAGCCTGTGGCTGGAGTGGAGAGATGCTTGTGCTCCCTGTGCACATCCCCATGGAGCAGGAGCAGGTCCCTGGGCACATCCCATGGAGCAGGAGCAGGTCCCTGGGCACATCCTCATGGAACAGATCCCTGGGCACATCCCATGGAGCAGGAGCAGGTCCCTGGGCACATCCCATGGAGCAGGAGCAGGTCCCTGGGCACATCCCATGGAGCAGGAGCAGGTCCCTGGGCACATCCCATGGAGCAGGAGCAGGTCCCTGGGCACATCCCATGGAGCAGGAGCAGGTCCCTGGGCACGTCCCATGGAGCAGGAGCAGGTCCCTGGGCACACCCCATGGAGCAGGAGCAGGTCCCCAGCGTGGTGACAGAGCTGGGCACTAACAGAGCATTTCCTCTGCCCTGCCAGAGCCTCCCCCCAGCTTTGTTGTGGTTCCCAAAGGGCAGCCCCTGACCTCTGCAGCAGCCCAGCTGTTCTGTTCCATTTCCAGGTTCCTCTGGGGGCATTTCTGGACGTTTGCAAAGCTCCTCAGGCAGCTGCTGAGCCCTTGCAGTCCCTCACTGCTGCAGCCAAGGCCTTGCAGAATTTGCAAATAGCTAAGACTAATTTCTTGGTATAGGAATGCTTTGGTTCATTCTTCCAAAGCTTTTTGTTGCCTTCCAGTAGTGTTTGAAAACTTTAAAATATTGTTTTCTCTTGACAAATCCCCTTGAAAAAGCATTGCCAGGTTTGTTGTTCCAC